>NC_056731.1:652822580-653052479 GCF_019279795.1 Protopterus annectens
ACAGTCATTCCATTGCACAAGGGAGAGCTTCAACAGACTCACATGATTATAGACCCACAAGCCTGACCCATTTCATCTGTAAGGCTTTGAAGAGGGTCATTATGAAATGAATAAACATGTTTATAGGTAACCTACAGACTCTCATCCCAACCCAGTTCAGATTCATTAAAGGCAGGTTCTGCCTACTTAATCTGTTCAACTTCTTCAAAAATGTTACTCTAGCTTACTCTAGCAATAGAAGAGGGCAAAACAATCCACACAACATATCTAGACCTTGCAAAGGCATTTGACTCCATCAGGTACCCTAGATAAACTCTCCCAGCTAAATGTTAATCCCTATGCAATTTATGGGAAGCACATTAAGCTGAGCTCCATATTGTGAATGACTAAATAATCGGTGGCTGGTATCAGAGTATATAAGTCTCAACACTGTTGGGTAGAAGCTGTTTAAGTATCTGATGGTCCTGCAGTGGATACTCCAATATCTCTTACCCGAAGACAGTTGTATAAACCAGCTATATGCAGGGTGACGGGGGGGGGGGGGGTCACAAATTATTTTCAATGCACATTTAATGCTTCTTGCTGTGAAGAGATCCTGGATTGATGGTAAGTTGGTGCCCATGATTTTTTCAGTAACATGCACCACTTTCTGTAGCTTCCTTCTTTCTGCTATTGCACTATTCCCAAACCAAACTGTGAAGCTACTAGTAAGAATGCTCTCAACTGCTCCTCTGTAGAATGCGCTGAGAACAGTAGATGGGAGCTTAGCTTTTTTGAGCCTTCTGAGAAAGTGGACTACCAGGGCTCAGAGTGTAAGTCTCAGGTCTGGGATCATTTGGTCAGGGAACGATCCAGTGCTACTGGTATCCCCCACACTGGTGTTACCACTATGATGACCTGAGGGGTAGGAAGAGGGGAACCTTGGGCACTTGGGTCCAAGAGTCTAGGGCTGGGCACAACCCACAGGTATGTAAGTATGTTTGTAATTTAGAAATATACAAGCTGAATCTGTGCAAAACTGGTATGCATAATGGTTTGCTTCTCATACCACAGCTGAAAAAGAGAGGGCTCGCAAAGCCCAGTCCCATGCAGGGCACTTGGCTAGGATGAGGTAATGGTGCGTTAAGTAGGAAAACATCAAAGAAATAACTTAAAGTATAACATAATTATACAATAAAGTAATTACAGAGTTTGCAGTCTTAACAGTCAGGTATGACATACCCGGGACATCTTACATCTTTATTAATGTGTCACTGCCTACCTGAAATGATAAAGCAAGTTAAAGCAAGTAAGCATGCAGTACTGTGTAGTTTTGCTTCTAAACATCAGTTAATGTTGGGGTCTACCCAGATTAAGCATCACTGTCCAGGTCTGCTCATTGAATGAAATATGCTGTAGGTTGCACTCAATAAATGAGCAGGGTATATGGATAAGTTAACAGAAGTCCTAGACAGCTATCCATGGTCTAAATGCCAGAGTTGAAGCAACATTAATCAATACATTTTAAAGGGTGATGGTGCTTTGATAAGTAATGTTTTCAAATAGTGTTCACTATTCCTGTATTCACTGCATGTGTGTTATAATCTGACACCAGTCAAGTGTTAAATGTAACTGAATAAAGAATGCAACAACAAATGTTAGAAATAAATGTAGTGAAATACCCAGAGTAAGGTTCAAGCCTGTGTTCTGCTCATTTTGTCTGAAATAATGCTGTATATTCCACTCTGTCAATGAACATGATAAATGCATAAGTTAACTGAAGTCCTGGACAGCTATCCATGTGTCTAAATGCCAGATTTTAAGAAACATTATCAATAATGCTTTGATAGGTAATCTTTTCAAAAAAAGTATTTATTATTCCTGTATTTGCTGCATGCATGTTCTAATCTGACACCAGTCAATTATTATATATTAACTAATAAATAATGCAGCAACAAATTTCAGAAATAAATGTAGTGCAATACCTAGATTGTCAAACTTCAGTTCTGATCATTTTTCCAGAAATATGCTATAGGTAGCACTCAGTAAATGAACAGGGCATACATTTAGATTAACAGACATCCTACACAGCCATACATGTGTGTAACTGCCAGATTTCAAGTGACATTAAGCAATATAGTGTAAAAGGAGATGCTGCTTTGATAACTAATGCTTTCAAATAAAGTGCTCATTATTCTTGTGGTCACTGCTTTTGGTTTCCAGTCTGATACCACTCACAGCTATGCTTGTGTGTAAATGTATGATTTCACACAAAATGTTGCAATAAAAGTCTTAAAGGAGACGGTGTTTTGAGAATTCATTATATTCACATAAAGTGCACATTATTCTTGTAGTCACTGCTTGTGGATTCTAATCCCATGGCAGCCAACTGAGAAATGACCAGCTGTCTAGTGTAATTAGTGTACACAAACATACCTCTCAACTGTCATGATTTTTGCAGAATGTAGTGACTACTACCCCATATGTCTGGTCCTTGATTAACAGATACATGACATTACTTGCAATGCAATTCAATGGTAAATCCATTATCAGAACACCTTGCTACTAATGTATGAGCACACTATGCAACAATGTTCCCTGTAGTTGTGCCTTTGTACCACCATTTGGTAGGGCTTGGCCCATAATGACCCATGCTAACAGGTTGAGAACTATGTACATGCAACATCATCTATACAATATTTGCAGTCACTATACTCACAATTGAAATCTTATATATGTAGAAGTATGAAGTAGTAGTCGATGTAGTAATATTACCTGCAACGTTACTAATGTTTTTTTCTCTCTCATCCCACCCTTTCTTTAATTTATTAATTATATTTATTATTATGATTTGATATTAATATATTATTTGTAACTACCTCTTATGTTGACCATATGCATAATTTCATATTGCTTTGATGTTAAAATACTTTCATTTATGGTATTTATTGTTTTGTTCCGCATTATATTCCTTTCTATTTCTTTCTCTTAATCATTATCTACGGTTATATTAATACTAACATTTGTTTGGTTATGTTTCTTTTTACCTTATGGTTATATTTAATTTACTACAGAGTGACAAACTAAACCAATTCTAGGTGATCCTCTTACCTTGGCTCCTCTGCTGCTCCTACACTACCTAGGCCATCGGGTAGTTCTGCCCACAGGTTAGGGGTGGTCCTCTCTTTGGGAGTGGAAGTGGAGGGGGTGATTATGTCACCTATGAGAAACTGTCAGGCATGGTATGTGGGCTGCTGCACTGATACCTCGGTGCACACCTATGCCAGATGAAGAGCATGCTGTCCATCCTGGTGGGGCAGCCTTGTCACAGGTGCTGGTGTCAACCACTGCCTCCACAATAGCAGTAAAGGTACAGTGCTGACAGTCCTATGGATGACAACTTGATTCACACTGCTACTGTGTCTGACGTCCATGGGACTGGGACTCCATAACACTCTCCCCAACCAAGGTTTTCACCCCCCTCTTGTGTCATACACCAATCCTGTCTGCTGTCTTATCTGTCTTGTCTGCAAAAGCTTCCTCACCTTCCCAACTTACCTCCTCTACACATACCTATGGCCCTTCCCCAACATTCCACTCTTACCTTAACAAAAAAAAAATGGGCACCTGTCCCAGAGAATATCGTCCCATACATAGCTCTCCATTTTGCACACATCCACTGGACACACATAATTTGGTCCAGTTGGCTTGTAAATGTGCTTATGTTGTCCTCACCCCTTTCTCTGGAGGTGGCAGTCCAAATTCAGCTAAGAAATCTGTTAAAGTACACAGTTGTTGCTGTACAAGAAATGGATGGCTGTGTTTCTTTCCTACACCCTTCCTGCACATACCTACCTGCCTTTCACTATGTTTCCCCCCCTGCTTGCACTCCATTTCACCACTGTCCTATCTCCCCATTTTTCATTTCTTTAAAGATTTTTTTGTGCAATGCACAGCATCACTAAGCTAAGCTAAATGGCACTATAGTGATATATGTGTGTGTGAAATAATCACATTCAAAAAGTACACCTGCACCCTGTTTTGAACCAAGGGCTGTCATGCCTGGAGACCAGTGTATCAACCTGCCAAGCTACACATCTGTTAATTAACACAAGTGTTTTAAGCAAAACATAATAACTGCCATTTTCCTGTAATCAAGCGTGTTTAAGCAATGCTGCACATCATGCCACATCACGCAAATTTGATAAAAGAGTAATAGAAAAATGAGAATGTAACTTGGACTGTGGTATAGGAATATATCACTATAAAGCCAGACACATAATAATGGATGCAAGTGAGGTCTTTAACAGCAGGTAATTGCAATTATATCTGCAACATTTAAAAATACACCTGCTAAAACATTAATGGAAAAATAGGTGTTTAACTGGGACTCTGGTAAAGAAATAAATCCCTATAATGGCATACACAGAATAATGGATGTAAATGAGGTAACAGCATGTAAGTGTGCAATTATATATTGAAAAATGCACCTGCTGTAAAATTGACTAAGTAGCACAGTCTGTTAAATGCTGTGAAAACATTATTTTTGGTACACATAGTCCTGGATTCAAATCCAGTGGTATCTAGCATTTAAAATACATGTACGTGTACATCACCATTGTGAATTCCTATATGAATTACTGTTTCATCACCTATTTATCCACCCAAAGAATTTCAGATGTAATGTCTGCTTTTCAATGATTGAAGTCAAAGACCTGCAGATAAGAACACAGTTAACATATTCCTATTACAACACTAGAAAATGCATAGAGTCTCAGGTCATGCATTACTATTCATTCACAGAGGATTTTAAGTTATGTAATTTAAAGGAGGCCCAGTTATATCAGACTGCAGCACACAATCATTTTCTACTGATATTACAAATAAGCACAACTGCACAAGTAACATACATACAGTATATGGGGGTTGCGCTAGCAACAAGGGTTGCCAGCACACATGTTCCAGAAGACTACCATAACATAACACATGGCTTGGCAGTTGCCCAAATGGTTGACATAATGGTAATGTGCCCCCTACCTTGTTCAAGGATACAACAAACATGCTGATTTTTACTCTGTTAATTATACCACTGGCTAACATGCTTACCTTAAACACATACCTCAATTTCCTGTGGGATGGGTTCCCTCAATAAGGTTCTGGCTGTGCACCAAGGCTGCCACTGGTCACACCTTTACTCATAAGTGTTGTTGTCCTCCTCACTCTGCAGCATCTGTCACTATGCTTATTGCCTGCAGCAGCAGCTGCAGCCTGCAGCACACACGTGTGTATGTAATAAGTATCTACTACAAACATCCTCTCTGTGCTGACATAGTATCTCTACCACAGTATTTCTACCCCATCATATGAGAAAGGGGATGGATTCTGCATTGAGGCCTTATGTCTCCTTCAATAGTTGCATGGGATTGCTTGATTACACTCCAAATCACCAGTGTATGCTTCAATTAGCATTCCTGAACAACAAATTGGTTCAGAGGCAATCACATGTTAATAAGAACCATCTTAAAAAGGCAAACTCCTAGGTAGGGAAACCATTGTATATGAGAGTTACTTTCTATGTGAACTCATTGTAGCAACACGTATATATCCGTATCTTTCAAAAGAGGAGTGTTGTACTCTATCGGGTATGTACCCATTTTTTTCAACATGATGCGTATGTTTTAATGTACTTAGCGGCAATGGGGATTACATCAGTAAGCCTTTCTTAGAACTGTACAGGTGACATGCCATTGATCTGCAACTGTGTAACACCTACAGAGGATGTAAACTACAGCAAAGGTCTAATGCTGTCTGTTAACAAGGGACACAGGTCTCCTGGATACTGCCTTTGTTGGCAGATGTAATGCTACACAGCTATTGCTGGCATTGTACTATATGCATATGTTGTTGGGGAGGCTTTCTTACTATGGGCCACATTACAAGTGGACTCCTGTGTTGGGTATCTGATCATATGTGAGTATCTGTCATGGCACAAGCAGATGTAGGTCACTATTGCCACTATCCTAGTTGTTTCTACAATCTTTACATGATTGCCACACTGTTGCATATGAAATGTGTAATCAAGTGGGGAATACTGATAGCCTTCTTTAATTGCTGTATCTGTACATACTGTACACCCATGTATGTGATCCTGACATGTGTTCTCATTATTTTGTATTTCAGGTGATAACGTATGTGAAGATAGGTGAAGGCTGCCAGCCTAGCTAGATAGAATTTTCTAGATAGTTCTGTCATTTGCAAATATTAATGTAAGCCACATGCTTGTTCTCTTAAATGTGAAAAGACTGTATTTGATGTTGAACTGAAAAAAATGTAACAACAGTGCACTCTGCTGTAAGAAAGCAGATAAATCAAGCATTGCGAAATTCTTTGATCTAAAAATCAGAGCCAATATGTCTAGAGAGAGGCATTCTGCCTATTGTTTTGAGGCCAGAGTTAATGGCTAGAATTTACATGTATAATTTATTTTATTGCTCTGGCTTCCTGACCAGCTGCAAGTTCAAAAAGGCTATTAACCTTGAGTTTCTTTTAGCCTGGGAAACAGAAAGAAATGGTATATTCTGAAATGTGTCAGTGGTACTGTGTTATCAATTTAAGGACAGAAAAAATGAGAGCATTTAGCATTTGTCTTGAGATCATCCAACATCACCAGCACTGTCTTGCTCTATATGTAAGTTTATTTTAGAACTGAGTTTTCTCTTAGATATAGCTAGGAACTAGGAATATTAGATTAGTTTTTTTTTCTGTACTGATGTCAGAATTTTTCTAGTGTATTATTTTAAGTATTTCTCTGTGATCTCTGAACTTTGACTAGCACTGTGTAGTAAAAAGTATTGCTTTGTGTTTTTATTATTTATTATTAAATATTTTAAACTTTTCAACTGTGGCTGTTTTATGTAGAGATAATTTAAGCTCTAAGAGTACATTGCATGTATTTAGTGATATTTTACAAAGCCATTCCAATAGCCTTGCTGTTCAGTCACACTTACCATTTGGATAATAATATTGCACAATATAATTGGACATCCTTTCATAAAGGCCTTTTAGTAGCTGATACATATTAGTGGGTGGTGGCATGTGGTACTTCCGTATAGTCTGGGTAAAAGGGGCACAGCTGGAGAACCTGTGCCAGCCTTCCCCAGGAGTGTCTGTGTGGTTGTATATAACTCTTATCTCAATGTGTGTGTGTGTGTGTGTGTCAGCTACTTTGGCAGGGACATGAAGCACTGGGTGGACAGAGAGGGTGCTGGAGGTTTTAGCTTGCCCACTATGCTAAGATCTGGACCCTATAGCTGTGCCAGTGGGGAGTCTTATTGGGGACCTGGAGAGCAAGGGAGCGACCAGCCCCAGACTGAATTTGATCTAGGCAATATCGGTAATATGGGCTCGGGATTCTGGTCGTCGGTAATATGGGTTTTCGGTCATATGTAGTGAACATACATATATATATATATATATATATATATATATATATATATATATATATATATATATATATATATATATATATATATATATATATATATATATATATACACTAAAAGTGAAAATAATATAATACTAGGGCTTTCCCAAATGTTTTTTTAGAAATGTATACTTAGAATCTCTAGTGTGAATTTATGTTACATTGTGATTCCTGTTTGTATTATCTGTATGCATATTTTTTTTCTGTGTGTTTTATTTGTAAGTTGGAGCTTTTCTCCCCGGGCCTCAGCTGAAAAAGGACATGTGTCCAGTCGGACTTTCCTGGTAAACAAATGTAAAATAAAATAAAATAAAAATATAGGTTTGTGTGTGTCTGATATATGTGTGTGTGTGTGTGTGTGTGTGTGTGTGTGTGTGTGTGTGTGTGTGTGTGTGTGTGTGTGTGTGTGTGTGTGTGTGTTATCTACATATATGGGTAGTGACAGAGATGTATGTGTGTATGCATATATCAATATATACAGTATCTATATCTATGTGTATGTATATATATATATATATATATATATATATATATATATATATATATATATATATAAATATATATATATATATATATATATATATATATATATATATATATATATATATATATATATATATATATATATATATATATATGTGTGTGTGTGTGTGTGTGTGTATGAGCATGTGTGTGTGTGTGTGTGTGTGTGTGTGTGTGTGTGTGTGTGTGTGTGTGTGTGTGTGTATATGTATATATATATATATATATATATATATATATATATATATATATATATATTATAAAAGTCATTGTGCAAGGAACAACAGATTTGCAAAGATTCAAAAGATTCAAAGAAACTTTATTGTCATTTAGCACCACACAAATGCAGTCTAAACGAAATTACAAATGTCAGCTCACGAGAGAAATGCAGTGCAAGTAACATTGCTACAGCGGTATCAAAGTATAATATAAGAAAGAAAATAACAACACGTATGACATGCAAGAGGTAGTTCACATTATATAAACACATTCAATCCCCATTATCCAGTGATAAATAGTAAAGAAATACCCACCACCAAACACAGACACTGTTAAGATAGAGAATAAATAGAGACTAGTGAATAACAACTGTTTAGTTACCATATTGCACTTGTGAACCTTAGACGCGAGTCAGTATAGCCATCATATTGCATAAAAGTAATGTTGGGGTAATTGCTCAGAGCAACAGGATTAAATGACAAAAAGAGGCTTCAAGGTATCAGGTATTATGGTTGGTGTCTATTAATAAGTCTCACAGCTGTAGGATACAAACTGTTCCTGAATCTGGTAGTCCTACAGCAGAAGCTGCAGTACCTCCTTCCAGACGCAAGTTGTGAGAACCAGTTGTAGGCTGGATGGGTCGAATCAGCAAGTATTTGATATGTTCTCTTTCTTGCTCTTGTAGAGAAAAGCTCCTGAATAAAAGAGAGGTTTGTGCCCAAGATGTTCTCAGCCACCCTCACCACCCTCTGTAGTTTCTTTTTCTCAGTAACTGTGCAGTTGCTGAACCATGCTGTGAAGTTGCTTGTGAGGGTGCTCTGGATAGCTCCCCTGTAAAAACTGGTAAAAGCAGACACTGGGAGCCTGGCCTTTTTGAGCTTTCTCAGGAGCTGAAGCCTCTGTTGAGCCTTCTTGACTATATGGTTGGTGTTAGTAGCCCAGGAGAGGTCATCAGAGATGTGAAGGCCCAGGAACTTGGTTGTTTTGACTTTCTCTACTATCTCCCCTTTGATAGTGAACTGTTGCCTTTCTGCGGAAGTCCATAATCATTTCTTTGGTCTTATTAACATTCAGGTCCAGACTGTTCCTGTCACACCAGTCAATCAAAGTGTTCACCTCATCCCTGTAGTTATGTTAATTTCCACCACTAATCACTCAGCTTAACTAAGTGTATGAGCATGCCCAGAGGGAGTTTTGGCTAGTTATAAACTGACTCCAATCCAGGATTTTGTGTAGTACACAATATGACTGTCCCTGTTTCTACACTGCTGCACTTCACGCACATTGGCTTAGATTTTCTAAACTTGTCTTATATAATTAATATGTGACAGCAGTTAAAATAGTACAGCACAAGCAGACTGACAATCTGTAGAGCACAAATTATTGATTTCTCACATCCAAAACAAGTGGAAATTTCTATATAAGAACCATGAACACCATCACACAAGGTGATTGCCTGCGTCCTTTAAGCCACAGAAGCTGTTTGACAGACAGGGTGTCATTCATCACACAATCACCTGCATAAATATGTACACTGGTTATTCCTCCATTACCTAAGACATACAACATATGATCAATTTCTATAGTACTGTCCTGAGACTGAGTGAAATGCTCATATACCATTGATGAGTTACTGTTACAGCAATTACAAGGAAACAGTGCTGTGTTGGGGATGGGGGAACAACACCACATGTTCTGATGGGATACACGATAGTCTGACTATCATTTAGCCCAACTGTCTAACATCTCCCTTCAGTGATGTACCTGTAATCTGTTGCAGTAAGAAAGTATTTAAACTGCACGTTTGTGCGGGTTTGTGCTTGTTTGTAAAAAGCTAAACAGAAGTGGGTGTCCTGCACCAACTCTCTGATGATGAAGTGCCTTTCTGCTTTTTACAACTTTTATTGCACTTGTATTTTGTTATACAGCTATATTGTATTGACTTTATTACAGACTGCACTGTATTTACTTCGTTTCTTACTGACCTAACTGCTAACAATTGCAAATAAGCTCATTGTGCTGTGTATTGGTGAAATTGTATTTTATCTGCTCTCCTGCTGTTCTACCTGCTTTTTTCCCACCTTTAAGTGTTTCAAACTAACTTTAGCATAGTCTGGATTCAGGTTTGCTGTATCCAGAGCTGTTTGTTTGATCCCGGTGATGTTCCACTTCACCTAGTGTTGGTGGCGGCCTGCTCACACCCTAGTGAGAGTAGTAGTGCTGGTCAGAACCTGTCTGCATAGGGTGATTGGCTAAAAGCCTAGGGACAAAGTCAGTTAGTTAAATTCAGTGTTTGTACTTTACTTCCATTCTTCTGGTATTTAAACCATGTGTTTGCACAGGTTTGTGCTTGTTTGCAAGTTGCACAGTGATGCTCTGCTGCAGTAAACCATTTACATAGTGTCCTCTCCTTAAATTTGTCCTTAGCAGTGCCTGTGTGAACCTGAGGTACTACGGCCCCTCTCTGCTGGTACAGCATTGAGCTAAGACCAGCCTCTAACACACACTTAGCCATACACTCACGCTGACCTGTCACCCCTTACCTCCCTTATTAGATCTCTTCAGTCCCTCATCCAGATTCTGGCAAACATGAATGTGCAATTTCCTACAATTTCTCCAGCTAGTCTGGCTGAGATGGGCGTCATGTGGCAGTGGTAGCAACTGCCTCATGTACACAGACAACCTACAGCTCTTAACACCTAAGAAAACATTCTGTGAGAGATGTAACTACATAAAGAACCTTGAATCCATGCTCTCTCACTCACAAACCAATGTATCTGACAAGCAGGTAGTAGACAGCACAGACATTGCATCTCACACACTACCCACACCCACACAACATACACCCATATATGTGGAAGTTCTCACCAGAAATATACCCAAACACAAGACACTCCCCAAGCAAAAACACAAAAACACTCCCCAGAACACCTCATCGCACAACTCACATAATCTACACACCAGTGTCTCACAACCACCAAGGACAAACAACAAACCCAACATATTAGTCATTGGAGATTTGATAGTGAGACACACAGATGTGCCCCTCACCAGGCTGGATAAGGAGGAATGTCACAGTGAGTTGCTTGTCGGGTGCCAGAATCCACCATATCACACATGCACTCAAGTCTCTCAACAACAGGTATAGTTATGACTTGGTCATTGTCCTTGTTGGTGTGAACAACTCGAGACGTACTTCACTGGACTATATGAAGAGAGACATGATCGAGCTCATGGAAAATGTGTCCCAGGCAGGTATGTCCCTAGGCTTAAGCAGCATCACCCAGGATGATGCCTCAATACAAACAGAAAATGATTGACTTCAATAACTGGCTTAGCTTTTGGCGTCATTCAAATTGGGAACCAGTACCTGACAACCTGGGATGACATGATTTACAGGCCTCGATGCTTTGCCAGAGATGGCCTTCATCTCGCTCCACTGGGCCTCTGACTACTGGCAAAGGCTCTTGCCTCCTCCATAGTGTCTTTTTAGGCAATGTCATGAGAAAAAAATTCCCACCGTAAAAAATACATCAAAATATAAATTAAAGGTCATGCTGCTAAATGCTAGGAGCCTTATCATGAAACTGCACTCACTGGAAGCATTCCTAACCTTGGATGATGCTGACATTTGTGCTGTCACAGAGTCCTGGTTTAAATTTGCTGAGAGCACCCGAGCCATACCAGGTTACTCATCCTTCCACACATTCAGACCCCAAACAGAGGGCAATAAAACTAAGTTCAGTGGAGTATCTATATATGTTAAAGATAAACACCCCTCCCAACTGATCAGTCAGTACAATGCAGGGGAAACACTTCTGGTGCAGCTAACTGTAGACAAGACACCTATCCATGTCATAGCCAGCTACAGGCCCCCATCCATGAATCAAGATACACACACCACCTATCTGGAACAACTTGAATTTATCAAGGTTCAACCTCTCACCCTGATCTTGGGTGACTTCAATTACCCAACCATAGACTGGAAAAATTACTCAAGCCAAAACCCATTTGCCCAGAGATTTCTTGACTTGATCATCTCTAATGATCTGGACCAGCTGGTAAACACCCCCACAAGGGGTGAAAATATCTTGAACCTGGTACTGACAAACATGGGAAAACACTGTAGTACCCCTACAGTGTCACCTTCCCTGGTGAGATCCAACCACCAAGCAGTCACTTTCATAGTTACCATCACCCCTGCCCCCCTCCAGCTGTGATCAAACAAAAAAACTTCTCCAAAGTCGACTACAACTGCTTACTGGCAGGTGTAAACAGCTTTGTAGCTCCCTCCTCCACTGAGAGAACAGACACTTACACACAAACTTACACCAGGGTTCTATACAAGCACCTATATAGCTGCATATACTCAGCTATACCAGATAGGATCACAACATCCTTCTCAAGGAGGAGCAAACCAGACTGGTGGACTTCTGCCATTAATAGACTTTATAATAAAAGAAAAAAAATGCAATTCAAGAGTTGGAAGGAGCAGGTACCAAACTGGAAGCAAACCTTCCTTAACCTAAACAAGCAAATAAAGGCCCTTGTGAGATCTTCTGAAGTTAACTATGAGTCCAAACTGGCCTCCTCAACAAAAGACAGCCATAAGGCCTTCTTTAGTTATGTCCATAGCCTTAAGAGCAAGCAACAGCTCTGAACAAAACTCATAGTCAATGGCAGTATGCACACTAATACCGTTGACATAGGTAACCTACTTGCAGACAGGTTCAATGAAAACTTCACCCCTCTGCCCCCCCGACAATTAGTCAGGACCTCCACAACACCTATGCCCCACCACTTATCTCCAATGAGCAGATCTTAAATGCCCTCTCAAAGGCAAAAAAATACAGCCTCCATGGGACCTGACAACATTGCAGGATGCATCTTACATAGCCTCAAGCAGGAACTTGCAACATGTTTAGGTACTCTATTCAACCACAACTTAAGCACTGGATATGTACCTGCCAACTGGAGGACAGCTACCATCATTCCATTCCACAAAGGTGGTGCAACCACCGACATAGGTAATTACCAGCCCATTAGCCTTAGTAGCCTGATCTGTAAGGCCATTGAAAGCATAATCATGGATCTCATTAACCAGGACACTGGCAGTCTCCAAGCACTTGACATCACTTAATATGGGTTTGTCAAAGGGAAATCATGCCTGTTATACTTGGTGGACTTTTTGAAGACAGTCATGAAGGCCCTGGATAAGGGAAAAGAGTACACACTGTCTTCCTTGACTTGGCTAAAGCTTTTGACACTATTCCCCACTCAGATATCATAGATAAGCTCACCCAGCTAGGCATCAACTCATACATCATTAGATGGGTTGCCAACTGGCTCACTGACAGAACCCACACAGTCATAATAGGGGATTCTACCTCAAATAGTAGACCTGTAACTAGCAGTGTCCCTCAGGGTTCTGTCTTAGGGCCTCTGCATTTTGGAATATACTTTTCCAATATGCAGACAAAAGCCAAAGGTCTATGGCTGACCAAATTTGCAGATGACTGCAAACTGGGGGTGGTCCTCCCCAAATTATGTGAACATTCTCCAAGAGGGTTTCTTCCAAACAAATGACTGGTGCCAAAAACATGGCCTCAAACTCAGTGCCAACAAGTGTATTATTATCCCTTTTGGTGAGAATGAAGTTCCTGAAGTTCCCAAAAAGTACCACATCAGCAACAACATCCTAAGCACACAATCAGTAGTAAGGGATCTAGACACCATGGTTGATAGTAATCTAACATTTGATCATCATGTAGCCTCAGTAGTGTGTAGGGCATACTATATGGCCCATCTCATAAATAAGGGCATAGCATACAGGAAAAAAGAGGTCATAACCATCCTGTACTCTTCCCATATCAGGCCAATAATTGAGTACAATCCCCCCTTTGGTATGTACCTCACTAGGCACTTGTGGCAGCTGGAAGGACTGCAGAGGTTGCTGACTAGAAGAATCCAGGGTCTTGAACACCTGTCCTATGTGGATAGGCTAAAGTCCCTGTCACTTTACTCAGTCTCATATAGACTGCTCAGAGGGGACCTCTGTCTGGCATTTAGAGCCATCTTTGACCCCGCCCTATTGAAAATGCTGCATATCCACAAATCAAACACCACACCTGTAACACACACTTGGGACCTAAACCTGGACTGTGACATTAATAGAACCTGCTGGTAAGACAGATTTGTGTCCAGGAGACTCCCCATCTGTGGAATAGACTCCCTCTTCATGTTAAGCAGAGTACCTTTCTGTTCTAGTTTAAGCATAACCTGAATGACTGGATGAGAAACAGAAAATGTACCCCTGGAATCCCACCTGTGTCCCTGCTTGACAGGAGGGACAGGTGCTGACCTTGGAAACATGGGCACAAAATTTTGGCAAGGCTTCTAAGGGCCTCATGGCCATTAACCTAGTAACTTACTATGATCCTATTATCCTATGCATGAATATTCCATGCATGAGGCCTACTGAATATAAATTGAAACATGTTAGTGGAATGGATATCTGTAGTCTGTCATTTTTGTCCAACTAGCCCACTATAGTTACTTGCATAATGTACCTGGTCCATACATACACTGACATATCATAATACTCCAGTAGACTACTATGTAGGTTATGGACTTACCCTGTAAATGCAGCAGTTGGCACAACTGTAGTTCAGGGCTGACTCTGTCTGATGCAAGCAGTACACAGCCAATACATGGATAGGTACAGGATGTGTGAGTTGCCTGGCATCAATTTTAATATCTGTATGTGAGTAGGAGTAAGGTGTTAGTCCCTAGGTCCCTAGGTTGTTAGTGAATGTGCTATGAGTTGTCTCTTAGCCAAAGCCAGGGTGTACTGGGCATGCCTATGCCTGCCTACAGGGACATCAGCAGGGGGTTCCTCCTCTGAGTCATCCTGTGACTGTGGCTGTGGTGACCTAAGCACTGATGGAGGGCTGTGTATCCCTTCCCTTGCTAATCCTGCTGCAACTGTTTCCACAGGATCAGATTGTGTAGCATAGCACATACTGTGAATATCTGTGCACATGTGGCTGGAGTATAATGCAGGGCTTCACAGATATATCAAGGCACTGGAACTGTGACTTCAGAAGCCCAAACATATGCTCTATGATGTTCCTAGTTTGTGCATGTGCCTCATTATGGTGTTCATCCATGGGTGTGGGTGTATTTTTGATGGGTGCCATCATCCATAGTTCCAGGGCATAGCCAGCATCCCCCAGTAAATGGCCCGGTGGGATGTCCCCCTAGCAAACATCTGGTACAGCTGTGATGTGTGCCAGATATGGGAGTCATGATAACTGCTAGGGTTACCAGCACATACATTCAGAATAATCCCCTGGGCATTGCACATGACCTGACAGTTGATGGTGTGGTACCCCTTGCAGTTAACGTGGATTCTACCCTGCTCACCAGGTGATGCCTTGATGTGTACATGTATGCAGTCTATGGCACCCAGTACTTCAGGGTAATGAGCTGCATGATAGAAGTTTTGAGTATTGCTGCCCTTGCCTCATGGGTAAGGGGAAAGGATATGTCCTCACTGACATGTGGAAGCATAGCATCCAGGAATTGTTGGAGTATCCTGGATGCAGATGCCTGTGAGACCCCCATCATGTCCCTAGTTGGTCGTTAAAAAATACCCATAGCTACTATCCTAAGGGCTACACGTACCTTTGTCTTCACTGGGATGGGATCCCTTCTGTTAGTTCTGGCTCTGAGTTGAGAGCAGCAGAGCTCACTGAGTTTTGTAATATGTCCCTGTCCACCCTGTAATGCTCTACAATCTCCAGCTCATGTAGCTCCTGGAAGGTTACCCTGGGCCTGAACACTCTTCTCCTTCTTGGTCTAGGCCTATTGCCAGCAGCACCAGCAGCACTGTCTTAAGCATCTAGCACATACTGATGTAGCAGACCTGCAGCAGCCCTTAGTATTATCCCAGCTAAAATTCTGAAGTTTCTACTCCAATGGGCCAGAGTATTGAGGGAAAATCAGAATGTAGGGTGTATGCATATTTTATACAGTTCTGCTTTAGGTCCACCATGTGAGATTGGCTAATTATGATGCAGTTTACCTGCCCAGGATATAATTAACATTATTTAATGGCCCTAATTTTGTGTGCAGCATGCTGCTATTTGCTGTGGCGTGCAGCATAGCTAATACAAAATTCAAAAATAGTTATTGAGGACATCAGGTTTTAATTGATTGCTGCCTATGTTATCACTGTTACGTGGGCAGTCTGTACACATGAACATGCTAAGCTATGAGGTGCACTGCACAAACATGCATCCTGGGAACAAAAAATCCTAAAAATAATAAGACTCACCCCCCCATGTCATCCACATACTCTGGGAATATCAACATCATGTGGGAGCCTACACAAAGTGGATATATGGACATGGTTGCTCCTTTTTAGCAATTCAGAAAATTGACCTCATCTATATACAAATCTGTGCTGACAGCCTAGATACTACATGGTTCATAGCTGTGTGAGCTTGATAACAGTATGTATGCACCGTTGCACCAACCCTGTGCAAGATCCTGCAATATATTTGTGAAAACCATATTAGAATTTTTTTTTTATTTCTGTGAAGCATGTTTGAGCACTGCGGCGCATAGTGCAAACATGCAAAAATTATTAAAAAAAAAATTATTAATTTTACTTACTCTTCTTTTTTCGGGCATCCACAATGTACCTTTCACACATATATGTATGTGATCTAACATTTTCTTGTTAGTTATGTCCATATTTCTGGACTTTTACTCACCTTCTGTCCACGTAGACTCCTGTACTTGGAAAAATTCAGTGTACACAACTGACACTGACACAGAGCCTACACAGATGCCTTTCTGCTTGTTGGTTCGCTCCACCTGGGTCATTTGCATTCATTTGCATAAGAGTCAAGTGCTTATGAGGTCATTTGCATTCCACAGAACTTTCCCTGTTTGTGCATGCTGGCGCACCACTAAACGATGCTTACTGAATCTAAAATTGTTCGCACTCATATATGCATCACACTGCAATGCATACGCCAAAAATAACATTTGTGTAAGCTTTACTGAATTCCCACTGATGTTAAGGGAAGTAGCCTAGTAAGTACTTATGAACCTAAAAAAATCATCTAAATATATACCAATGAGTCAGAATAATAAAACATTTAGGAAGGGCAAAGAGCCATTGGAATAAATACATTTCTTTGAAATCGCTGCTCTACTCCACTCTTCAGAAGGGCAACTTAATGGTTGATTAAGAAACTACAAAACTGTTTCCGTTCAGTCTTACATACATGGCACAGAGGAAAAATACAATCCAGCTAAACAATCAGATGGCCAGCATTCAACAGCAAAAAAAGAAGAAAAAAAAAAAACAAGATGAAACCTTAATAAATAATTTTCAGTTTCAAACAGAGAGCTATAAGCACTCAGACTGAAAATTGAGAAGTTTACATAGAGTTTCTTCCAGGAAACTTCTGTCAGTACCTAATAAAAAGGTGCTTTTATGCTGTCCTGAAATTCTATTTTTAAAGTAAGCAAGCAATGGAACTGTTGGCTGATAATAATAAAAGATAGTGAATGATCGTATGTGTGCTCTTACACTGGCATCATTGGTGTAGAGAGGTCAAGAGAGGTCATATGACCATGTGCTTTATAATAAAGGAGGACGCGAGGGTTGTTTCCCTCTTCCGTTTTTAACCAGGTTGATTGCCTTCACATGTGTTTATTTTCCTCTGTAAATGCATGTCTAACCCGACTTACTTACCCTTAAGATGATACCGTCAACAGGTTATGGGCTCAGGAGGGAAGTAGGAAGCCGATGGCATAGACTATGTTTCGACGGAGATGAGAAGAATTACAAGTTGTGGAAGACAAAGTTTCTGGGACACCTGCGTTTGCTAGGGCTGAAAGATGCCATTTTGTGAAATGTGCAGCAGGATGCAGAGGACGACATGAATGAGGAGGAAGGCGATGATGATGCTGAGAAAAATGAGGTGGTATATGCAGAAATAATACAGTTCTTAGATGACAAAAGTTTGTCCCTCATCATGAGAGAAGCCGCAGACGACAGTAGAGAAGCGCTTCAGATCTTGAGAGACCATTGTGCTGGGAAAGGGAAGCCATGGGTAATTAGCCTATACACCAAATTAACAAGCCTCCAAAAGGCCACCAGTGAAAGTGTCACAGACTATATTATTAGGGCTGAGACGGCCATTACGGCACATAGAAATGCTGGGGAGAAGATCAGTGATGGATTACTAATTGTGATGATTCTGAAAGGGTTGCCTGAAACTTTTAAACCATTTGCAGTTCACATCATGCAAGACAATGGTATGTTGAGCTTTGGTGAGTTCAAAACAAGGTTGAGAAGCTATGAACATACCAAGAAATTTAATGCCAATGTTAGTAATGATAATGTGATGAAAGCAAGTGGCCTTGGGGAAAGAGTAAAAGCAGAGATTATATGCTATAGTTGTGGCCATAAGGGACATAAAGCATGAGAATGCCAGAGAGAATATAAAGGCCAGTGACAGTGGTGCAGTTTGTGTAAAAACTCTAGCCACAGAGACAGTAACTGTAGACGAAAGAAGAAAGACAATGTGAAACAAGCAACTGATGCGGATGATCACACATTTGTCTTCAGAATAAGTGAGCATCAAATTCGTGAATTAAAACAGAAGGGATTAATGGTAGACACTGGTGCCACTTCACACATAATTAATGACCTGAAAAAGTTTAAATGCTTTGATTCATCTTTCCAACCAGAGGAAAACATCGTGGAATTAGCTGATGGAATGAGAACCTGTGGGGCCACACAGAAGAGAGGTAATGCAGAGGTATGGCTGCTAAACACAGAGGGATGTAAAGTAAAGGTGATGATGACTCGGGCGCTGTATATCCCGACATATCCACAAAGCATTTTTTCTGTTAAGGCAGCGACGTCCAAAGGGGCCTCGATCAACTTTAAACAAGGCCGGGACCAACTCATCTATAAAAACGTCACCAGGTTTGACATAATTGAGTGAGACAGGCTCTATTATTTAGACACATATGATGAAGAAAATGATACTGAGATACATTGTGATGCATCTCAGAGCTCTTATGACATTCAAGCATGGCATAAAATGCTTGGTCACTGTAATTTTGAAGATGCTGGACAGAGGCACAGGGAACTAATCTAAGGGGGCGGTGTTCGGGCAGATAGCCTAGTACCTACCTATGAACCTATGAACCTATGTGTCAAAATTAGAAAAGGTGGTAAAAGGAATGAAAATTAAAGGTAAAGCTGAGAGACCTAACCTAGTTTGTAAAACCTGTATGCAAGGGAAATTTGTCCAGAGCAGAAACAGAGAACCAGATGCAAGAGCAAAAGTTGTGTTTGAACTAGTCCATACTGACTTGGCAGGCCCAATTGAGCCAGTAACAAAAGATGGCTTTAAGTACACTTTAGCATTTACTGATGACTACTCGGGTGTAATATTTGTTTACTTTCTGAAAGCCAAGAGTGATACAGTCAAGGCGACTGAAGCGTTTATTGCAGATTCAGCTCTTTATGGGAAGGTAAAGTGTATCAGATCAGATAATGGCACTGAGTTCATGTCGAAAGGTTTTCGTCACTATTGAGTAAAAGTGTTATAAGACACGAAACGTCCGCACCTTACTCACCCCATCAGAATGGGACAGCAGAGAGAAACTGGAGAACACTGTTAGAAATGGCAAGGTGTATGTTGATAGAGCGTGACTTACCTAAAGAGTTTTGGACATATGCAGTAATGACTTCTGCTTTTATTCGCAACAGATGTTATAACAGGCATGTGGGGCAGACCCCATTATTCATGCTAACAAGAAAGAAACCTGATCTTTCAAAGATGAGAGGATTTGGATCAGTGTGTTATGCATACAGATAAGATAAAAAGAAGTTAGACCCAAGATGTGATAAGGGGATTTTTGTCGGATATGATAAAAACAGCCCATCATATCTGGTCTATTATCCTGACACAGGAAGGTCCTTAGACATAGGTTAGTCAAGTTTTTTACTAAGAATGTAGCTGAATGCCAGATTCAGACAGACCCAGAAGTGATGGATGAAGATTTGAATACTAGAAAAAGTGTGCATGTTAAGTCAGAATCAAAATTTGATAGTCAAATCACAAAAGAAATACAAGTGAATCACACTGAATTTATAATGAAGGAGACTCAAAAAAAAGGCAGGATACACACTACTCTAAAAGAGAGAGAAAACCACCTGCATATTTGAAGGTCTATGAGTATAAAGTTGAAAACGACTATTATGTGACAGTTAATGTTGACTAGTGTTACCGATTAATATGCAACACACCGCAGAGCTTTAAAGAAGCCATGACTTCGTCTAACTCGGAAAAGTGGGTCAAAGCCAATGAAGGAGGAACTTAAGTGTTTAAAGGAAAACAACATGTTTACACTCACCACACTGCTGGAAGATATAAATGCAGTGGGGGGGGGGGGGTTTCACTGTAAAAAACAATGCGGATAATACTGAGACTTACAAAGCTAGATATGTAGCTAAAGGCTACAGTCAAGTCACTGGTATAGATTAGAATTAAACTATGCACCAACTGCAAGTATGACATCTGTATGAAGTCTAATGTAGATGACAGTTCAGTACGATTTAGAATTGCACCAGATGGACGTACAAACAGCCTATTTACATGCTCCTATAGACTGTGAGTTGTATATGGAGCAACCTGAAGGTTTTGAAAAGAAATCAAATAATGATGAAAAATTGGTTTGTAAACTGAATAAGTCATTATACGGATTGAAACAATCAGGGAGTAACTGGAACAAAATGTTGCACAATTATCTTTGTGAAAATAGTTTTATCCAAAACCCTGCAGACCACTGTGTATACACTAGACAAGCTGAAAATGAGAAAACAGTCCTAATCATGTGGGTTGACGATCTCATTATAGCAGCTAGTGACAATGAATCACTAAACGATGTAAAGGAAATGCTCAAAGCTAAATTTAAAATGAAAGATCTGGGAAAGCTAAGACATTTTCTAGGCATTGACTTTACCCAGAATAGTGAGAAGTAAAGATGAACCAAAAGAGGTACATCACGAAAATTCTTGAGAAATTTGGTATGTCTAATTGTAAAGTAAGAAGTACCCCTTCCGAACAAGAAACAAACTTTGAATGTGACAGTGAATCTACAGATCCATGAAAATATCGTGAGCTTGTGGGTAGTTTGATAAATGTTATGACAAGCACAAGACCTGATCTTAGCTGGATTATAAGTAAACTATCACAATATTTTTCACAACCGAGTGAATCTCATTTAACACTAGCCAAACATGTTAAGATACTTAAAAGATACATTGAACAGAGAGCTGTGTTACAAGAAAAGTGAAGGGAAACTTCAGCTTGTAGCATACAGTGATGCAGGTTGGGCAACAGATCAAAACGATAGACGTAGTACAACAGGTTATTGCTTTAGTGTCAATAGAGTTGGGCCTATTATTTCATGGAAATCAAAGAAGCAACAAACACTAGCTTTATCTACATGTGAGGCAGAGTACATGGCATTGGCAGCGACAACACAGGAGAGTGTGTACCTTGTGCAGCTGTTGAGCGGAATGGATGGAGAGTGCAAGCATGTGCCAGTAACAACATTTGAGGACAATCAAGGAGCAATCGCTTTGTCGAAGAATCCAGTAAGCCGACAGAGATGTAAACATGTTGACATTAAGTATAATTTTGTCAGGTCAGCACTTAATGATGACAAAATAAGCACTGAATATTGCCCAACAACGGACATGGCTGCAAATGTCTTTACTAAACTTGCTATGAAATCAAAGATTGAAAAGTTCATGTATTACGTATTTGGAATGTGAAGGAAAAGTTATCCAAAATATGTTTTTAAAGTGTATTTGTATACAGCATAAGAGCAAGTGGGGGTGTTGGCTGATAATAATAAGAGAGTGAATGATCGTATGTGTGCTCTTACACTGACGCCGTTGGTGTGGAGAGGTCAAGAGAGGTCACATGACCATGTGCTTTATAATAAAGGAGGAAGTGAGGGTTGTTCCCCTCTTCCATTTTTAACCAGATTGATTGCCTTCACGTGTGTTTATTTTCCTCTGTAAATATATGTCTAACCTGACTTTCTTACCCTTAAGATGATACCCCCAACAAGAACAAGTAAAATTCCATGGTTCAGTAAGTAGGTGGTAAACATTCATTCATGGTATGTACCCAGAGCCATTGATACACCAAGAGGCACACAGCACTCCAGTGCAGGTGTTAGAAGCCAAGTACTAGAACTTGAGCAAACTGTCATTAAGCAAATATTAGTAACAAATAAATACAAAGTTCATAATTTAACAAGAATATGGAGTAAAGCTGTTAAAATAACAGTAAAAGGAGTCAGCACAAAGCAGTTCTGGCAGCCAGTTGCCAAATTTGTCCATATGACCATATCAGGAAATGTATGCTGAAACCATTTTCATTTTAGTAATGATAGGAAACAGGTATATATGGCAGAATTAGAACTGCTCACTGTAACCAAACTCTCTTTTAACTGAACTCGATAGGGAAAGAAAAAAAAGACTGTGATTGTTTTGGAAGGTAAGAAAAGAAGGGTTATATGAATACAGAATAACAGCTGAAGAGTCAAGGCTGGAAGAGTTGAAAGGTGGGATCTGTGTTGCTATGCACTTACAGGATTCTGGCAAAACAAGCTGAGTGTGCTACTTGTGATATATTTAAAGGCAGACATTGATACTACAAGCATAACATAAGTTTGGGCAACAGGATCTACAAAGTGAGACACAGTGATACTAGTATGAAGGCTTTATCTGAAGAAGTCAGGGTTGTAGTATAACTAAAGAATGGAATAAAATGCACAGGTGAAGTAGTAAGATTGTTGGGAGAAAGATGGAACAACTGAAAAACTGGTCATAAAAATATAAGGGGTGTGAGGAGAATCATGATTGGTGACAATGTAATGCAAGTCATCAGTTGCCAGATGTAATGAAACATGATGAGGAAAGATTTATAAACACAATTAGAAGGGAGGTGAAACAGAAGAGGGAAGTATTACAGAAGTACCTCGGGCTTTCAGCATTTCACCCTCAGAGCTGCAGAAGGCCTAGGGATGTGTAGAAGTGCTGCAGGATAAATGGAGACAGTAACAATGCAAATAACATGTTGTACCTCAGCTTCACAAACAAGAAATTAGGAGAATGCAAGTCAGACATCTTCAGGTAATGGAGATGTTACTATCATATAGTATGGGATCCTTGGAATGGACAGGGGGGAGAAAATGAAAAACATAAATATGAGATTTAGGGAGGTTAAGTTTTGATCAGATTCATAAGAAAGCAAGAATTAGCACAGAAAAGAGGGTAATGGCAAATACTGGTGAAAGACATGCAAACTGGTTAGAGAGTCAAGCTGAAGACAATGAGACAAAGAATCTTGAAGGGGTGGGGGAATGGTTGGAAGAGACAGCTGACTTATTTAAACGAGGAAGTGGAAGGATCAAAGAATATGGTTTGAATATTTTAATTCTCCTACATGCACAAGTAAGAGTTAATAATAGGCTGATATAATAGCTGTTGTGTGCATAACTTATCGCAGAATGTAAAAAACAGCTCTCAAAGCTTTCAAACTGAAATTGAATCACTCTGATTAATGCTGTTATGAATATTTGTCATTTTTACTGGTTTTGGAATCCTTGCATAAACCAGGAAAAAAATAATGAAAAAGGAAGGCATGATGAAAAAATCTGTAAGAAGATAGGTGAAAAGGACTGTCTTGTGATAATTGTAGGATACAGGCAGCTAAGGTTTAAAAGAATGCAAATAGAGAGTTTGTGAAATAGTCAACTGTAGGTTGCATATTGACCTCCAACAGTTCATGTGCACTGATGACTTCAGGAGGATTTAGCTATAAGGTGGACTACTAAAATAAGTGAGAAAAGTCAACACTTACATTCAAAGACTGAACAGTAAACTTCAAAAAAGAAGTAGTAGCATTCAGAAAAGATACAGAAGATGATAGTTGATCTTGTATGATATCATCCACAAAACGTGCATAATACACTTATTATGCATGTTTTGTGGATGATATCATACTCATTTAGAGTGGACAAAAAGATCAGCTATCATCTTTTGTATCTTATCCGAATGCTACTACTTCTTTTTTGAAGTTTACTGTACAATGTTTGGATGTAAGTGTTGATTTCCTGGATGTGACCCTTTTTTGGATAATCAGAAAGAGATTGGAACTAAGATACATGGGAAAGATACATGGAAGAACCATAATCTTCCCAAGAGTAGTATGCATCCTAGACATGTCTCAAGGAACATCATGAAAAACGAAGTTACTTGAATATCTATACTTTGCACTAAGGAGTCAGATTACGAGCAAGAAGTTTTGTTCTTAACAAAGTAACCTCAGTAACAGGGTCTACTCGGGGAAAGACACACTCATGTGGGTAGATGACTTTACTTCTCTAAGGAAGAATGAAGGAGCTTCACTAATGCACAAGACGAGCCACACCCCACATATAAGAGCAGCTAAAGATACTGGCAAAGGCACCTTGAGTTTTAGTCTGACATATACTAATGGTCATCAGGAAGTACGTGACATTATCAAAAACTTCTGGCCTGTCTTGATTCAAGACACTAAAATCTGAGAGATTGTAGGTAAGACACCCAGATTTACTTTTAAAATCAAAAAGAATTTGAAACATCTGTTGTGTTTGAAAGATGGCATGAACAATATTTCTGTCAGACAGAAGAAGGGAACTTTTCGTTGTGGTAAATGTTTAGTTTGTAACAGTATAGACACTAGCAATACATTTACCCATCCCACCAGCAAAGTTTGTTATAGGTTCTCATATCAAGCCGATTGCAATACTCCCCATGTAGTCTACCTTGCCACATGTTCAGCTTGTTCTGCCTATTATGTAGGCAAAACTGACCAGTGCTTTAAAAACAGAGTCCTGAGACACTTACGGGATATACAGAATCAAGATTCCAAGAACTGTCTTACTAACCCTGTCATGCAGTTCCCTTCCTACCGGTTTCTCTTCAATGTTTTGGAGACTACTTATATTGGAATGAGACAGGGTGATGTTACTAATGCCACAGAGAGGAATGAAATTAAATGGATCATTAACCTGAGAACGGATAAGCCTCCAGGTTCAAATGCGGTCATTCCCCTCCGACCCATATTGAAGAATCGAAGACCTACTATTGGTTAGAAAAGAAGGTGTGTGCAATTTGTATGCCTGGATTGGCTTAAAGACTGATTCATATTTCAAGAGGGTGTTGGCCCATTTCCATTCCTCTAATTGGTCGATAATGATTTTATTAGCAATGTCCCCAGTTTTATCCATTACAATCAGATGAAGGAGAATTCCGAAAGCACTTATCTTGACAAAGTACAAGGGGATTTTATTTTGTTTTATCGTTTGTTCATAGTTTCAACATTTTCTTATGTGTGTTGTGTAATTTAAAGAATGTTGCAGTCCGTGGTGGTGTCTTTGGTTATTTTACATTGTTTGGATTTTACCTTGCACACCTTTGGCAGCTACTTGCTCATTTCTTTTAACTGAACATTAAAACTTCTCTGCCCTTGAAACTCACATTCATTAAAGTACAACACAGTAGAGTAGCAGCAATCCATATACATACTATGGGAGTAGAACCCACAGCCTTCTGCATCAAAAGCAAGTATACTACCTGTTGTGCTACTAACAGTGAAACAATTTACTAAACAGTTGTATGTTGCAAACAGACTTGGTATAAGCAGCACTAAACTTCTCTTCCCCTGAAGCTCTCATCTCCTTGTAAAATACACCTGACACTCAACTATATCTCTCAACTTTGCAGCACAGGAAATCTGGAAAAAGCCAAAATTTATGTGAGAGGTGGGGGTGGGGGGAGGGCAAAGGCCCAAAACCAGGGACACATTTGTATAATCTTAGAAAGTTGCTAGAATAAAATGTTTTGTGTTACCATGCATTTCCTGAAAGATAGATTTCCTGAAAGATAGGAAGACTGAAACTTAAATGGCTGTCATTATTTAGTGAATTCAGTCCTCACTGATTTGCCACAAAAATATGAAGAGGAACAGACCAAAACTTTAATTCTGGACAGTTGAGAGCTACGGATTCAACTCCTTCAGTTACAAGTGGTGGTATGGGTAGAGAATTCAGGCTCCTGTACCTTGTATCTAAGGTACAGGGTTTGAGCCTGAGTGACACTAACCACCAGGTATCCTAACTGGGGCATTACACACACACACACACACACACACACACACACACACACACACACACACACACACACACACACACACACACTTCTGGCAAAATACTCATACAAAAGCTCTGGCAATTGAAAAGCTCTGAAAACTGAACACAATTCAGCAAACAGGAACACACACAAACCTACATAATCTCTGGCAAAATATTCATACAAAATCTCTGGCAATTGAACATTTGATTCGGCAAACAGGAACACACACGGACCTGTAAAGTCCTTACTGCAATGAATTCCAGCAAAATACTCATGCAACAGCCTTAGGAATAAAACACTTACTTCAGCAAACATGGCACTGAACAGAAAGTTTCTGTGAACTTTATATTTTGCTCACTTTGGTGGAAAGGAAGGACATCTGTGTGACAACACACACACAGACATGTTGTAACGGTATGGATTGTTCTTAAAGAAAAACACCCATAAAAACAGAAACATGGTATTTTTTTAAGATAAAGTAAATGTGACAATCCTTCAGAAAAAGTGCTGCCCGGGGCAGACCACCGCCCCCCCCCCCCCTTAGCTACATATGTGGGGTGAATGACCTTAGAAGATCTACCTTGGCAGAGATGCAGAGATACAGCTGAACTTAAATGCACGTGCCCACTGCTGGTAAGACACTTATCCTGAGCAGCATCTTGCCTTCTCTGAGAATGCTAGTATCATTTCAAACAAAAACAATTGATTTCATGAATTGGCTTATTAATTGCCATCATTCTAGGGGATATAGTCTGTTACTGACATACTGTCCTAGTTTTCAAGGGAAGTACTTCACCTAACTCTCCATGGCTTCTGCATATTTTCTAAGATCTTTTTTGCCACCATAATGCCATTTTTAGGCAAAGTTAATTTATTAGATATTCCAATTTAGCAAATTCTTATCTGGCCTACATTAAGGTAGCTCTTCTCAATGCTATGATTCTGAATGATAAATTGTCTGATTTGGAGGCCTTATTGATGCTCAAGTACATTCATGTTTGTGTTGTTACAGAAACCTTGGGGCAGGTTAAAATAACATTCCCTGTTCAACAGGGTATAATGCCTGACACTCATTCAGACTGCCTGGGTGTGGCATGCAAGCATCTGTTTTAGATGCTCAAATATTAACGCACACCTCGTCTTCTGAATTCAATCTCCTTGACATTTTAGTCATACTTGAAAAAGTCAATTACTATATCACATGCAAATATTGTTCCCCTTCATTGTCAGCTGAGGACCACAAAAGGTACCTTGAAAAACTGGATTACGCACATATTAATCCAAATACCTCAATTTTAGGTGACATCAGTTATCCAGTTATCAATTGCAAGCTTTAGTAATAAGTATGCCTAGTACTTCTTAAAGTTTATTAATACCAGTTCCCAAGATCAAACTGCCCAATATCCCAGAAAAGGAGGAAATATAGTTGACCTTGTCCTTAGGAATGCCACTTTGCCTGCACACCTACAAACATTATCACTTTGTTGATTCAAATCAAGCCAAGTAGCTTTCTTCTTCATCCCCAAAATTAGTACCAAATTGTGAATGAATTCAACTATATTCAGGGATTACTCCAAAACTAACTTTATATCACTTTCTGAGGGCCTTAAGAATTTCAAAAATGCATTGCCCCATTCTGACCGATCTCTAAAGCCATTACATTTACAAATATTTTTTACAGTCTTCTCAGTCAGCCTATAGATAAATCAGCACCCGTTAGGCATAAATATAGTGGGAAATTCAACCCAATGGTCAAACTCTCAGATACAAAAAAAACTTTAAAATAGAAAGAGAAAACTGTGTGGGTACTATAAAAATATTTTCACTATCAGTGAGAATGAGGAGTATTAGCAGGTCTGCAAGGATTGTAAATGCATTATTAGGAAGAGTAAGGCTGAAAATGAAATGAAAGTAACTAATTATTTGAAAGATAGCCATAAGGCTTTTTTCGAATACATTAAGAGCATTACTCAATACTGCACAAAACTCAAAGTGAACAACCCTGCTTATTCTAATACTAAAGATATAGCAAATGTCCTGACTGACAAAAGCAAACTGAAAATGTTCCCTTCCTCAAGCCCCAAAGTCCCTTCCCTTGAATCTTTTAACACTGCTCCTCCTATTATAATTATGGGTCAGATCAATGAAATTATTACCAAAACTAAGAATAACAGCTCCATAGGTCCTGGATGTTGTCAATGTATCCATCCAAAAGCTTTTTAATTTCAGCCTGTCGACTGGGTATGTGCTAAAGAGGGTTGTGGTACTCTACAGAAGGAAGGTGTAGTGACTGACCCTGGAAATGATCATGTCATTAACCTAATTACTATTATCTCTAAAATCAAGGAGCAGATCTTAGTCTTATTAACAGCAAAATTGGCAAGTTCCAGCACTTGATCCTAGGTAGTATGGTTTTGTGAAAAGTCAGCCTTCCCTGCTTAATTTGATTGATTTGTTCAGGGTAAAAATGATGGATTTGATGGGGGGATCCTTCTGTCCATGCATGTTTATCTCAAACTTGTTGAGGTATTTGAGACAATTCTCCACAGGTATTGTTAATACATTTACCAGATTCAGTAGTAATGCCTTTTATTACATGATGGATTGCTAGTTGGCTCTCTGATTGTACATACAGGGTGAGAGTTGGTGGTACCTTCTCAACAAAAAGATTAGTAACTAGTGGAGTCCTTGAGGGCTCCTGTGATGCCTGTGCACTGGCCCAGTAATCAAAGAGCCTCAATCCTCACCACTAGCACCAGTGAGTGGCGTGCACATTCGGAAGGATAACAAATACACACACAGTAAAGTACAATTTCCCTTAAGAGCACACTGAATTCACAGTCAGTCTGGGGCTGGTTCCTCCCTTTCTCTCCAGATCCCCAATAAGAATCCCCACTGACACAGCTATAAGGTTCAGATCCCAGCTGAGTAGTCAAACCAAAACCACCAGTACCCTCTCTGTCCAACCAATGCTTCCTGTCCCTGCCCAAGTAGCTGACACATGCACACTTTGAGATTTGGTTTATATACAAACACACAGACACTCCTGGGGAAGGCTGGCAGAGGTTCTCTGGCTATGCCCCCTCTTGACAGGCTATAAAGTAGTAATCATTGCCACCAAATAATTTTATCAGCTACTAATACAACCCTTCCCAAAGGGTGACCAATTTCACTGTGTAATATTGCTGTTATTCAAATAGTTAGTGTGAACCAGGGCTAAAGCTATTGGAGTGGCTTGAACAGTATCACCGAATACATGCAATGTATGCTAAGAGCTTAAATTATCTTTACACAAAACAGCCACAGTTGAAAGGTTTAAAAATATTTAATAATAAATAATAAAACCACAAGACAATACTTATTACTTCAACACAATGATATTACAGAGTTCAAAAATCACAGGAAAATGCTTTAAAATAATACTGAAGAATAGTCTGACATAAATATAGAAAACAACTAGACTAATCTGGCTATTTCTATCTATCTCTAAGAGAAATCACTGTTCTAAATAAATATCTTACTTACAGAGCAAAGGCAGAGTGCTGGTGAGTTGATGTCTTCAGATTCAGACATAATCCAAAATGCTCCCTCTTTCTCTCTGGGAATGTCTTAAATTGATAGCACAGTACTGCTGAGTCATTTCACATTACATCATTCTTGACACTTCTCTGGTTCCCAGGCTAACAGAAACTCAGAATTTACATTTCTTAGTAAGCTGCACATGGCCAGGAAGCCACAGCAATAAAAGACAGTATACATGTTAAACCTTAGTAATTATCTTTAAATCAAGAGAATAGAACTAATTTCCTGGCCCAGAAATCCTGTCTCTGAGCTTGAGATCAAACAGTCATACAATGCTTGACTTATCAGCTTCCTTTCAGTAGAGTGCACTGTGGTTACATTTTCGAAGCTCAGCACAGCATATAGTTTAATCATAACATATAGTTCTCTTTACATTTGTAAACTGAGCCTGTGGATTGTATTAATATTTACAAATGACATAGAATTATCAACAAAATTCTATCTATCTAGGCTAGCAGCCTTCACATATCCCCCCCCCCCCCGGAGAACTCAAGCTAGTTTTCCAAGTGACCCTTGAGAAATGTTGCTTGAGAGGGTTAGGTCTATCTGAGTATACCTTACCCCATTCCCTGTCTTGAGAGCCTATCTGCATTGGCATTGCTAATCCCACTGCGGTGCTGCACTGACATATCATATGCTTGCAAACCAAGGCTCCATCTTAGCAACTTGGCATTTTGCTGGCTGGCTCATTGTAACCATGTTAGGGGATTGTGATCTGTAACTACAATGAATTTCCTTCCATACAGATAAGGCTGAAGTTTCTGCAGTGCACACACTGTGGCTAGACATTCCTTTTCTACAGCTGCATAGCATTCCTCCCTGGGTTGGAGCCTACGACTGAGATAAACCACTGGGTGCTCTTCTCCCTCTGAAGAAATCTGGCTAAGTACAGCCCCCACCCCATGGTTCACAGCATTCACCTGCACAACAAAATTCTTTGCTGTACTCTGGACTGGCTAACACAGGGGGTCCTCTCAAAGCTTCTTTAAGCTTCTGGAATGCCTGCTCACATGCTGCGGTCCACACTACCTTATCTGGCCTTTTTGTCCTTGTCAGGTCTGTGAGGGGAGCAGCTATGGTACTATAACTGGGGATGAACTTTCTGTAGTACCCTGCTGTCCCTAAAAATGCCCTCACCTGCTATTTGGTAACAGGTGCATGCCATGCCTGAATGGCTTCCACTTTGGCAGGTTTAGGTCTGATCTTACCACTCCCCACTATATGTCCCAGGTAGGAGACTTCTGCCATACCCTTCTGACATTTGCTGGGCTTAATGGTCAACCCTGCCCTCCGTAGTCTGCCCAGCACCTCCCTGATATGTTTAAGGTGCTCTTGCCAGGAATGGCTGTAGATGGTGTGATGACTGCACACTGGCCCAGCAATCAAGGAGCCACAGTTCTCACCACTAACATCAGTGAGGGGCGTACATATAGGGAAAAGATAATAAATACACACAAACAGCAAAGTACAATTTCCCTTAAGAGCACACAGAGATCACAGTCAGTCTGGGGTTGGTTTCTCCATTTCTCTCCAGATCCCCAAAAAGACTTCCCACTGGCACAGCTATAGGGTCCAGATCTCAGCCTAGTGGGCAAGCTAAACCCTCCAGCAACAACTAGTGCTTCGTGTCCCTGCCCAAGTAGCTGACACACACACACTTTGAGATAAGAGTTTATACAACCACAAAGACACTCCTGGGGAAGGCTGGCATAGATTCTCCAGCTGTACCCCTTTTACCCAGACTATACGGTAGAAATCACTGCCACCACCCAGCTAATATTTATCAGCTACTCACAGGCCCTTATGAAAGGGTGTCCAATTATACTGTGCAATATTATTATCCAAATGGTAAGTGCAACCAAACACTCAAGACTTATTTGGAATGACTTGGTACAGTATCACTATATACATGCAATGTACTCTTAGAGCTTACATTATCTCTACACAAAACAGCCACAGTTGAAAGGTTTAAAAATATTTAATAATAAATAATAAAAACACAAGACAATATTTCTTACTACACAGTGCTAGTCAGGAGTTTAGAGATCACAGATAAATACTTAAAATAATACAGCAGAAAAGTTCCGACATTACAGAAAAATACTTAGTCTAATCTTCCTAATTCCTAGCTATTTCTAAGAGAAAACACAGTTCTAAAATCCTACTTACATATAGACACAGGCAGAATGGTGAGTTGGATGTTCTCAAGACAAATGCTCAAATGCTCTCATTCTTTCTGTCCTTAAATTGATAACACAGTACCACTGATTTATTTCAGATTACATAATTTCTTTCTGGTTCCCAGGGTAACAGACTCTAAGAGGTTAATAACCCTTTTGATCTTGCAGCTGGTCAGGAACCAGAGCAATAAAAGAAATTATACATGCAAATTTTAGCCATTAACTCTGGCCTCAAAACAATAGACAGACTGCCTTTATCTAGACATCTCGGCTCCGAGATTTGACATCAAAGAATTGACTTCTCATCTTTGTTACAGTAGAGTGCACTGTTGTTACATTTTTGCAGTTCCACATTTAACACCATTTTTTCCATTTAAGAGAAAAAGCCTGCAGCTCATATTAATATTTACAAATGACAGAACTATCTATAAAATTCTATCTGGCTAGGCTGGCAGCCTTCACCTATCTTCACACATCTCCACCCCGGGAGAACTCAAGTTAGTTTTTCAAGTGACCCTTGAGAAACGTTGCATGAGAGGATTAGGTCTATCTGAGTATACCTTACCCCATTCCCTGTCTTCAGAGCTCATCTGGGTTGACATTGCTAATCCCACTGCAATGCTGCACTGACATATCATATGCTTGCAGCCCTAGGCTCCATCTTAGCAACTTGGATTTTGCTGGCTGGCTCTGTGTAACCATGTTAGGGGGTTATGATCTGTCACTGCAGTGAATTTTCTTCCATACAGATAAGGCTGAAGTTTCTGCAGTGCCCACACTATGGCTAGACATTCCTTTTCTACAGCTGCATAGCATTCCTCCCTGAGTTGGAGCCTATGACTAAGATAAACCACTGGGTGTTCTTCTCCCTCTGAAGAAATCTGGCTAAGTACAGCCCCCACCCCATGGTTTGAAACATCCACCTGCAAAACACATTCCTTGCTATAATCTGGACTGGCTAACACAGGGGGTCCTCCCAAAGCTTTCTTAAGCTCTTGGAATTCCTGCTCTTATGCTGGGATCCATACTGCCTTATCTGGCCTGTTCTTCCTTGTCAGGTCTGTGAGGGGACCAGCTATGGTACTATAACTGGGGATGAACTTTATGTAGTACCCTGCTGTCCCTAAGAATGTCCTCGCCTGCTTTTTGGTAACAGGGCAGATCATGCCTGAATGGCTTCTACTGTGACAGGTTCTGGCATGATCTTACCACTCCCCAGTAGGAGACCTCTGCTGTACCCACCTGACATTTTCTGGGCTTAATGGTCAACCCTGCCCTCTGTAGTCTGCCTAGCACCTTCTTGACATGCTGAAGGTGTTCTTGCCAGAAACAGCTGTAGATGGGAATATCATCTAGGTAAGCAAGGGCAAACTCTCCTGCTCCTGCTAGGATATGATCTACCAGCCTCTGTAAAGTTGCTGGGGCATTTTCATCCCAAAGGGCATCTTTGTGAACTCATACAAGCCAAAAGGAGTCACAAAGGCTGACTTCTCTTTAGCACTGGGAGTCAAGGGCACCTGCCAGTAAATATTAGTAAGATCAATGGTTGTAAGATACTTAGCTCCACCCAGCTGCCCTAGGGCCATATCTGTTCTAGGCATAGGGTAAGCATCTGACCCTGTGTGACTATTTAATTTCCTGTAGTTAACACAGAGCCTGGTGCTGCCATCCTTCTTTAGCACCAGCACCACTGGGGAGGCTCAGGGACTGTTGGACTCTTGAATCACCCCTAGTTCCAACATTTCCTGTATCTCCTTCCTCAGATTCTGACTCTCTCAGACACCCTATAAGGGGCCTGCCTAATAGGCCTTTGGGGTCCTGTATACACCTGGTGCTGCACCAGGTGGATGCACCCTGGTTTCCCATTGAACATGCCCCCAAACTCCTGTAATACTGCTTGGATTTCTCAAACTTGGGTAGGAGATAGCTGCTGGGACATTGCTACCCCTTCCACTGAGGTGTCAATCCGAGCCTACCTGAGGAGATCAGTCACCAGATCTTCCTCAGACTCCTCCTGCAATCGACTGCAAATGTTCAGCACAAGGGCATCCCTATCATGGTAAGGTTTCATCATGTTGACATGGTACAATTTGTGCCCCTGCCTCCTGCCTAGCAGTTCCACCATGTAGTTAAAATCACTTACCTTTCTTACCACCTTGGAGGGACCCTCCCAACCTGCTTGCAGCTTGTTGTGTCTGGCAGGAGTGAGAACCATTACCTGCTGCCCCACAGCATACTCTCAAGCTTGAGCATTCCTGCCATACCAAACCTTTTTCTGTTGTTGGGCTTCTGCCAGATTCTCCTGGGCGAAGTCCATGTGTTCCCTGAGCCTTGTCCTGAGGTTTAGGAAATATACCACAACAGACTCCTTGTGAGGTTCTCACTCACCTTCCCACTCATCTTGAATTAAATCTAGATGTCCTCTCACCCTATGCCCATACATTAACTCAAAGGGTGAAAAACCTGTGGGTTCCTGTGGAACCTCTCTGTAAGCAAACAACAGATGGGGCAAATATTTGTCTCACTCCCTCTTAAACTGGTCTGCAAATGCCCGTAGCATGGACTTGATTGTAGAGCTTAACCTCTCAACAAGATAATTAGTCTGGGGATGGTAGGGGTTGTCTTCATGTGCTTCACCCCACAGTACTTCCACAAACAAGCCAGCAGGTCTGACATGAATTTGGCAGCTCTGTCTGTCAGTATTTCTGTTGGGAAACCTACCCTGCTGAAAATTTCTAACAAAGCATTTACCACCTTTTCTGCCTCAATGGAGGACAAAGCCATTGCCTCAGGGTATCTTGTAGCATAGTCTACAACCACTAAGCTATACCTTTTCCCTGTGGACCTTGGGGTATTCAGAGGCCCCACAATATCCATAGCTACCCTCTGAAAATGACTCCTCAATCACAGGCAAAGGCATCAAAAGATGCTCTCACCTTGTCTCCTGCCTTGCCTACCTTTTGGCACTGCTCACAGGTCCTGCAGTACCCTGTTACATCTCTGGAAATTCCAGGCCAATAGAAGTTCTGCATAATATGTCTCTTTGTATGTTTTATGCCCATATGACCTACAAAGGGAATAGCACGAGATGGTAGGCTCTAGGTACTATCAACTGCTGTATTCTCTCACCTTCTAGCCCTCCCTCAGGGGTCCACTCTCTATACAGTAACCCTTTGTCCCAGTATACAGATTCTCCCTTCCCTTGAGAATCAGGTGCCTTACTAGCTACCTGCCTCAGGCTTTGCAATGTAGAGTCTGAGAGCTGAGCATGTCTCAACTCTCTCTTTGTAGCTCTTCCCAGCTCCCCTTCCACAGGAAGTCTGGCATCCTTCGACAGTGGTGCCTCACTGTCATCCTGGTTGCTACTACTACTCACCTCTACCTTTGCAGTCACTCTGTCCAAGGGAACATCAGTACCCACAAGCAGCTGTGGCTCACCTTTAGTCTCACTGCTACAGGGCAGCTCCCCTCCCTGAAGTAACCACCTCACCAGTCCTGGCTGCAAGTATTTGGTCTGTCTGGGTCTCCCCCAGGGTACCAGACCCTCATGCTTGTCTCCAAGCCTGACTGCATGTAACTGCATGAGCACATGGTACTGCATTATCAAAATAATTTCCTATCAGGACATCTGCAGGGATATCCACAAACACACCTACTTGCTGGCTTCCTTTTCCACCCTCCCAGCCAAGGAAAACCCTAGCCAAACGTATTTGGAATGGGGTCTTCTCCTAAAGCTCTGACTGGAGTAGACTGCCCAGGCAAGTAGTGCTCCTCTGTAACCATTGCAGGCTTCACAATGGTTATGTCAGAGGCTGTGTCTCTCTTAGCAATGGTCTCTTTGCCATTCACTACTCTAGGATATAACCTCTGGTGGTAGTTTGGTACCCTTGTTGTCTCAAGACAACTTACTGTTGGCATTTTGTCCTTCCCACTTACTGGCTCCCTCACCATTTGTTCCCCATCTTGCCTCCATGGACATCTATATGCCACATGGCCCCACTGGTTGCATTCAAAACATTTAACCCTAGGTCCTGGACATGTACCTGGAATAGTGGCTTCCCCTGCTACTGGAAAATTCTTTTGGGGCTGTCTGGGATGCCCACCATGGGTTCCTTTAGACCCATGAGCAGCACTGGGTGTCCCTTTCCTGTGCAGTGATGCCCTGCTTGCTAGGTATAGGTCTCCCTTCTTCCCCAACTCATCTGAAGTAGGACATTGTCTATCAGCTAACCAGATCCTCATGTCCTCAAGCAAAGTGCTGAGGGCTTGTCCCCTCACCAAAAGGTCTGCCAGCCCTTCAAAAGTGGTGGCCTGACATCCACTCACCCACCTATGAAAATAAGTGCTCATTTCAGCAACATATTCACACACACTTTCATCTGCCTTTCGTCTATGCTCACAAAACTTTTTCCTATAAGTTTCAGGTGTTGGCTTACAAATTTCTAACAAACAATTCTTTACAGCATAATAGCTGAAACAGTCAATGTCAGATAATTTGGAAAGTACATTTATAGCTTTACCATGGAGTAAGGGGTTCAGGAACCATACCCAGAGCCTTCAGTCAACATCATACTGTTTACATACCTCTCAAACATATGGATTAAACTATCAAAATTATCCCTCTCTGTAAACTGTGGAAGATATTTACTGACCTTTTGTGCTTCTGGGATCTGGTTCCTCTCTTCCCCTTTACCTCCATGACTCTGGCGAAGAGTCATCATCTCCTTTTCATGCTGCCTCTGCCTCTCCTTCTCCACAGCTTCCATTTCCAAATGCCTGGCCTCCAACTCACATCTCTTTATTTCCAAATATATTTTTTAAGTACTCTGCAGAAAAAATGAGCTGTCCATTCTCTGAGTGTTGTGCATCTCCACGGCCAGTCTGATTATCCTCCTGGTTGCTATTTTCCACTGCAGCTGTCACCAAAGCTGCAATAATTTCTGCCTTAGTCAGATTTCCATGCACCAGTCCTTTAGCCTGGCACATCTCAGCCAACTGGCTCCTTGTCAGCTTGCCGTAATCCTCTGCTGACATGCTTGCCTGCTCTCCCTTCCTAACTAAGCTAACAAAAGAAATAAAACAATTGTGATCTGAACTCAGAATATTCACTGCGTGGCTGATTTAGAGCAGAAAAACATCTTCAGGGATCACTGTACACGAGCTATAGGAATTCACCATCCATACCATTACAAGCCAATTAGTATGTGCTGTGGCTAACTCACCACAATCAAACAATTAATATTTGATGTGAATATCCCACCACTGCCAAACAATTAATATGTGGTGTGGATATCCCACCACTGCCAACCAAGTAATATGTGATGCCCTTGCAGTGGCGCAGTAATCAAGGAGCCTCAGTCCTCACCACTAGCACCAGTGAGGGGCATGCACATTCAGAAGGATAACAAGTACACACACAGTAAACTACAATTTCCCTTAAGAGCACACAGGGTTCGCAGTCAGTCTGAGGCTGGTTGCTCCCTTTCTCTCCATATCCACAGTAAGACTCCCCACTGGCACAGCTATAGGGTTCAGATCCCAGCCAAGTAGTCAAGCCAAAACCTCCAGTACCCTCTCTGTCCAACCAGTGCTTCCTGTCCCTGCCCAAGTAGCTGACACACACACACTTTGAGATTTGGTTTATATACAAACACACAGGCACTCCTGGGAAAGGCTGGTACAGGTTCTTCAGTTATGACCCCTCCTTCCAGGCTATAAGGTAGTAATCACTGCCACCAACTACTCTTATCAACTACTAATAAGGCCCTTCCCAAAGGGTGACCAATTTTACTGTGTAATATTACTGTTATTCAAATAGTAAGTGTGACCCAGGGCTAAAGCTATTAGAGTGGCTTGGACAGTATCACTGAATATGTGCAATGTACGCTAAGAGCTTAAATTATCTCTACACAAAACAGCCACAGTTGAAAGGTTTAAAAATATTTAATAAATAATAAAACCACAAGACAATATTTATTACTTCAACACAATTACATCACAGAGTTCAGAAATCACAGGAAAATGCTTTAAAATAATACTGTAGAATAGTCTGACATAAATATAGAAAACAGCTAGACTAATCTGGCTATTTCTGACTATCTCTAAGAAAAATCACTGTTCTAAATAAATATCTTACTTACAGAGCAAAGGCAGAGTGCTGGTGAGTTGATCTGTTCTGGTTCAGACAAAATCCAAAATGCTCCCTCTTTCTCTCTGGGAAAGTCTTAAACTGATAACACAGTACTGCTGAGTCATTTCACATTACAGCATTCTTTTTTTTTTGGAAACAATTTTTATTAAAATCTATAACCAAGAAAAACATTTACAGAAATTGACAAGGAAATTTCATTTCAATCAGAAATAAATAAATATTATAACAAAGTCAAATAAAGTATTTACATCTGTGTCTTAAAGGTACCATATAACAGATATGATAAAAATCTAAATAATCACTTTAAACAATACATGAATCTTTATCTAGCATAGATTTCAGACTGGACCACAAAGTATATGAAAAACATGTTCTAGTAGTTCTTGACTTGATAGTCATGATTTCCAAGCAACAAATTTCAGTACGGATATTTTTAAATTCTGCATAAGAAGGAGTGTGTTCTGATTTCCAGTTTCTGGTTATTACTTTTCTGGCTGCTGTTAAAACAGACCACAGAAGGGGATATTTAATTTTCCTAATACAATCAGGAATCAGGGTGTTAAATAACACCAAAGATTTGGTCAATGTAAATTTATCTGTAAAAAGTGTTTGAAGAAGATAATTGACTTTTCCCCAGTATTGTCTCAAAATTACACAATCTTAAAACATATGTGACCGGTCATGTTTAGTATTCGATTCATATCTCCAACATAGTACATCATTTTTACTAATCAATCCTAGTCTATAGGGTGTAAAAAAAGCTCTATTCATAAACTTCCAAGCATATATTCTCCATCTAAGTGATGATGTAATATGCTTAGATGATTCCAGAATTATTTTTTTATCTGATTCAGTAGGTGACTTTTTATTAATTGAAGTAAAATAGTTCCAGAAATGATCTGGAGCATTTTTTGTTTCTTTATTAATTATTCTATATATGGTTGAGAGCTTACATTCAAGTGTTGTATTTTGTTGCATATAAAAGACCAAATATTTTATTATTTAAGTATTGATGATTTTGAATATTGAGGAATCAAGGCAACTTTGTCTATCATAAATTGTCTATAGGATTGAAGGTGCAAACAAGCAGATTCATTTATGTCATAATTAGTAATTAGATTTTCTAAAGTAATTAATTTTTCATCTTGTATGAATTGAAACCAGAAATTAAGATTTTTTTCTTTCAAAAAAAAGGATACCTGTTAGATTGGAAGAGACAATAACATGTTCTGTATATGCAATAGGAAACAAAAGAAATATCCAGTTTTTGTAAATCATATTTCTATATATGTAATTTCTAAGTTCCTTTAATAAAGGTTTCATATAATAAGTTAAATTGTTAGGAAATTTATTTAGAATAAAGTAATCTTTGGCTATCCAAATGAATTGATCATTTAGTATTGAAAGTTTTAAAGATCTGGTTATTTTATTTATATCAAAACAAAGAATTTCTTGAAATTTCTTCCATTTGGCTGAATAGCCTCCATTTATCAACAATAGAAAGTTCTTAATCAGAGAAGAAATAGCATAGAGTTCTATGTCAGGTAGACCTATACCTCCAAAGGACCAATCTCTCACATGATGTATAAGGGATATTCTGGGTTTGTTTGGTTGCCATAAAAAATTCATAATCAATGTGTTAAATTCTTTGATTAGTGTTTTAGGTGGCATTAGTGAAGCAGATTAAATAACATAAAGTATCTTAGGTAAAAAGATAATTTTAATAATTGAAAGCTTTTCATCCATTGAAAATAGTAAATGCTTCCATTTAATTATCAAATTATTAATAGACGAACCACAAGCACTATAATTTATTTTTATTTTATCATCTATGTTGTCTGTTAATATAATACCTAAGTATTTTAAGCATTCTGATTTAACTAAATATTTGGTATATTTCTGATTCCAAAGATTAGTATCTGAAGTTATGGAGAGTATGTTTGTTTTATTATCATTAAAAACTAAACCTGACTTCTTTTGAAAAAAAAAATCTATAAGATCAAAAGTAGCTTGTAAAGTTGAATTTGTTCCCTCAACAGTCAAAAGTACATCATCTGCAAAAAGTTGTAATTTGGAAGTTGTTTCTGAATTCAGTTCTATACCTTTAATGTTTGGATTAATTCTTATATAGTTAGCTAAAGGTTCCATTAAGAGAGTAAATAGCAAGGGAGAAAGAGGACATCCCTGTTTAGTTCTTTTATATATTGGAATATTATCTGATACATATGAGCCAATCTTAATATATGCATGACTGCCTTTATATAGTTGGGAGATTAAGTTAATACAATTTTCAGAGAAATTATATATCTCTAATGTAAGAAATAAATAATCCCAATTGACTGAATCAAATGCACAATTTATGTCCAAACTTATTAGGGTCAGGTTCTTATTAGATGTAGATGCGTAATCAATAATAGTTAATACCCTTTTAATACTATCAAATGTATTTCTCCTTACAACAAAACCTGTCTGATCTTCATCAACCAACCCAGGAAGAAATTTTTTTAACCTATTGTATAGATGGACATAAAACGTTTATAGTCAACGTTTAAAAGTGAAATTGGTCTATATGAAGAGCATTTAGAGGTGTCCTTATCTGTTTTCAAAATAGGGGAGATGAGAGTATATTTCCATGAAGGAGGAATATTAAACAGTTCCTGACATTGTAAGAAAACTTGATGTAATATAAGAAGTGATTCATTGGGAAGTAATTTATATAGTTCTGGAATGATTCCGTCATTACCTGGGGCCTTAGTTTGCTTCAACTTACTGATTTGATTTTTAATCTCTGCAGTGGTGGTGCTGCGGTAGCATTATCGCCTCACAGTAAGACATTGTCCTGTTCGATTCTCAGCTAGAGCGTCTTCTGTGTGGAGACATGCATGAATGGGCGTACCTTCGTTGAAGGTTGTGCATCAGGGCTGGCAATTCGGCATGTAAAAATCTACTGCCAATCATTATCAGGCCGGAGTTCCGCTGTGGTGACCCCTAACCGGGAAAAGCCAAAAGAAACAACAAGTGAGATTGGTTTATCTAATGTCTTAATTTGCTGATCAATTAGTTTATTTTTAGTATATTTCTTAACAAAAGCACTTACCTCTTGTTTCGAGTCTAATATATTTGGGTTTTGATTGATTTTATTAAAGTAGTTTCTAAATTCCTTTAATATATCTCCCAAATCCGTTACCATCTTCTGTTTTTTACTTGAGTAAATCTCCTTAATATGGTACAATTTGTTTAATCTCTTAGTTTTGATTGCTAATTTTTTTAGTGACTCAGGATTGTTTGAAATGTTTATATATTTAAATTTCTCTAGACTAATCTTGGTCTTATGATTTAATATTTCCAAATATTTATTATTTAGGGAATTAATTTATTCTGTTTTATTGGACTTACTTGTCTGTTTTTGTAAATTAGCTTTGTCAATCTTTTCTTGAAGAATTTTTAATTCTTTGTCCCAGGACTTCCTTTTGTTGATGTGCCAATTAATTATTCTCCCGTATAAGTATGCTTTTAGGGCATCCCATATATAGGTAACCAAAGTATCTTGAGTGTTATTTAGCTTAATAAAATTCTTAAATTCTGAAACAACAAAATCTCTAAAATCAGATAAATTAGTCAAATATGCAGGTATTCTTTTAATTTGGGGATAACAGCTAGAATGTAGAAAGAGGTCAAACGTTATTGCATTATGATCACATATTGGACATGAATGAACTTTAACTTTATTTAAATTAGTAACTAATTGGTTTGAAATATATATTCTGTCAATTCTAGAGTATGTGCCATGTCTTGGTGAAAAGTATGTATAAAAAAGCGAATTTGAATCTGCAAAATCATTTACATCTTTAATATGAAATGATTCAGCAAATTTAGTCAAGTATTTAGCTGGTGAAGTTATCATCCTCTTCCTAAAAGCAGTACAATAATTCTCATTTACTATACAGTTGAAGTCTCCTCCGAATATAATATTCTCTTTGGAAAATTTAACCACCTGTTCTAGTTGTTGTTTGACTGTATGAGTACCTATCCCAGGAATCCAATAAACATTAATGATATTATATACTTTTTTGTTAATTTCTATGGTAACAGCACACAACATAACTTTGTCATCATTATATGTATCTAATATTTTGGTAATCGGACAGGAATTGTTCCATATAATAGCAACTCCTCTCTTTTTTGATGATGATGAGAGCTAGATAAAACAGTATATTTTTATTATTATGTCTGTCTATATCCTCTTTCAATAAATGTTTTTCTTGTAAAAGAACAAAATTAGAATTGAAAAGGTTTAGGTATTTATATAGATTTCCTCTTTTGCAGCTATTATTTAAGCCATTGATGTTAATAGAGATACATTTTAATGTTAACATTTGTAATAAGAAGTAAGATTACTAGCATTATACACTTTAAAATGACCGGAAGTATTCAAGTATTCATATATTCTTACTGTGATTATATAGAAATCATTAAAATTGTGTTTCAAATAATATGAGATTAATATGTCAATCAGATTCTTAAAAGCTTCAGACACCAAGAGATAACTATTAGTAACTACATATAAAAAAAATCAAATTATATACACCCTTACCCTCTTCATGGAGCTTGAAAGACTCCTGGTTCAAACAGAATACTGTTTGAATCCACCACCCAGACACTATCAGTAGTTAAATCCCCCCCGCCAGAATGTGTGAGTATAGCATTAACTTCAGACACAGCATAGTAAGTATTGAATATATTCTTATCTAGTAATATAGAGTGTGAAATTTAAACTTAAAAATAATTCATAAACTACAACTTCTCATATTCAGAAATATAAATATAATGTTACTCGAATAACATAAGCCTAGTAAATGTAAAACAAGATTTCATAAAGATCCATATTTTAAATATTTTGCAATACATATAACGTCTCCAATAAAATAAAATGTCAGTTCTGTGACACGTATAATACAAGTATATACACTAATAATATCCAAGTTCAAATAGATGTTATCTAAATAATGAATCAACTAATACTATATGAATTGCAGTAATACATTTTTATTTATAATAAGCAATTAGGGCAAAAATATTGAACAAGGCTGTTATTATATTATTATGTTACATTATAGAATCAGATGAAACTAAAACCTGTAAACCTCGAGTGGTAAAGTATCATAAAGCTGCAAGCTTAATCTAGTCATTCAATCAGAATGAACTCTTCTTAACTTAGGGATACTATAAACCATTATTTAATGACCTACAAAGAATGTAAAAAAAAAAAGTGGGAAATACCAGTTTGATAGTAAATGAGATAGTTGTATTCACCATTCTACATAGAAGAGTTGCACAGAATCCTAAAGATAAAACTTCAAATGAGACTAAGACATAAACTGACGTTATGTACATCCTGTAATTATATCAGTATTATTTATTGTACTACAACACTCAAAAACTAGCATGCTATGTGATCAATGGTTCTATCTGTTGTCATTACTAAAACCTTTCGTCACTAGAAATTGAGAAAGAAAACATCCTTAGTACTTTAGAGATCAAGAATATATAACATCAATTAATATTTATTTAAGTTTAGAATATAGACGATAAAATGAAATGTGAAGATTTATCTCAGTCAAAAAGCTTTTGTTATAATCATGTTATAATCTTCTATAACTAAAAAGGAAAGAAACAATTGGTATCTACAATAATGAAGTATTTAAACCATTTATGTTGTTACATTAAGCTTACTTTTCCTTCTTTGTTTCATCTGAAATACAAGGAAAAGAGTCCATTAGTTCACTGTGTTTTGATGCGGAATGAGCATTTCAACATTCCAACAGCTTCCTATCAGCAGCAGGTCAAAGTTCATGCTTCCTGTGTCAGACTTGCGGTTTTGCAATCACATAAGATGAGGAATCTTCATAATAAATGGGCTCGAGACTGTAATCTAAACTGAATGTGAAGCTTTTGTCATCAGCGGAAACTTCACAGATGTCTCAAACATGGATTATATCCTATAAATAACTCGTAGTGAGGAAAAAAAAATGAAACAGTAATGAAGTCACAAATGCACACTACACACAACCTGTAATACTAAGCGCTCTCATCCTGATCATCCATACAATAATGTAAACAATGAAATAAGAAAATAAAGTACAAATATACAATTAAAGAATAAAAACTAAATTAATAGAGAGTGCACAGTATACATCACAGACACTCGGTGCTAGCTGAGAACTGTAACAAACACAATAGTAAATCATACAATTAACCTAGTCTCGTCAGACAAGTTTTACCATTAATTCCCCTCATATTTGAACAAACATTTCTTACTATCCCACTCAAAATAAATATAATAACTTACTTTTTTTTATTTTTTTAGATGATAAATTTCAGTTGCCAACTAATATATAAAAAAAAAACATAAGAACTGTGAGGGAAATAATGCAAGTAACTGGATGTCAATGAAACAATAAAGTAAATAGTCATTTGTCCTTCAGCCTTTTCTTCCTCTCCGAAGTTTTCCAAGATCCATTTTCTGCAATTCTTTTCAATGAAGTCCACTCCATTTCATCTATTTTGTCTATCAGTTTGTTTGTTTTCATAAAGGAGACAGCAGAATCAAGGTCTTTAAAAGTTTTAGATCCATCAATGAGAAATAGTTTCAGTCTAGCAGGAAATAAAAGGTGCACTTTTATTTGATTCTTTTTAAGTTCCTTAATGAGTGGTTGAATGAGTTTTCTTTTGGAAATAACTGCAGAGGAATAATCATTGTCAAAATGGACAGTGTTATTTATTTTAATAGGGGACTTGGACCACGCAGTCTTCAGCACTAGTTCTTTATCTTGAGTTGATATAAAATTTACAATCACAGATCTAGGAGTGTTTTGTTTGGAGATGAAGCAATGGATCTGTGTGCCCTTTCAATTCCATAAGAAAGGGCTTCAGGAAGATTTAAATCAGTTGGTAACCAAGTAGTTAAGAAACTCACCATATTGTTTCCTTCTATGTTGTTTGGTAAACCAAAGATCCGTATATTGTTCCTCCATGACCTGTTTTCTAAGTCATCTAATTTATTTTGTAAAATAGTGTTCTGTTTCAAGAGAAATTCAATATTGTTCTCTCCTTTATGAAGTCTCCCATCCACGTCACTGAGAGATTGTTCTATGTCCAAGATCTGAGATTTCTGAAGTTGTAGTTCTTTGTGGATTAAATCCATCTGTTTTGAACACTTCTGTTCAAAAACATCAATTTTTTTATTCATTTTATCCAATTTTAGTGACATCTCTTGCAGGGTTTTTGACAGAGCTAAAAGTTCCTTCTTCATATAAGAGTCTGAAGAATTGTTCTTAGTATGACTCATCTTTCATCTAGAGAAGCTGTAGATATTTGTCTGAAGATTTTGTCAGGAAAAATTCAAGGAAGGTATATAATTTATAAAAACAATCTTCAAGTAGATTAATAAAAGTTGAAAAATATCAAAAAAAGTTCCAGTTAGATTGTTTTGAAATTTAAATCCTGTCCGAAATATAAAAAACTGGCAGAGCTGGAAGAAGCTGCTGCTAGTCAGTGCCCATCTTGGCCATGCCCCCCTCACATTACATCATTATTGACACTTTTCTGGTTCTTAGGCTAACAGAAACTCAGAATTTACATTTCTTAGTAAGCTGCATCTGTCCAGGAAGCCACAGCAATAGAAGACATTATACATGTAAAACCTTAGTAATTATCTCTTATATCAAGACAATAGAAAGAATTTCCTGGCCCAGACATCCTGTCTCTGAGCTTGACATCAGTCATTTAATGCTTGACTTATCAGCTTTCTTCCAACAGAGTTGATTGCTTATTGATTACATTTTTTGAAGCTCAGTACAACATATAGTTTCATCATAACACATAGTTCTCTTTACATTTGTAAACCAAGCCTGTGGATTATATTAATATTTACAAATGACATAGAAGTATCTACCAAATTCTGTCTAGCTAGGCTGGCACCCTTCACAGCTCCCACAAAAAGATTAGTCACTAGTGGAGTCCTTGAGGGCTTTCAGCTCATTCCCCTACTGTTTGGTTTCCACATCTCTAATGTGAAGATAGATGGCCAAGATTTATGGCTGAACAATTTTTCAGATGACTGCAAACTTGATGCCATTTATGATTCCCCCACAGACTCTTATATTCTCCAAGAAGAGCTACATAGAGTAAGAACCCAATGTTCTGATCACAGCCTTAAATCTAATGCAAAAAAATATACTATAGTGGCATTTGGAAAACAAATCTTTCCTACTAATTGTCACATAACTGGGATTTCATCAACAATGAACTGTCTTTTAATTATCAAAAACACTAATAATCAAAGATGTATCCTCAAGATCCAAAGAGGTATTGGTCCCCTTATACAACTCCATTCTTAGGTAGATCATTGAATATAGTACACCGATTGGTATGTATCTTAGCAAACATTTATCCCACCTTGAAAGACCTCAGTATACTCTAATTTAATCAAACTGATAACCTCCCTTAGTTATAGATAAATTAAAAAAGTCTTTCACTTTTTCTGCCTTCTACAGACACCTACAGAGAACTATATCTTGTCTTTAAGGCTATGAAAGACCATGCTTTAATAGATCTTCTCCACATCAGAAACTCTAAAAATGTTACGAGCACTTATGCCATAATTATCAGCTTACATCATGGCTTACACAGAACTCCCTGGAGCGATATATTCATTACTCAAAAGATTCCCTACCTGTGGAGCAAACATCTCTTGCATTTTACACAATGTAATGACTTAGCCTTCTTCAGTTTAAGTCATGGTGACTTAATGGGTTCATATACATTTTTACCTTGGACTAGCAGCATGGCCCTTATCAAGAAGGGTGATAAACCTGCTAGTGCTACTACTTGAGGTACATAGCTAGGCTATATATGGTTGCTCAAATCACCTGCCTTGAACTCACCTGTAAATCCATACCCCCATTAGACTGAGTGAACAGTAGTAAACAAAGTGATAGGAAATGAACCTGACGTTTACAGATGTGACAGGACAAAGAGGCAAGGAAAATCATTAACTTACATAGATACAATAGAGTCAGAATGGTAGGGATGATGCTTTGTGAGGCTGTATGTCCTTTCCTTGGATTGTTTTTGGCACTTGAGGACTGGAAGGTGGCTACTGTGGTACCAGTAAAGAAATGATTTATAAGGGATGCTGGGTAATTACAAGTCACTTAGTCTTCCTTCACTGAGACAGTAAAGTAGAGAGTGTTCTGAGGTACATTAGTCACTTTCCTAGGAGCTAGCAGAATGCCAGAAGAACAACAGATTGGCTTTACAAAGCAAAGGTGCTGTCAGACAGATCTGTTTCAGTTTAATGACTAAATCATATCTGAATAGAGAAAGAGGATCTGGTAAATGGGGTACACCTGAACTTCATCAAAGATTTGACAAAGTGCTATGCAGGAAGCTGGTGAGGAATATGATGGTATTTGGGTGGGGCTTACACTGGTAGTGGGACAGATACTAAGCTGGGTGATAGAGAATGAAGAATGTTGATCAGAGGAAAGTTATCAAGGCAAATGGTAGCAATCGGTGAGGTAACACAGCATCTGACAGTATGGCAATTATTTATTTGTTTTGTTTATTTTATGAGGTGAGTAAATTGTGCCACATGGGCTCTTTTTTAGCTATAACAAGTTACATCAATTCAAAAATAATAATATAAAACAAATGTCAGACTGACTGCCAGTGAACAGTGCAGTAGCATATACAGAAATGGCTGAAGAGAACATTAAAATGAACAGACATAATAAGCAATAGCTGGCCTTATTTAATCACATAATACATTAAAACATATTTCAACATTTCTTGTGATTAAGAAAAGGTTAAAATAATTTCTGTACAAGGAATACAGTTGTGAATGGTTCAAAGATGCAGGAGAATTGTCTACAATGTAAATTATGTTACCACCTAACAAGCTTTCAACTGTCTACCTTTTCCTACTGTTGTATTCGTTACTTTGAAGTATTCTAATTGGAGTAACAGTATATAAACTCAATGCATTGATGACTATAGCTAGGAAATAATTCACTAATAAATAGACTCTACTTCTTATATCCTAGCATGTTTATTGTATCCTAATGTATAGACACTGTCTATATTGTCCACTTAGTTTCAAGCCACTGTATTTTATTGTATATATTTGCTTAAGACTGTTGCTAACTTGCCATGCACAATTGTATATTCCCGACATAGTTCTACATTTATGTATACTTTTCTGTCATATTGTCTGTGTTATCTGCATTTTGATCTGGGTAAAGTCTGAAAAGGGTTTTTTACTGGTCCATTAACTTAGGTAACAAATTCAAATAAATACAATACAGGGTACTGTTCATCATCTTGTCTTGTTTGCCATATGGACTTGTAAATAAAGTTATAGGCAAATAGATGGCACAGTGATCTAACATAAAAAGGCAGATCTTCATGTCATTTGGAATGGGATGTAGAATCTGGAAAGGCAGTGTACACTAGACATAAAAAGACTGAAGAGGAAATAATTCTCAGCAACAATTTCCAGTTCAATTTATAGTGATGGGCACAGAAGTAACAGTGACAGATGTCATTCTTCCACTGTTTGGTCATCAGTAAGGCCTCTTGTGTAGATGATATGCAATTCTAGATTCCTTACAAGAAAGGATCATGAAGATGATAATGAGATTACAAATGCTTATCATTAAGATTATCAAAAGAGTACATAATGAAAACAGGCTGAATGTACTGGGTGAGTACACTCTGAAGGAAAGAAGAGATGGGGGCATGATGTGAATTCCCCACAATGTTAGGGAATTAGTGAGTGAGGTAGAGTTATGAAAGAAATACAGAGAGAGAGAAGCAGAGTTCTTGAGTGAGAACTGGAAAGTAAAAGATTTAAGCCTGACTATAAGAATTACTTTTTATACTAAGCCTGTAATGTTCCACTGGAACAAAGAGTTAGCATGCTTGGCTCTGTGCAGAGAGGGACAAAACCTTGACTATGACCCACATGGCCCATGTTCAAAAAAAAAAAAAAAAGCTTGGGCAGTGGAAGAGCTGATCAGAAGAGGGTGGTAATGAGTGAGCTATACCAGCTTACCCATCCTATGGGGAGGATTTTGGAAGTGCAGGTTGGCTGATTTGCCCCCATGGAAGTGAAGGCTTGTACACACAACTGGTATAAGTAGGACCAGGGGCCATGGGCTTGGTTGCTGCAATCAGCGATGGTTGCCCTCATAGGACATATGTGTGGGAGCATGCAAGCATTGAGGGGATAAGATGTACCCATGGTGACATGGGTGCCCAGGTCAGCCACCTGGACATGGTTAATGTCACATAGAAACAGAAATATCCCTCATGGCTGCCTGTATGGTGGCCATGCCACAGATTGCTCTCTTCCAGTGGTGAGGAGTGAATGGACAGTGGCAGAAGCTCAATGCATCAGGCCACAAAAAATGGTTACTGCTTATAAAACAGCTTGCATATAAGTCAACAGAGGGATTCAATAAAATATTTGATAGAGGTAGAATAAGATGAAGAGTTCTGTATCGACTAGCTGCAGCATTTATGTGTCTTGAAAGGCCACTTTGTTTCTTTCATCAGTTTGTTCTTATGTTCATAAAACTTTAATTGATCAGCATCACTGCATCATGTACTGTGTACTATACTAATAAGGACCTAACAGTAGGAAAGGATACCCAACATTGAAGGTGAGTGAGTAAAGGCCATAACTACTAATTATGATTGGGTCTCAGCAAGTCCAGTCTCTAGACTGTATCATAACACAAATAACATGTTAATTTCATTTATTCACAGGTTAACTAGAGAGATAAACTAGACTATTTTAAACCCTTTTCAGTCACAGCACAGGCCATAAAGGTGAAGGTAAATGCAGTATGTATATGGCAAACTCTGAGTAATAAATAAATATCTCTCTTTGTTATGACTGTTATCCTCTGTACCACTACTACTTTCTAGTTGTTAGATATAGGCAATCACTGACATTTTCTGAAGGTGAATAGAGTAGGTGATCACTAGGATATTTGGATCTTGCCTATCAGCTATGCAGGTAGTAATCCTGAATTGTTTGTGAACCTCTGTCCTTACTGATACAAGTAAAAGGGCTGCTGGCTCAATAAATGATAGATGACAAAGTAATTTCATTTTACATGATTGTTTTTTGCTTACCAATAAAGTGCAGTTCACTAAAATAGCTAGTGTCTCAGAAAAATTGATTTATAGATTAAATACACATTCATTATGTACCTCTGTATATATTTTGCATATTTAATGCAGAGAGCTCAGGTATAAGATCAAAAGATGCAAATCCAAGTAAAAACTGAATGTCACAACCTTTTGCAAAGATAAGGGCGTTTTTCTAATTATGTTAAGAATGTTAGAAATAATAAACAATATTGCACAGAATTGATCTCAGAACAGCACAACTTATACCAATCCAGACAATATTGCTAATGTACTTGTTGACAAATTATTTATACTTTTTCCATTCTTCTGCCTGCTTTTAGGAAAGCTTAACTCAATCTGCTGAAGTCGTGTTGCATTTTAAATATGGATAATATGGACTGTGGTGTATTGAGTGCTGTGATTACAGTCCAAAATCAGAAAAAAGATAAACCTGTAAAGCACGACTGTAGCATGAGACCTGACCATAAGATCCCTTTCAGAGGTATGTAACAATTGTTACACACCCTTTAACTGTTGTTATGGTTGGGTCATATGCAAGGGGCATTCCTTCACTCTCAACTGTCCCTGAATATCTTGCCTCATATTTTCGTTCTGCTCGCAAAACATCATAGTCAGTCTGTAAGTAACATTTTTAACTAAATTAGAGCAATGTTTAAAAACTGTTCCTTACTTCCCCCTTTGTCAACAGAGCCTCCCACAAGAATTCTTAAAATAAATATACACATGCTGTCTGTACAACTTCACTTGCTAAGTGCTTTACTGGCTTCTAAGATGGTAAAGCACTTTGCAATTTTTTTTTTGGTAACTGGTAAAACTTCATGCACTACAAAGAATTATGATTGGGTCTCAGCAACCCTAGCTAGTTATTATATGTTATTGACATGGATGCTAAGCTTCACCTCTTGAACTTCACTCTTGAGGTGAATTTCTTTGCATCCATGTCTCAAACACATAATAACATCGTTAAGATAGGACACTCGATCATAATCCTCTCTGTTGTTACATTAGCATCTTTTAATTCTTATAGCACTCTGGATAAGAAGCTTAACTTCTCAAGTAGTTTGTGGACCTGATAAAATGAACCCAGACAGACATACCATTGTGAAGAGATTCATGGGGGGGTGCAGCTAAACTGCCATGACATGTCTAGGTATTAAATTAGCCATTAGTTGCTTTATAGATTTGGATGCTTCAGTTTTAAGTGACTTAATACTTAACACCAGTTTGCATATGGTTTCATTATGCAATTTTAAATCTTAGGATTTTGCTGCAGATATCAGCACAACAGAAATGCACATTATACAGCAATAGTATAAGAAAATTAAGATATTGTTTGATCAGACACTGAAATTGTATTCTGCTGAAGGTTAAGGCTTTAAGCAGTTAACAGTTTACTCTTGTGATCCCTAGTTACCATGGAAACCTCTTTGTAGCTCCACTGCTGTGTCTTGAATAAATATTTCCTCTCAGCCATTCATGTTCTATAACTTTGGATGGTCTTCATTCTATCTACCTGCCTCTCTGTCTAGCTATTTATTGTCTGTCTATATTTCTATATATTTATCTGTCTAAAACCAAACACTTTTTTAGTTTTTCTAATTTCCCCAAATCTTTTGGGTTTCTAATACCATGATGGGAATGGACCCCATTCCTAAGTTAAAGTATAGTTAAAGTTCATGAAATTAGTATTGTTTCAGTCTTTGATGTCAGCCAAAAGTGCTCTTCACAGCACTCGCAATGTGCCTAGTAATGACTCCTTCTGCAATTCGTATGGGGTTACATAGATTGGTAACATACCTAAATATGAGTGGAAATTATTTTTTATAAGACCCGTTGCTCCTACTACTATTGTCTGGGTATCTTTCTTCCACATTGCTCTCATTTCTGTCTGTAGATCCTGGTATTTTATGACTTTGTGTCTCTCTGTACACAAGATACTGTAGTCACTGGGTGTGGCGATTTCAATGATCAATGCTACTTTTTTCTTCTTTTCTTGGACCACTATATCTGGTTTTCTGGCATCTATCTTTTGAACTGTTGGTAATGGGTGATCCCATGTGATATAAACTTCATTTTCTATGACGCTTTGTGGCTCATGTTTCTAGCGTTTTTCAGCTACTTCAATACCATAATGTTTGCACAATCCCCAGTGCAACAGTCTCGCCACATTATTATGCCTTTCATTATACAGTCTTTCTGCCATTAGTGTGTCGCAACCAGCAACAAGGTGTGTGACTGTTTCCAATTCAGTTTTACAAAACATACATTTGTCTGTTTCTCCCACATGTTCAATGGACTTTGTAAACCAGCATGTACATAGCCCACTGTCTTGGGCTGCCAATATTAACCTTTCATTTCTTGGTTTGAATTCACCTCTCCTTAACCATTCCTGCATTCATTGTTGATCTACATGAGGCTGTTCCAGAAGTTTTCTATACTTGCAACTATATTTGTTTTTTCCACATTTCTTGCCTTCTCATCTGGTCCTTCACCTTATATTCTTTCTTTTGTTTTTTAGCACATACAGTTGCTGCCTGATTTTTATCTACCTCTGGTTTGATTTCCATTCCTGCTTGACGTCGATATGCTTCTGCTAAATTAAGCAGGGAAGTCATCTTAGATTTATTCTCCTTGTTTCAAAACTTTCACTACATTTGGATCTTGTGAGGTCAGTAGATATGTGTGGAGTCCCACGATTGCAGATCTATACATGTAATCAATTTCAAGGAGGCCCATCCCTCCTTCGGAATGGGGAATATATAATCTTGGCATCTACAGATTTTTATAAATCTTTTGGTGAGCATGAAGCATCCTTCTTGTTTTAATATCTAATCTAGCCAACACTTTTTGGGGCCAGTCAATCACTCCAAAACTATATGTTAGGACAGGAAGAACAAATTGATTTATAGCTTGGATCTTGTTCCCAGATGTCAATGCTATTCTCAGGATTAATTTAAGTCTTCTAAAGTATTCCTACTGAGTTTTGTTTGCATTTGTTCATGTTTTATTGCTAATCCTTCATCAATTCCCAAGTATTTATACACTCCCTCTTGCTCAAGTTCTTTTATATCACATTCTTGTCCCAAACTGATGTTTTTCTGGTGCTGCAGTTTTCCTGCTTTAAAGGTTGCTTTTGCACATTTATCAAGACCAAATGACATTCTAATATCTGAAAAAGGTTTGACAACCTGCATCTGTGCTTTCAGTTCCTCATCTGATGAGCTATACAGTTTTAAATCATCAACAAAGAGAAGATGAGAAGTCATTAGACTTTGTTGTTTTCTAGGAGCCAAATTGTAGCCATGGCCTAAGCTGTTAAGTAAACTGCTTAATGGATTAATAGCAAGGTAGAATAGCAACGGTGACAGAGAGTCACCCTGGAATATCCCCCTTTGAATTTTAATCCCAGGGATAATAATCTGTCCTTTATCATGGCTTAATTGCAAAGTGGTCTGCCATTTTTTCATGGTCACCGTAATGTAGTCAATCAGTGTAGGGTGCATCTTATACATTTTTAAGCACTCTTTTATCCATGAATGTGGGATACCATCAAATGCTTTTTTGTAGTCAATCCATGCCATACTTAGAATCTTCCCCTTTTTACAGTTCTCCATTATAACTTTATTTAACAACAAATGATCCTTTGTTCCATATGACTTTCTTTTATTGCCCTTTTGTTCTACTGCCATAATTGAGTTTTCTTCTAAATGACTATAAACTCTGTCGGCATCAATTCCCATACATAGCTTATATGTTGTCAGAAGGCAAGTTATTGGTCAATAATTTTCAGGGTAGCTTGCAGGTTCACTCTTAAGTAAGAGCATTGTTTTGCCTGTTGTTAGCCAGGGTGGTGTCAGTTCGGGGTGCACATATAAATAGTTCTTACTCATGGCTAAATCCTCGTGCAAAGATGTTAATACTTTTAATCAAAAGTTAGGTACTGCATCTGGGCCTGGGGTTTTCCAGTTAGAGGCTTTTCTTAATTTTGTTTCAGTCTCTCTGGCTGTTATTTCATCACATTTCATATCTTGTACCTTTAAACTTCTTAGTCTTTCTTTTACTTCTTCTATCCATTTAGCATCTTTGTTCTGTTCCACGGGATCTTCATAGATACTTCTCCAAAATATATCTACTTCCTCTTTTTTTGCCGGTCTTTTAATTCCTTTTACCTTATTTCCTAATTTCTGTAAAACCTTTTTGGGTAATCAATGAATTGCTTATTTTGTACATTCCCCTTATATTTATCTGTGTATCTTCTAAGTTTTTCCGCCTGTGCTGAAATTTTTAGTTTGTTATTTGCGATAGTGCATGATAGATCGTGGTCTGTTCTAACACTATACATTGCTTTAATCACATCTATCTTTCTTAGTATTTTTGTTGATCTGTTCCCTCTTCTATAATTTTCTAACAATGACACTTCTTGTCTTAATTGTTTTATAATTTCTCTATTCAATATTTCCATGATGGTATTCGATTTCTCCCCTTCCTTTCCCTCACTACCCTGTGATCTTGTGGTAGAACTTTATCAATTATTAATTTAGCAGCACAGTAGTATGTCCTGTTTACTTCTGTTATATCACATGGATCTCTATGGCCAGTCCTAATTACTGTATTAATTTTTTTATCAGACTTCTTACTTTTTGGGTTTTATTGACCTTCTGCAGTCTATTTCTCTTATTGATCTTAATATATTTATCCATGTCCATTAAATCAAGCAGCTCTACTCTTAGCTCATTTTCTTCCAAACTGAGGACACATCCCTTGTTTTCCATTTCCTGCAGGCATTCAATAGAAAGTTCTATAGCATCTTCCTGTGGCACATTCACTTCAATTTCATCCTGTGTCATCTGTTGCTCTGTCATATGGGAACTCACTGGCCTATCACTTCTCAGCATTGACTGCTCAGAGTTTCCACAGTTTCCTGTTCCTTTCCTTGCTGTCTAGCATCAAGTGAATGTTTATACTGGTTTCTTGTGGAAGGCTCCAAAATATCTTGATATGGCACCTGACCAATTGGTTCCTGTTCCACTGGTTTCCCCTTAATTTGGATATCCATTGCTCTATCCTGTTGTGGTGCTTTCTGCATTCAATTTTCTACACTAAACCCTTCTCTTTGCAGCTGCTCCATAACCGCAATTTCTGTTTCTTTGACTTTTCCATTACTAATCTCTTTTTCTATGTTTCCTCTTAGTCTTCTTATTTTTTGTATTGGAAAGTTTTCCATATCTGGATTCCTTTACCTGTATTTTTCTTCAAATATCTTTGGTGCTACTCTTTGTGTATTGGTTAGTTTTGTTTTCTCCTTTGCATAAATATTACACCATAGTAAATCTCTTTTCCTTGCCCCGTCCATATTTCTTCTTCACATCTCCTGATCTTCTTGCTTTTCCTTATTCTGGGGACTCACTCCATCATGCTGTGATGTAGTCTGTGTTAGACCTTCTACATTAAATCCTTCACTTCACAGGCACTCCATAACTTTAACTTCTATTTCTTTAACTTCTGCTTTATTAATCTTCTTTTCCACATTACATCTTTGTGATATTATTTTTTTTATTGTGAAATTTTCCATATCTGGATGCCTTTGTCTGTATTTCTCTTTGAATATCTTTGAGACTGCCTTCTCTATATTAGTTAACTTAGCTTTCTCCTTTGCATAAATATTGCACCATATCAAATCTCTCTTCCATTCCCATGTCCATATTTCTTTTTTATATTTTTCAAATATCTCTAGGTTTTATTGTTTATAGTTTCGCACTTCTTCAGATGCTTCTTTTTCCAAACAGATCAAAGATTCGTGATCTATATACTGTTTTTCAAAAATCTGTTGAATTAATGAATGTAAATTTTTATTTGAAGCTTCTGACAGTTTTTCCCGCGGAGGTATTTTTCTTTCCTCTAATTTCTCTCTTAATCATATTGTATATTTTGTGTCTGGAAATTCTGGGCTTTTTACATAATAGTAACAATACATAATTTCTTTCCTATCCTCAATAGTCCACTCTATCGTCTTTATGGCTCTTCTTTGGCCAATCAATTTTTGTTGTTTTTGTGGACTGCTACTTCCTTCTACAACAGGGGAGCCATCCTCCTCCTGGGCCTGGCCTGGCCCCATTGTAGGAATGTTTCCATATTTTGAGGATGCTACACTGTCATTTTTTTCCAGTCCTGACACCAGTGCGCCTACCAGGACTGGGCACTTTTTTATCCTGGGTCTTGTTCACCCAGCTATTTTTTTTTTGTTTTTATTTTTGACTTACTTCTGTCCATGATATATGCTATATAAATACAGTCTTGGTGAGATTTTGTGAAAAACAGGGTTTACCTGGCGAATGTACTCACCAAGACATGAGGTTGAATTTAATTTCAGCACTACTACTCTCCTTTGCTTGCTGACTTTTCATCTCTCCATTATGACCTTTTTTACAGTGAGGCCCAGTTGCTGACCCTATAATCTTGCTCCAATAATTCTTTAGAGAATGGGCAAACTGTACATCAGCACACTGATTGGAGAATGGGCTTTGTTGAAGTGTCTTAACCCACCAGCCAATTCTCATATGAATGAGTGTGGGCAGTGTGATTGACAAGCAAAAAGCCGGTGATGTAATATGTAAATGTGGCATGATTGGCATGGCATGCAGATTTGCCAGTGACATAATGCATACATTGCTATCTATTTTTCATAAATATTCATTGCAGTGTGGGATTTGGGAAAGGAAAGTAAAACTTTGCCAGTCACTCACAAAAAAATATAAATGCTAATTGGAAACCTTGGAGGAGGCTCCAAAAGTGGCATGTTTAATAGTGTTTGGCCTAGCCACGTCTTAGCATTGATTCTGTACAGTATTCTATGCTGCCAGAATCTACATTAAGGAAGTGAGTATAGTGCCCGCAATTTTAATTTGCTTAACCTAACTGTAAACCACTTACAATTATCACAAGTTGTTGCTCAGGATGTTACATCTCTCTAGGCGATCAGTGGATGAGGTGGGTGCCCTTATTTGTAAAGATAGTACTATATCGCATGTGGTGTACTGGTGACTTGAAGTGCTTCTTCCTCTTTTCTTTTTCTTTTGGCTGTTCCAGTTAGGGGTCACCACAGTGGATCATCTGCTGCCATTTCTTCCAGTCCTCTGCATCTTGCTCTGTCACACCAACCACCTGCATGTCCACTCTCATCACATCCATAAACCTTATCTTAGACCTTCCTCTTTTCCTCTTACCTGGCAGCTCCATCCTTAGCATCTTTTTCCCAATATACTCTGCATCCCTCCTCAGCACATGTCCAAACCACTGCAATCTTGCCTCTCTGGCTTTGTATTTTAAACTGTCCAACCTGTGCTGACCCTCTAATATACTTATTCGTAATCCTGTCCATCCTTGTCACACCCAGTGCAAATCTTAACATCTTTAACTCAGCCATGTCTAGCTCTGACTCCTGCCTTTTTGTCAATGCCAATGTCTCCAATCCATATAACACAGCTGGTCTCATTACCCTCTTGTAGACATTCCTTTCACTCTTACTCGTAGTCGTCTGTCACAAATCAGTCCTGAAACTCTTTGTCACCCACTGCACCCTGCTTGTGCTCTCTTTTTTACCTCTCTTTGCACTCGCCATTACTCTGAACTGTTGATCCCAGGTATTTAAACTCATCCACCTTCACCACCTCTACTCCTTGCATCCTCACCATTCCTCTATCCTCCCTCTCATTCACACACATATATTCTGTCTTAGTCCTGCTGACCTTCATTCCTCTCCTCTCTAGAGCATATCTCCACCTCTCTAGGGTCTCCTCAACCTGTTCCCTACTCTCACTACAGATCACAAAATCATCTGCAAACATTATATTCCATGGGGACTCCTGTCTAATCTCATCTGGTGACTTGAAGTGCAATTGGAAGAAATGGTTTTGCTTGTCACAAATACATAAATGTAGCATTTGAAGCTCTTTGTAAAAAAAGTTCAGTTTTTCTTTGGCTGAATTGGCCCAGCCAATAACAGCATCGGAGCTACTATTAAATAAACCATCTTAACCTGCTTACCGGTTAACAACCTTGTGAGTCCCTCTAAGAACTTTCTAAAGCACACATTTTACAAAAATATTGTTTAATTTTTGTCATGGAGTGGGGGAATCATATAACTCATGAAACTGATTCTGAGAGTCTACTCATTAATTTTGCTTGTGTCACGAGCTTACTAATACTGGTGTCAGCAGCAAATTAACATCAGAGGCTATATATATTTACTGCAGAACATATAAATTTGTCATTTCAAAGGAAGGTGCTACATTACATTTGTGCTGTTTTTTAATGAAACTTCACAGAGCAGCAAAAAAACTTGCTGCAGTCTTCAGTGATTGGTTGTCTTGACAAAATACAGTCAGCTTTCACAAAGAAACAAAGTCCTCATATTTGATTTACATTTAGAAAGACTTTGCAATTTTTGTTTGAACAGGCTGCCATCTACTTTTTATGGCGAAGACAAAACTTTAATCCCAAGCATACCAAAACCTTTGTTTTGCATACTTTAGCGCCCAAACAGAAAACATGTGGTATTATTTCGAAAATGACTTGCTGCATCACATAAGTAACAAGACTCAATCTACCTTCTACTAAATGAATTACTGATACTGATTGCACAGTAGCAGTTTTGTATCTAAAAAGTTTAATCAGTTTCTTCTTTAATTGTCTTGTTTTTATGAATGTCATGGTAATAAAATCTGTTCTGAAATGTGATTAATGTAACTGTTCCCCATTTTCTACCACCCCATTTCTAGCTCCAGGCTGTGTTGTATTTCTTCTTCATTCGTGTATTTTTTCAAAAGTTTAGACTGTTTCATGTACAGTCGCTTGTTTTCCAAAAATGTTGTATTTGTAGCCTGAAATGTGATTCTTCTATGTTGTTTTTTTATTTTTACTTTATTCTGAATGAGGGTAGCGAGAACGGAGTAGTGAGTAGTAGGATTTGAGTTTCCCCTTTGCGTTTATTTTTAAATTACTACTATAAAGAGTTTATTTGCCCTGTCTCTGTTTAGTGAATTACTGAATTAACAAGTCTGCAGTATCTGCTTGCTTATCCGGATGAATATTCCAGTGGACCAATGAAATATCAGTTTTATTCACACATTACCATGGCACATATTTAACATTCTTGAGTTCTTATTGACTGCCAGTGTTTTAAAACTGTAACACACAAAACAAGCAATTATTCACAAAATAGCAGTACCTGAGGTAGACATGACTCACAGGAAAAATACATTCTTTATGAGGAAAATCTGAAATAGTCACTTATCTGTACATATTATGTGGTTACAATCTCAATGCCTTGACTGAGTTTGGACCTCTGTCCCATTAAGAGTGATATGAATAGAACTGGACAAACAATTATAACGGACAGTATTTTGTGTAGTCAATTGATAAACCAGTCTGGGCAGGATCGGATGCAGTCATATTCAGATCAACATTACATGGACTATCATTACCCGTTCTAAATCCAGAGCTTCCACCATTATCTCAGACACTGGATTAAAGGAAGAAAGCAAAGGAATTTTCTGACTAGCAGTGGACTAAGTTATCCTTGCTTCAAACACATAGAAATGACTCTGAGGAACTCAGCACTCACCTTGAATGTCACCATCTTCAGTTTGTACTCTGTGTGACATCAATCCATTGTTTTTTGTTTGTTTGTTTTGCACTGCAGCACCAGTTGTGTGCCACTTTCTCTCTCCCCTTTACTTGATTTACACTGGTTGAGTAGTGATTTGGTGGAATGTCATTTGTCATAAAACTTCTTGTGAGGTGCTTTAGCTCTTTGCATACCTCTGAACCTTTTAGAGCAAGAAATCTGGACAAAACCATAAATAATGGGTGAGGGATTAAAGCCCAAAAATAGGGACAATTTTTTAAATATTGCTCTTACAAGCTTATAAAGTTGATAGAACAACAGGTTTAGCATTAGCAAGCATTAGCATGAATTTTCTGAAGGATGTGAATTCTGAAACTCAAATGTCTTTCATTATTTTCTGACTTCAATCTTCAATTATTTGCCAATGATTTGGCAAAAAACAGCAATATTATGAGAGACAAACCAAAAATGTGTGGCAAAAATATGGATATTCTGCAGATATCTGGACAGTTGAGAGGTATGGTTTGGAAATTTTTATGGTGACGCATATAAAATAGAATTAGGCTCAAGTTTAGATTCTTAACATTGGCATGTGAGCCCGTATTTGTCTTCCAAGCATTAGCTGGGACAGGCTCACTCCTGTGGCATTGTGCAGAGTAGCTCAATATGACACAAGAGCTCTGTGAAGCCCAGGTTGTCTCAAAATATTTTAGCTATTTCAACTGACTCTCAGTGGCTCTATTTGATTGTGAATAATGAGGACTTGAGGTAGCATGAATAAACCCACAGTAATCAACAAACTGCTAGAATTCAGTCAATTAAAACTGCATACTATTTTCTGTAACCAGCTCAGTTGATATTCCATATCTTATGAACATGGTTTTGAACCTTGCTATGAACTGCTGCCTAGTTGTAGTTAGCACATGTAATATCTTTCTGTCATGATAGTAACAGTCCACTACAACCAACTAGCTTTTGTCCTCAAGCTCTATGTTTATTTATTTATTAATCAGGGGAGTATGGTTGAGCAAATTGCCCCTTTTCAGTGAACTGTCAAGGAGAAAAGCTCCACAAATCATACCAAATAGTATTGGTTACAGTGACCACTAACAAAGTGTACAGCTCCTGAAGTCAGCAACCAAATACATTTTGGTAATAAAGTTACATTGCACATTAAGCAATTCTGATATCTGTAGTATGTAGGCATACATAGTTAAGAAGAGTCATGGATAAGTGCTATATACAAGTACTATGTGGGTACCTACATAGGGGAGAAATATATTGTTATTTGCCACCTCCAAGTATAGTAAGTCAGTAGAATATGGGAAACTAGGAGTTAGGCAAAGAGTTAGATCAAAATTAAGAAAAATGAGAAGAAGAAGCGGTGGGAAGCAGAGAGGAAAAGGAAATGGTGATGGGCAGAGGAAGGGTATTGGGGTAATTAGTGAGAGAAAGAGAGATGTAGAGGAAAAGGTGTAGGTGGAGGAAAAGGAGAGGAGTACATTAGAATAATAGGAATATAGATGAGATACAAATGGTTGGAGAAAGAGGTGAAGTAAGATAAGGAGGAAGAAGTCTGTGTGAATGTAGTAAAGGACAGTACAGGAGGTAAAGGTATAGTGCAGGGAACCATGTAAATTTATATTCAACTGAGTTTCAGGGATAAGAACAAGACTAGAAAGTGATAAATAGAGTGTAAGTTATGAACATAACTTTATGTAGTAGCACGACCTTTCGATTACTAAGAACTTTTTTAGTTTTATATAAAAGTTTATCAAATTGGGTTTTGCTCTAGTATCAGGGCAAACAGAGTTCCAGATTTTGGCTATAGAGACTGAATAAAGTGAGTGACCATAGGGGTTTAATAACTTGGTCAGTAGTAACCAATTTGTTTAGGTGTTATGTTCTCAGGTCTCTTTTAGGCACATAGCAATTCTATGGTTAAAAGTATACATTTGTGGGCTTTGTGTAAGATATTATATGCAATTTTAGGAATGGAGTGAATCACAGTGTTTTGTAAATCAAGCAACTAGATTTCTTGGAGGGCTCTGCAGTGGTATGTTTTATTTAATAATTTAGATAAAAATGTATGAACCTTATTATAACTTTTTCTAGTTTACATAATTGTGCTCTTTTTTTGAGGTTAGTTAAGATTTGAGCTACAAGTAGAAGGCTTAGGATCAACAGAGTATGGGTTTTATTTTGTTTTATAGGTTAATAGATTAGCACTAGGCTACCTGCCTTTGTGGGTCATTTTAATCTTAGCCAATTACCCCTTGTAAGAATCAAATTTTGCACCTTGTGTCTGTAAGGTAAACACCTTAACCATTATTCCAAACTCCCACCCCTGTTTGCTTTTAGTGTAAGGTAAGGTTTAATTTTATAAAGCATAACAAACTTTTGATTAGTTTTCACGTTGATGTAGCTGACTTGCTGGTCACTCTTGAAACTTTAATCAATGATTACTCCTAGAAATTTGGTCTGAGAGTCCTATTCCAAGACTGCATTATTGTTTGTGGTTATGGATATATTAGCTCTATTATTTATTTTACATTTTTGACACTAAATAAAGAGTTATGATTTCTCTGACCATTAATTCAGAGCATTAAAGGGAGATTGGGTCAGATATTGTAGCTGAGTTTGGGATTTGGCATCACCAATTAAGGAAGAGTCATCTGTATATTGAATCACAGCTATGTTTACAACAGTCTTGTGAAGTTTGTTGGTAAAAATGTAAAAAAGAAGGCCAAGGATTAAATGTCTGAAGACACCTATTGAGTTAGGAATAAAGGTGACCTAGGTTTCTTTCCAGAAAACTGCATGTGGCCTATCAGATTAGCAACTGATAAACTAGTTAAGGAGTGTACTGAGTAGGTTTTACGGGAAACATCTTTTGATTAATAGCTTGTGAAAGACTGTGTCAAAAGTTTTGGAGAAATCCAGGAATATTGCATATGTCAGATAGCTATCATCGATGTGTGATGTCAGTGCATTTAGGAAAGATACAGTTACAGTAGCAGTGTTGTATCCTGACCTAAAACTGTGCTGAGCAGGTGATAGGAAGTTGTTGACAATTAGGTAACACAAGCATTATTTGTGTATACATTTTGTCTAAGATTTTGGATGGGGGACAGAATAGTAATAGGTCTGAAGTTTGGGAGGTTAAAAGTCATTCGCTGTTTTATGTAAAGGAATAGTATAACATTGTTTTTTAAGAGAAGGCACATATTGGATACAGATAGGTCTGATTATTAGTATTGATAATGGGTAAGCTACTGACTGGGCTGCAATTTTTAGAAGTTTAGGGGAAAGTTGGTCAGGAGCTAGGTGGCAGTCATTAATTAGAAGTTTCTTAATGTGGTTTCTGGTGATGGGTTGTAAGAGTAGTTCATGGGTGGATGTGTTAGCCATATTGAGTATGTTAGCTTAACCTGTTCAGTGAGAGAGGAGTCTGGTTTGGTTTGTGTACAGTTCTTCAGATAAAATAGTCATTCATTTGACAGGAAGTACTGTAATTGGTCTTGTTTGAGAGTGGACTTTGTTGCGAAATTTCATCATAAGTGAATAGTTCGTTAATGCCATTCCAGAAAAGTTTTGGATTTGTACTGCTGAAGCATTGCAGTTTATGGCATTTTAACTTTTCTTTAAATCTTTAAAGATTTGTTTTGTTTTACTATATTTTTAAGAGTTTTATAATTTTATAGAGTACATGGACAGTTATGTTTTTATACTCATTCTATGCTTTGTCTCTCACAGTCATTATGTGTTTGGTTTTAGAAGATAACCAACCAGCTGGTGTGCTTTAAATTTTATTTTTTTTTCTTAAAAAAGCAATAGAATTAAGAATGTTGAGGAAGGCTTATCAAAGTATTTAACTGCTTCATAAAGAGGGAGGTATTTTAGTGAACTCCAGTTACACTGTTGAAGATAGAGTCAAAGTGTTTGTTAGAGAAGTTCTTTTGTGATCTAGTCTAAATAAAGGTTGTAGACTTAAGGCAGTTTAGACTGGCCTACATAATATATGTAAATTATATTAAATTATACAATGACCTCCCATCAATATTCCAAAATGTGCATGCTGATTGGTCAGCGTGCCCGTTGTAAATCCAACTTATACTAATGGAAAAGGTCCGGTCGCCCAGACTTTTTCCATTAGTATAAGTCTTGATTTTTTTGTGTTTTTGATAGCACGGAGAATGGAAGAGCTCCGTTGCTGTAATCTCGCTATGTTAAACAAGTTTAACATAGTGAGATATCTTTAAAAAAAAAAGCAACAAAGATCTTCCTTTCTCCATTGCTTTTTTTTAAAGATATCCTGCTATGTTAAACTCTTTTAACATAGCGAGACACCTTTTAAAAAGCAACGGAGATCTTCCTTACTCCATTGCTTCCACACACAGCTCTGATGTACTGCATAAGCATATGCATGTGCAGTACATCAGAACTGCCACAGAATACCAGACAGCTGCGGAAGGGCAGCACGGAGGCATTATACAATGCCATTATTTAAGAAAAGTAAGTATTTTTCTCTTAAATAATGCCATTATATAATAGCAATAACCCACTTCTGGGTGTAGGTAATGCTGGATTTACCCATGATTGTCTTTGTTTGGCCACTCGGGCTTCACCCTCATGACCAAACCACACCACCCATGGGTAAATCCAGCATTACCCACACCCAGGTGTGGGTTATTGCTTAAATAAGGTATAGTAGTAAACAATATGACAAATACACATTACCAGAAATGCTGTTACGATTGGATGTGTGAACAGTGTTCAGGTTTGCCAGGACTAAAATAGCAAATATTTGTACGCCCTTTATTTCAGCAGTAATATTAGCTAATTCTGATAATTCAAATGGTAGGCCTGTCATTTTTTCCTTTCTTTTCCTTTTCAGTTTGAGTGCACTAGGATTATATCAGACCACCTCCTGTCACATAGACTCTTTGTTTTGGTGACAAACTACTTAGAACCATTAAAACTGGAGACAGTGTTTTCTTTAACTTTCTCAATAACCTGGAGTAGGAACATAGGAACAACACTAGGCAAGTGATCACATGAATCATAAGATGCCTAGCCATATACACCTTTAAGCAGACCTGCTTAAAAGTCCTTGCCGTCCTTTACAAGAACTTACTAATGGTCACCTCCCAAACTGAGCAGGGCTGTACATGATAACCCTGGTGTAAATTTATGTCTACCCATCCAGTCATCAAGACTAGCATTAAAAGCAGATAAAGCGGTACATTTGGGACCCTGTAGTGTTAACTTATTCCATATCCTGGGAGGACATTGAGTTAGAAACCTATCCTTCTAGTGAATTTTGATTATTTGTTGGTGAAGATTTAGGTCCCTAGTATGGGTGTTTGTAGAGGTAGAGGTTTTGTAAAGAAACTGGAGGTCAAATATGACTGGATCTTCAATGTCTCAAAAAGCTAGGCACAGGTCACCCCAGAGCAACTGGTAGGCTATCGATTACAAGGAGTCATGCTAATCTGTCAAATAGCTGAAGAATTTAAGGCCTTTAATTTTCTTGGTTAAGAATTTCTTGGGCCTTTCCAGTTGAGCAATGTAATTGTATTTGAACATACCAAAGATGGTCATAGCATTCATTGATAGGACTGATAAGGTAAGACTATAATGGTAAGATGACATCTTTGGATCTTGAAGATATTCCTTTGGAAATGAACTGGGCCAAGTACAAGTATTTCCTGACTATGGTGAAAATGTGATGATTGAATGAGAAAAAGTTGTCCATGTAAGTACCAAGATAACTTCTGACTGTATTTGTCTGAAGGGGAGTACCACCTATACCATATGAGGTGGGAGGAGCTTTTCTGCTGAATGCTACTGTGCTGTACCTTTTTGCATTTAGCTTGAGACTGTTTGGAGTACACCAGGAATGCACATATTCCTAACCTTGCTGGAGCTGTTTAGTATCGGTGGATGATTGGGTAACAGTGGCTAGCTTGCAGTCAGCACTAAATTTGCTGAATCACACTTCTGGCATATTCGCTTGGATGTCTACAAAATAAATACCAAACAAGGAAGGGCTCAGGCTCAGCACTGACACTTGTGGTACCACACTAGCTAAAATTTTATGTTGAGAATGAGTACCAACAACCTTCACAAATTCTCAATCTAACAGACAATGTAGAGGTTTACTTTAGGTTTGTCTATTTTTTTAGTATCATCAAAATGGCGTTCAGTGTCAAATGCCTTAGCCCTGTCAAGAAAAGCAGTCAAAGTAAACAGGAGCTGCACATCATACCTCTCAAGTGTACCTCATTACAAGGAACGTACCTCATTTAGGGTCTTAAAAAGTTCACGTTCCTACAAGTTCCTCAAAGTTCCACATTGAAAGACTCTGTCACACATTCAGTGTTAGGATTTTTTTTAGTAAAAACCATTGTAAATAGAAATGAATCATATTAATTCATTAAACAATCTTCTTTATAAGTAAAAACCAGCATATTTAACCATCCTATGAACTTCCTAGTTGAAGTTGTTAGTAAGCCATTAGCATGTGTTCCACATTTTGCCCATTTGTTCCACATTATGAGGGCTAGTGTACCTCATTTTAGAGATGGAAAGTTGAGAGCTATGCTGCACATCACAAATCTGAGTGTGATCTAGTTCAGTTAAGCTGCCTGTGTCTGAAATAAATGAAAATAAATGAATTTTGTTATGATATCTTACATGGCTTTGCATATAAGACTGGTGAGGCTGATGGGCCTACAATTGTCTGACTTTTTAGAAGGGAGTTATACTGTTTGTTCCTCAACCACAAATCTCACATAAATATATTCATAGCGTTTTACTTAGATTCTAAGATTTGTTCCAAGGTACTTTCAGGTAAAACTAAATTTCCAGGCTAGTGGAGGCAACAGTGTGGGTAGATGGGGGTTAAGATGTAGAAGGACCTCTGTCTTAGTTTCCATTATTATCATTATTTTTATTATCATTATTGTGTAACATTAGTCTGGCTTATACACTTTTTAAAACTTAAGTATTTTTACAATATGCTTATTTTTGGCAGTTCTGTTGAATGTAAGCACACACTGCTACACACAAAACCGTCTGTCTCTCTCTCTCTCTCACACACACACACACACACACACACACACACACACACACACACACACACACACACACACACACACACACACACACACACTAACAGAGCAAAACGGATTTTCTTTAGTCTATCTTTTCACTTGTGTATGTGGAAAAAAATTCACACTTTCAGTTCTTTCTACCTTAATATGTTTGTATAAGCCTGTTTTGCATCATTTTGATTTGTTGGCATGTCAGCATATCTCAAATTTCTTTACTTCCGTGCTTATATAATTAGCTTTTTTTTTTTTTTTACATTTTCCACCTGTCAGCAAATAATGGTAATTCATAGTTTGTATTGTTTTACAAACATACTGGTATCTCACAAGAAAATAAAAGACAGGGTCATACCAAATCACAGTGTCAAACTAAACCAGTTTATTCTGGAGCATGAAATCAATATGAGGTGTAAATTGATACCACTGACTTGTTTTTCATTCAGCCTTACTGCTGAATTCCTTCATGTTTTATCGGAGCATGTTAGCATGATATTAAGTTCCACTCTAAGGATGTAAGTTAGAAGAGGCAGGCATAAAGTGAGTGTGGCAATCCTCTTAGTGGGCATCTTCAGCAGTCCTTTTCATGACAGATACGTTTATTTCAGTAAAGTAATTTTAGTACAATCCAATTTTAAGTGATTTTTTTTTGTGGCGGTAAATATTTACAGTTATAAGCAATACCTGCATGAAATATGTCTAAAATTAATTTATGAATGATAACATTTTTTTCTTATTTCTTTGCTCACTGGCTATATTCCCTCTGCAAGGTATTATAAAATATAGCCTTGTCTTGTTGCCACTGTAAAGTGCAACACAAAACAACAGAGAAAGCAGGTTGATACCTGTATAATCAGTGGGTGCTTGGCTGACTTTCTGATCACAGCAAGAAAGTAAAGTCGTCAACATGATGAATAGAAGATATAACCAAAAAGACTAACAAAACACAGAAATCTTTGAACTAAGATATTTGCAGACTGCTATTTTCAAAACATCATGGAAGTTGTGGAAATTTCCTCAGAAAACTAAATATGTTTCTACATAATAATTCAAAATACATACTCACACAAGTCTTTAATAAAGCAGTCAGAACAAAAAAAATATATGCAGATTTGGAAATGGGTCTATGTTAAAGTACTAAATGTTCACTTTGTCAAACATATCGTCGGATTGACAATGCAGGCCATCAACCCGTTCTGACTGAGATCGCATTATGGTAGAGATTAGGAAATTTGTCCTTTTCCCCACTTTAGTGTGATCTCGGAGTTGGTATATATATTTTGCAGAGAGTGTGGGGGTTCAATAGACTGCATCTTCAATGAGGTGATATTCGACAATGTGGAGATTCGATTATTTAACATAAACACTGTGGAAACATGTAACTCGTCACATACTTTAATGGACAGCTGGCTTAATCTCTAAATTATTTGGCTTCTGCCAACTCTGGTGGCATACAGAGATAATGCTGTGACTGTGACTCAGGTGACCCAAGTATAGGCAGCAGCTCAGCTACCTGCTTGAGCTTGTATAAAGGATGAGATGAGTGACAGGTCATTCTTTATAGTAGGGGCTGGAGTGGATGCCCAGGTGCTGAGTCTGTTGGAAAATCCACAGATCCAATGAGAACACTGGTTTCATGGGGGCAGGGCTATCTTGAGGGATTATGTTACATGTGGAAGTGAGTGATATGCTCTCACTGACACAGTTTGCAAGCTAAACCCTGGCATGGTTAACGGCATGTACACTGGTGTAGGAGCACACACTTAGAAACAAAACCCTGGCTTCACAATCCATATTTCTTTTCTTAACTCTTGTTGGAATGAATGGATTGTATAAGCAGTGGAGAGAGGGGAGCTTGATGGTCAGGAAAAAAGAAGGCAGAAATTAATATAGATATACATCCATCCACAACCCCTTTTTCCCATTTTTGCACATGGGATTAGGGGTGTCACTTCAACAGTGGCAATCATCTAGAGCCAAGATTTATACTGAAGGTGGCTAGCCCTGCTAAAATACTTCTTCCACACCACTCACACCTATGGCTAATTTAGAATACTTCAATCCACCAACTGCATGTCTTTGGGAGGTGGTAGGAAACTGGAGCACTTCCACACAAACACAGGGAGGACATGGGGATTCCCCACAGAAGGTACCCCTGCCAAGAATCAAACTGGGGAACCTCTTGCCGTGAGGTAACAACACCGCTGAACCACACATATACACACAGACACACACATACATATAGATAGATAGGTAGTTTATAAGTGTATACACACACACACACACACACACACACACACACACACACACACACACAACACACACACACACACACACACACACACACACACATATATATATATATATATATATATATATATATATATATATATATATATATATATATATGGGTCACCTTTAAAATCCTGAAAGCTCAAAATCCTGAATCTCAAAATCCTGAACACAAAATCCTAAAAGCTCAAAATCCTGAAAACTCATAATCCTGAATCTCATAATACTGAAAAACATACAGGACACCAACACTGATGTGTGATTGTGCGGACATGGTAGCAGGTCAGGTAAGTGTCTGATTGTGATGGATGTTAGGGTTAGGGGCGGGTTAAGTGAGTTAGGGTTAGGGGTGAGGTGATTGGGCGATAGTGACAGAATTTGGGGTTAGGGCGGTTAAGTGAGTTAGGGTTAGGGCACAGGTGAGGTGAGTGTGCGATGGATGTTAGGGTTAGGGGTGGATTAAGTGAGTTAGGGTTAGGGTGTGGTGAGGTGATTGTGCGATAGTGACAGAATTTGGGGTTAGGGGGTTAAGTGAGTTAGGGTTAGGGCACAGGTGAGGTGAGTGGATAGTGACGGACCTTAGGGTTAGGGTCTGGGTTAGGGTAAGTGGATAGATAGTAGTGTATGTGCAGTGTAGTGTAGCTGCAATATAGTCTGTGTTGGTGTCCTGTATGTTTTTCAGTATTATGAGATTCAGGATTATGAGTTTTCAGGATTTTGAGCTTTCAGGATTTTGTGTTCAGGATTTTGAGATTCAGGATTTTGAGCTTTCAGGATTTTAAAGGTGATCCATATATATATATATGTATATATAATATATATATATATATATATATATATATATATATATATATATATATATATATACATATACACATACATACATGCACACGTGTGTGTCTGGTAAGATGGAAGCAAGAAAAGTATGCTGATAGTAGATCAGCTGAACAAAACAATTAGTGATTGGGTGACTGGGCAGAAGTCTATTTGCAGACTTTTGTCTGTCTCTGTCTCTCTCAGCAGGCCTTATCAGTTGTCTGTGGTCACTGGCTCAGAATGAATGCATCTCTGATACAGGAGACATGCTTGTTCATTCTAATGCAGTTTGCCATGTAGGAAAGAGCAGCAGACTCTGTGCCTGCTGGAGTGCCTGGATTTTGCCATTCAGTTCATGAGGACATTCACCAGAGTATGGCAGTATATCAGTAGGATGGGAGCTGCAAGAGGTGAAGATCTATAGAGAAAATAACCCAGGTCTGTCCTTGTGATGGCAGGTCAATATTCTGCATAAATCTGACTGATCATTATACAGCTGATCAGGTATGTGTGTGTATGTTTGTGTGTGTGTGTGTGTGTGTGTGTGTGTGTGTGTGTGTGTGTGTGTGTGTGTGTGTGTGTGTGTGTGTGTGTGTGTGTGTGTGTGTGTAAAACTAGTTGTACAGGAATGATATTGGCATATTAATTACTAAAATAGATTGTTGTCATAACTTTTTATGTAAAATCCATGTCAAAGATCACTTTGCATTCTTACCAAAAATAAGAAAACAGGATTCAAGCTGGTATTGCTTGTCTGAAACCATGGTTTATTAAGTTAAAACAAGATATGTGCACTTTCGCCCTTGTCAGACCTTCATCAAATCTAAGTTGCACATGAAAACTCATTTCACTGAATTTCAATTCACCCTCAAAAAAAATGCTGAAAGCTCAAATCACTGAAAACTCATTTCACTGAAACACATTTCACTGAATGCAAGTAGTGTTGGGCAAATAAAATATATATGCCCTTTTCCCCACTGTAGTGCGATCCTGGAGTTAGTATATATAGTTGAGGGTGTGGAGGGGCACTGCCCATCACATTGGGGGTGTGGGGGGCATAGCCCCCACCTACTTAGCTTTTATATTTATGAATCTCATTTGACTGAAAGCTAACAATATAAAACCAAAAGCAGGTGGGGGGGCTAAACCAGATAGTACTCATGAGTTGCCTCAGCAAAGGGACACTTATTTTCATGGCATTACTTATCAAATAAGTAAGATAAAAGAGAGGTAATAAACCTATTAAGTCTGCCACTTAACTGCCTCCAACATTGTACCTCCCACCCCCCACTCTAACCCTGACTCTCTGGTCATATCCCTTTCCCTCCAACCAAAGGCTTTCCTCTGGACCTCTTCTAGCAGCCTAATGCCCTTCTTCTTAACTTTAGATTTCACTAATCCCATTAATAAAGACCACTCCTGGGATTCAATAAACTCCATATAGGCTTCACCCAATGCCTACATGGAGTTTACATTTGTGAGCGGTGATGCGCAGTGAGCAGCAGTGCTCAATGCGTATTCATGCTGCACACCATGTTTAAACATAAAGAAATTAGGTTTTGTGGCTGGCAACAGTGTTGCTGGCCATGAAACCATGTAAGCAAACATGGATAGCAATCCTGTTTAAATCAGAGCATTGAAGGTCTGAGGTTTTGTGCGGAATGCCACAGTGATCACCAGGGCTTAACATATAGCTCTCAGTCTTTTAATGCAAGACATTTGGACAAAGACCAACATAATGGGGGTGGGACAATGACCCAGAAATAGGGACATATTTGACATATTTGCTTTTTAGAAATGTGCTAGAATTGCCAGGGGTCTCTGTTAATATACATGTTCTGAAGGATTTGAAGTCTGAAACTAAAATGTATGTAATTTTTGAGTCACATCAATCCTGAGATCATCCCAGTGATATGGCAGAAAACCACAAATTTGGTAAGGAATACACCAAAACATATAACGGGAAAATCTGAACATTGTGTGAAAATCTGGACAGTTGATAGGTATGATTGTTAAGTATATGGTCCAAACACAGTACAGGTCAGCTTATCTATAGTGCAGAGTATTGTGAAATCCCATTCCTGGCATTCTGTACTAAAGTTGTGTAAATGATCTGTAAGGGTACATGGAATGCCATGTAAAATAAACACTCAGGGAAATGTGTGTATTAAATAGGAACACAGATGAATTATAGGAATGAACACATGGAAAGAGTACAGGTGAAACAACCTAATGTACAGCAGATGAGGGCATGTCAATGGAAGATGGTTGTAGCAGCAACACCAATGACATATCTATATGGTACAGTAGGGACTTCACAGTGGAAATGTGTATTATGTGACTGTCACACAAGGTGACATAACAGTGGAGAGGATGTTTGTGTGAGATAAGCATCCTTACATGAACAATGCAGAGGACATCTATCAGCGCTGTTATAAAATTGGGGTAGAGTGCATTTTGTGAAGGTGTTCAGATTGATTTGTCAGAATATGAGTGTAATTTCAGTAGAGGTCTCCAGCAAGTGGGACACAAGTAAAAGCTCAGGGACAACATTAAAAGAAGCAAGCACAATCAAGGACAATATCAGAATAATATCACCAGTAATCCCATGCCTCTGACATAACATATAAAATGTAGAGTGATCAGAGATGATTCTGTGCAAACACACTTGTACAACTATTATGCTATGTCCATGCTTTGTGAGGGTAATCATGCACACTGTTCCAGTACCGTAACATCTGCTGGAAATGTTATGAGGGACACTGCTATACCTGTATGTGACATTATGAGCAGCACAAGATTATTGACTGGTGTGCATGGCATATATATGACACAATCCACACTGTCACAAATGTTACCCATGAATTTAATGTTGTCAAAGACCTAAGTATGTAGTGTGTGCATCACCAGAGCAGGTAGCACACATGCATTTGTTATAACAACTTGATGGGGGTTACGCACCATCAGGGAATAATGTTTATGCCACGAAAAAAATACTTGGGTATGGCCAATACGATGTGTGACAGCTGACTCTGGCAAAGGTGGAACACTTCAGTTACACATCACTGGAAGATGTGTAGGGAGGTACATGAAGAAGGGTGCATCGTACTCTGTTATTGGTGTGATGAAAGCTGTGAAATATGGAGGTATTATGGCCTACAATTTGGATGTTCTTCACATACTCAGTAGTTGTTGTGAAGGCTGCCAGCCTAGACAGATAGAATTGGGCAGATAATTCTATCATTTGTAAATATGAATGTGGAACTATAGACTTGTTTCTTAAATGAAAGAATATGCTGTGAAATGTGAATTTAAAACAATGTAACAACATTGCCCTCTGCTGTAAAGAAAGCTAAGACAAGCATTTCTTGTTTGTCCTTTGAAGTTCAAATTATTTCATGACTATCCTTGATGTTTACAGTTCGGCTCCGGCCGGGCTAGATGAAGGCATCCTGCCTATTGTTTTAACTTAAGGAATAATTACTAGAGTTTACGTGTGGAATGTCTTTTATTGATGTAGTTTCCTGCAGCTGCAAGATAACAAAAGAATGTAGTATCTGTCAGCCTGGGAACCCCAGGAAAGTGTAAAAATGGTGTAATGGGAATCAGGACTGAAAATAGCAATTTAAACAGAGAGAATCAGAAGGCATTAAACATTTTTGTCTTGAACATTCAACTCACAGCACTGTCTTGCTCATATGTAAGTTATTTTAGACTTGTTTTTTTTAGAAATAGCTAAGAACTAGAAAGATTAGATTAAGTGCTTTTATGTGATGTCAGAACTGTACTACTGATTTATTTTAAGTATTTTTGTGTGATCTCTGAACTTTTTGACTAGCACTGTGTAGTAGAAAGTATTTTCTTGTGGTTTTAATTATTTATTATTAAATATTTTAAAACCTTTTAACTATGGCTGGTTTGTGCAGAGATAAGTTAAGCTCTAGAGTACATTGCATATTTATAGAGTTTACTGTCCAAGTCATTCCAAATAAGCCTTGACTGATTAGTCACATTTACCAATTGGATAATAATATTGCACAGTAATAATTGGACACCCTTTTAAGGGCCTTTGAGTAGCTGATAAATATTAGTGAGTGGTGGCAGCTAGTACTACTTTATAGTCTGCGAAAAAAGGGGCACAGCTAGAGAACCTGTGCCAGCCTTCCCCAGAAGTGTCTGTGTGGTTGTATAAACTCCTCTCAAAGTGTGTGTATCAGTTACTTGGGCAGGGACACGAAGCACTGGTAGGACAGAGAGGGTGCTAGAGGTTTTAGCTTACCCACTAGGCTGAGATCTGGACCCTATAGCTTTGCCAGTGGGGACTCTTATTGGTGACCTGGAGATCAAAGGCGCAAACAGCCCCAGACTGACTGTGATCTCTGTGTGCTCTTAAGGGAAATTGAACTTTACTGTGTGTAGTTGTTATCCTTTCCTCATATATGAGATGCACACTCTGGTGTTAGTGGTGAGGATTGAGGCTCCTTGATTGCTGGGCCAGGGCATGGGCGTCACATATTAATTGGTGGCAGTGGTTGAGATATCCTTACATATTACTTGGTGGCAGTAGTTGGGATATCCTCACATATTAATTGTTTGGCAGAGGTGGGATATCCACATCACATATTAATTAGTTGGCAAATACTAAGTGGCTTGTAATGGTGTGGGTAGAGTGAATCCTGTAGCTTGTGTACAGTGAGCTTTGAAGATGTTTTTGTACTCTAAAACAGCCACTCAGTGAATACTCAGAGTTCAGATCACAATTGTTTTATTTCCTTTGTTAGCTTAGTTAGTCAGGGTGAGCAGGCACCATGTCAGCAGAGGAGTATGGAAAGCTGACAAGGAGCCAACCGGCGGAGATGTGCCAGGCTAGACGACTGGTGCATGGAAACCTAAGGCAGACCTGATTGCAGCCTTGGTTACAACTGCATCAGAAAACAGCAACCAGGAAGACAATCAGACTGGCAGTGGAGATATAATACCCTAGGAGGATGGACAGCTCAACCTTTCTGCTGTGGACTTAAAAATCCAGATGGAGCTAAAGAGAGTTGAGTTGGAGGCCAGGCATGTGGAATTAGAAACAGCTGAGAGATTGAGGCATCTAGAGGCTGAGGAGAATGAGAAATTGTTACATCTGGAAGCTGAGGAACAAGAGAGGCAGAGGCAGCATGAGAAGGAGATGCTAACTCTTTGCCAGAGTCATGGAGATAATGGGGAAGGGAGTAACTGGACTCCAAAAGCACAAAAGGTCAGTAAATTTCTTCCACAGTTTAAAGAGGTGGATAATTTTGATAGTGTCATTCATATGTTTGAGAGGGTATGTAAACAGTATGAAGTTGACCAAGGGCTCTGGGTACGGTTTCTGACCCCCTTATTCCATGTTAAAGCTGTAACTGTTTTATCTAAAATGTCTGATGTTGCATGTTTTAATTATACTGCTGTAAAAAACTTTCTATTAGAGTTTTTAAGCTAACACCTGAAACGTATAGGAAAAAGTTTTGTGAGTATAGACGCAAAGCAGATGAAAGTGTGTGTGAATATGTTGCTGAATTGAGCACTTATTTCCATAGGTGGGTGAATGGATGTCAGGTCACCACTTTTGAAGGGCTGGCAGATCTTTTGGTGAGGGAACAAGCCCTTAGCACTTTGCCTGAGGACATGAGGATCTGGTTAGCTGATAGACAATGTGCTACTTCAGATGAGTTGGGGAAGAAGGGAGACCTATACCTGGCAGGCAGGGCAGTCCTGCACAGGACAGAGACCCCCAGTACTGCCCATGGGTCTAAAGGAACCCATGGTGGGCAGCATAGACTGCAGTAGCAGGGGAAGTCACTAGTCCAGGTACAAGTCCAGGAGCTAGGGTTAAATGTTTTGAATGCAACCAGTGAGGCCATGTGGCATACATGTGTCCACAGAGGCAAGGTGGGGAACCAAAAGTGAGGGAGCCAGTAAGTGGGAAAGACAAAGTGACAATAGTAGGTTGTCTTGAGACAACAGGGGTACCGAACTACCATCCTGCAGATGTCCTGAGAGGGAAGGATTTGGATGAGGCAGTGCCATGTGCTTATGCAGTTACATGCAGTCAGGCTAGGAGACAAACATGCGGGTCTGGTAGCCTGGGGAAGACCTAGACAGACTGCATCCTTGCAGCCAGGACTGTGAGGTGGTTACTTCAGGGAGGGAGCTACTCTGTAGCAGTAAGACTGAAGGTAAACCACAGCTGCTTGTGGGTACTGATGTTCCCTTGGACAGAGTAACTGCAAAGGTAGAGGTGAGTAGTAGTACCCAGGCTGACAGTGAGGCACCACTGTCAGACGATGCCAGACTTCCTGTCGAAAGGGAGCTGGGAAGGGTTACAAGGAGAGAGTTGAGACAGGCTCAGCTCTCAGACCCTACATTGCAAGGGCTGAGGCAGGTAGCTAGTGAGGCACCTGATTCTCAAGGAAAGGGGGAATCTGTATACTGCGACAAAGGGTTACGATACAGAGAGTGAACCCCTGAGGGAGGGCTAGAAGGTGATAGAGTACAGCAGTTGGTAGTGCCTAGAGCCTACCATCTGGCGCTTCTAGCCATAGCCCATGATATTCCCTTTGCAGGTCATATGGGCATAAAACGTACAAAGAGGCATATTATGCAGAACTTCTATTGGCCTGGAATTTCCAGAGATGTAACAGAGTACTGCAAGACCTGTGAGCAGTGCCAAAAGGTAGACAAGGCAGGAGACAAGGTCAGTGCTCCTTTGATGCCTTTGCCTGTGATTGAGGAGCCATTTTAGAGGGTAGCTATGGATATTGTGGGTCCTCTAAGTACCCCAAGTTCCACAGGGAAAATGTATATCCTAGTGGTAGTGGATTAAGCTACACGATACCCTGAGGCAGTGGCTTTGTCCTCCATTGAGGCAGAAAAGGTGGCAAATGCTTTCTAAAAATTTTCAGCAGGGTAGGTTTCCCAAAGGAAATACTGACTGACAGAGGTGCCAATTTCATGTCAGACCTGCTGGCTTGTCTGTGGAAGTCCTGTGGGGTAAAGCACATAAAGACAACCCCCTACCATCCCCAGACTAATGGTCTTGTTGAGAGGTTAAACTCTACAATCAAGTCAATGCTACGAGCATTTGCAGATCAGTTTAAGAGGGAGTGGGACAAATATTTGCCCCATCTGTTGTTTGCTTACAGAGAAGTTCCACAGGAATCCACAGGTTTTTTACCCTTTGAGTTGCTGTATGGGCATAGGGTGAGGGGATCTCTAGTTTAATTTGAGATGAGTGGGAAGGTGAGCGAAAGTCTCATAAGGAGTCTGTTGTGGCATACATCCTAAACCTCAGGACAAGGCTCAGGGAACTCATTGGCTTGGCCCAGGAGAACCTGGCAGAAGCCCAACAACAGAAAAAGGTGTTGTATGACAAGAATGCTTGAGCTAGAGAATATGCTGCTGTGGGGCAGCAGGTAATGGTTCTCATTCCTGTCAAACACAACAAACTGCAAGCAGCTTAGGAGGGTCCCTACAAGATGGTAAGAAAGGTAAGTGATGTTAACTATATGGTGGAACTGCTAGGCAGACGGCAAGGGCACAAATTATACCATGTTAACATGATGAAACCTTACCATGATAGGGAGGCCCTTGTGCTGAGCATTTGCAGTGGACTGCAGGAGGAGTCTGAGGGAGATCTGAGGACTGATCTCCTCAGCGAGGCACAGGCTGACACCTCAGTGTAAGGAGTAGCAATGTCCCAGCAGCTATTTTCAACCCAGGTTTGAGAAATCCGAGCAGTGTTTCTGGAATTTGGGGACATGTTCACTGGAAACCAGGGTGTGCCCACCTGGTGCAGCACCAGTTGGATACAGGACCCCAAAGGCCTATTAGGTAGGACCCTTATAGGGTACCTGAAGAGTCAGACAGACCCTGAAGGAGGAGGTACAGGAAATGTTGGAACTAGGGGTGATTCAAGAGTCCAACAGCCCCTGGGCCTTCCCAGTGGTGCTGGTGCCAAATAAGGATGGCAGCACCAGGTTCTGTGTGGACTACAAGAAAGTAAATAGTCACATAGAGTTGGATGCTTACCCCATGCCTAGGACAGATGAGGCCCTAGAGCAGCTGGGTGGGGCTAAGTGTCTTACAACCATTGATCTTACCAAGGGTTACTGGCAAGTGCCCTTGACTCCCAGTGCTAGAGAAAAGTCAGCCTTTGTAACTCCTTTTGACTTGTATGAGTTCACAAAGATTCCCTTTGGGATGAAGAATGCCCCAGTGACTTTCCAGAGGCTGGTAGATCATATCCTAGTAGGAGCAGGAGGGTTTGCCCTTGCTTACCTAGATGATATTTCCATCTACAGCCATTCCTGGCCAGAGCACCTTCAGTATGTCAGGGAGGTGCTGGGCAGACTACAGAGGGCAGGGTTGACAATTAAGCCAAGCAAATGTCAGGTGAGTATGGCAGATGTCTCCTACCTAGGACATAGAGTGGGGAGTGGTAAGATAAGGCCAGAACCTGCCAAAGTGGAAGCCATTCAGGCATGGCCTGCACCTGTTACTAAAAAGCAGGTGAGGGCATTTTAGGGACAGCAGGGTACTACAGAAAGTTCAGCCCCAGTTATAGTACCATAGCTGCTCCCCTCACTGACCTGACAAGACAGAATAGGCCAGATAAGGTAGTGTGGACCCCAGCATGTGAGCAGGCTTTCCAGACACTTAAAGAAGCTTTGGGAGGACCCCCTGTGTTAGCCAGTCCAGATTACAGCAAATAGTTTGTTGTGCAGGTGGATTTCTCAAACCATGGGGTGGGGGCTGTACTTAGCCAGATTTCTTAAGAGGTGGAAGAGCACCCAGTGGTTTATCTCAGTCATAGGCTCCAACCCAGGGAGGAATGCTATGCAGCTGTTGAAAAGGAATGTCTAGCCATAGTGTGGGCATTGCAGAAACTTCAGTCTTATCTGTATGGAAGGAAATTCACTGTTATGACAGATCACAACCCCCTAACATGGTTAAACAGAACCAGCCAGCAAAATGCCAAGTTGCTCAGATGGAGCCTGGGGTTGCAAGCATATGATATGTCAGTGCAGCACCGCAGTGGGAATAGCAATGCCAATGCAGATGGTCTCTCAAGATAGGGAATGGGGTGAGGTACACTCAGATAGACCTAACCCTCTCAAGCGGTGTTTCTCAAGGGTCACTTGAAAAACTAGCTTGAGTTCTCCTGGGGGGGGGGGGGATGTGAAGGCTGCCAGCCTAGCCAGATAGAATTGTGCCGATAATTCTATCATTTGTAAATATGAATGTGGTGGAACTACAGACTTGTTTTTTTAAATGAAAGAATATGCTGTGAAATGTGAACTTAAAACAATGTAACAACATTGCCCTCTGCTATAAAGAAAGCTAAGACAAGCATTTCTTGTTTGTCCTTTGAAGGTCAAAATATTTCATGAATGTCTTTGATGTTTACAATTCGGCTCTGGCCGGGCTAAATGAAGGCATCCTGCCTATTGTTTTAACTAAAGGAATAATTACTAGAGTTTACATGTAGAATGTCTTTTATTGATGTAGTTTACTGCATCTGCAAGATAACAAAAGAATGTAGTATTTGTCAGCCTGGGAACTACAGGAAAGTGTAAAAATGATGTAATGGGAATCAGGACTGAAAATAGCAATTTAAACAGAGAGAATCAGAAGGCATTAAGCATTTTTGCCTTGAACATCCAACTCACAGCACTGTCTTGCTCATATATAAGTTATCTTAGACTTGTGTTTTCTTTTAGAAATAGCTAGGAACTAGAAAGATTAGATTAAGTGTTTTTCTGTGATGTCAGAACTGTACTACTGATTTATTTTAAGTATTTCTGTGTGATCTCTAACTAGCACTGTGTAGTAGAAAATATTGTCTTGTGGTTTTAATTATTTATTATTAAATATTTTAAAACCTTTTAACTGTGGCTGGTTTGTGTAGAGATAAGTTAAGCTCTAGAGTACATTGCATATTTATAGAGTTTACTGTCCAAGTCACTCCAAATAAGCCTTGAATGATTAGTCACACTTACCAATTGGATAATAATAGTGCACAGTAATAATTAGACACCCTTTTAAGGGTCTTTGAGTAGCTGATAAACTGAGGGTAATGCTACTCAATGCTAGAAGTCTAACTCTCAAAATGCACTCACTTGAGGCACTCCTTAAAATGGAGAACATCGATATCTGTGCAGTGACTGAGACCTGGTTCAAGGCTCCAGAGAGCACCCCTACACTACCAGGCCATAACCTATACCACATGTTTCAACCACGTAACCTGGACCAAAACACCAAAGGTGGAGGTGTGTCCATATTCATTAAGGATATCCACACCTCCTGACTAGTTGCTCAGCATAATGCATCCGAGGTTATCCAAGTGCAACTAACTCTGGGCAAAACTGCAATCCAAACTGTAGCTTGCTACAGATCCCCCACCATGCCCCAGGTTTCCCACTCCTCTTTTCTTGATGTACTGGAAAATATTAGGGTTCAACCAAGCACCCTAATAATGGGCGACTTCAACTACCCCACCATTAACTGGGAAAACTACTCATGTACCAACTATGTAGCTCAACGCTTTCTGGAATTCATAAACTCCAATGCCCTGGATCAACTTATCCACACCCCCACCAGGGGCAACAATATCCTAGACCTAGTCTACCAACATGAGTGACCGGCGTTCCACACCTGAAGTCAACTCCTCATTGGTCTGATCCGACCATAAGCTAATCACCCTTAATATCCACATCCTGCCCCCACCCCCCATTAAGGAAACCACGATAAAAAAATTCTCCAAAGCAAACTTCATGCTTCTTAAGACAGAAGTGGTGAACTTCATGACACCCATGCAGATGGACAATACAGTTACAACTGCTGAATCCTACACAAATGCACTCTATAAGCACTTACACAAGTGCATGGATCGTGCTATCCCAAACAGAACCAAGACGCTATCCTCCAAAAAAGTAAGCCAATCTGGTGGTCCTCTGCCATAAAAAAACTGTACAACAGTAGGAAGAAACTGTTGCAAAAGAGAGTAAAATCCCATGAGTGGAGGAGCTCCCTGGTCAGCCTCAGTAAGAAGCTGAGATCCCTTATAAGATCCTCCAAAGCTAGCTACGAAAACAAAATTGTCACTAATTCTAAGGACAACCACAAAGCATTCTATAGCTATGTCAAGAATCTCAAAGGCAACACCCAGATCTGCTCTGAGTTACAGCACAAAGGCACGAAAATTACAGAACCAACTGATATTGCCAACATCCTGGCAGATAGGTTCAGTGCTAACTTTACATCATCCTCACCCCCTAAAAAGCCCATATCTATACAGGAAGAATGCACAATCCCTGTAATCACAACTACACAGGTAAAAGCTGCACTATCTAAAGCCAAAAACACAGCATCCATGGGACCGGACAACATCCCAGGCTGCGTTTTACATGAACTTCAGAACAAACTGGCTCCCCACTTAAGCACCATGTTCAATAATAGCCTCGCATCAGGCTTTATGCCCACTGAATGGCGCACAGCAACAGATATCCCATTCCACAAAGGGGGAGCCACCACTGATCCTGGGAACTATCGACATATTAGCCTGACGAGCCTGGTCTGCAAGGCCATGGAACTTATCATCATTGAACTCATAAACAAAGACATTAGTAACCTCCAAACTCTGGATCCCACCCAGTTCGGGTTTGTGAAAGGCAGATCATGCCTCCTGAACCTGTTCAACTTCTTTGAGACAGTCACCAAAGCCGTAGATGAGGGTAAGGTTGTTCACACAGCCTATCTTGACCTCGCCAAGGCTTTCGACACCATCCCCTATTCTGGAATTATAGCTAAACTCACTAAACTAGGTATAAATTCCTACATCACAAGATGGGTTGCCAACTGGCTCACTGACAGAACCCACACTGTAAAAGTTGCAGACTCCAAATATGACCTCAATGCAGTGACAAGTGGAGTACCACAGGGTTCCATCCTGGGACCTCTCCTGTTTGGTATCTACTTCTCTGAAGTACAGGCTAACACAGAAGGCCTCTGGCTAATGAAGTTCGCAGATGACTGCAAACTAGGAGCCATAGTCAAGTCCCCAAATTATGTGGACATCCTACAGAAGGGCCTCGCTGAGACAGATGCCTGGTGTCAGAGTCATGGCCTCAAGCTCAATGCCAAAAAGTGCAGTGTCATCCTCTTTGGTAAAAACTCTATACCCATGAACTACCACATAGGCAGCAATCTACTTAACACTGAATGTGTGATAAGAGACCTTGGGACCCAGGTGGACAGTAGTCTCTCCTTCCACATCACCACAGTAGTCAGGAAGTCCTTCTACATGACACACCTCATCATAAAAGGGTTCTCATCCAGGAAAAAAGAGGTAATTGTTCCCCTCTACTCTACACTCATTAGACCCATTATGGAGTACAATGCCCCTTTTGGAATGTACCTCACAAGACATCTGCAGCAGCTGGAAAGGCCACAGAAGTACCTCACAAACAGGATTACCGGCCTCAAACAAATGCTCTACACTGACTGCCTCAAAAAAACTCCAGCTTTACTCCGTAGCATATCGCCTACTCCAAGGTGATCTCTGCCTAACATATAAAGCTATGTCAAACCCAGAGCTGTTGGACATGCTACAGCTAAAGAAATCCCAATCCCTCTGAGCTACATGCTCTAGGGACCTAAACCTTGTCACCACAATAAACAGGACATGCTGGAGGGATAGATTCCTGTCCCAGAGACTTCCCATACCCTGGAACAGGCTACCCATCTATGTCAAACAAAGTTCTTCATTAGCATTTTTCAAGAAAGATCTTGATGAGTGGATGGCAAATACACCCCAGGGATCACTTCTGTGTCTCTGCTCGACAGTGGCACAGGAAAATAACTTTCTTGGGTGGCGTAAGCCAGGGAACCTTGTTGGCTAGGCTTATGTAGGCCCTTGGGCCGATAGCCTAGTACCTCCCTATGAACCTATGAACTGATTAGTGGGTGGTGGCAGCTGGTAGTACCATATAGTCTTGGAAAAAGGGGCACAGCTGGAGAACCTGTGCCATCCTTCCCCAGAAGTGTCTGTATGGTTGTATAAACTCTTCTCAAAGTATGCGTGTGTCAGCTACTTGGGCAGGGACATGAAGCACTGGTTGGACAGAGAGGGTGCTAGAGGTTTTAGTTTGCCCACTTGGCTGAGATCTGGACCCTATAGCTGTGCCATTGGGGAGTCTTATTGGGGACCTGGAGAGTAAAGGAGTGACCAGCTCTGGACTGACTGTGATCTCTGTGTGCTCTTAAGGGAAATTGCACTTTACTGTGTGTGTTTGTTATCCTTTCCTCATATATGAGATGCACTCTCTGGTGTTAGTGGTGAGGATTGAGGCTCCTTCATTGCTGGGCCAGGGCATGGGTGTCACAGCTGTGTTACATACAAGGGTGTAGTCAGCACTGTGGTCACATGCTGGTGGGCATTCCACATACCATCTACTCCAGGACACAAGTCACATACCTACTGGTCTGATTATAGGGTGTGATGTCTACATTATACTTGGGTTGCATGCTTTTTTTATCTTACTTAACAAATCCCCCATTTTTTTGTGTCATTGCAGGTGTTATTATGGCTGTGGCAGCAATCTTTGGTGTGTGTTGATACTGTCTGTGTATACTAAAATCACATTTGGAGTCAATGATTGCCCACAATCTGTAGTCATTCAGACAGCTGTTTGGACACAGAATGTGTATGCCATTCTTGATATCTGTGACTTAAATAATGGACAGGAAAGGGCCTAGCAGACACCACTGTTGTATGGACCTGATCACTGGACCTGACATATAGTTCACTTCACACATTTCAACATATTTACACATAACATATGTGATACAGTGGTCTCCCCAGTTGGTGATGTAGGTGTTTATGGCCACATTTGACTGTGTTGTGTCAAATGCCTTGTAATGTTCAAAAGGACAATAGTGTTTTCATCATGCATGCCCTTGATGACCTCTTTGAGGACATCTAACCGATGTAGCAGGCATGATGTAGCATTAATAACTCACACAGTTCTGTTGCACACAGCCAGGTTATTACTAGTGTCCATTTAGAAAAAGTCCACGATGATATGTTGATCTACCTCACAGATGAGGAGAGTCAGCTTGTGTATATACATGCATATCTCAGGTGTTGTCCTCCCAAACTCAGATGGATGCATGTTGATGTACACCCTTCTACAAGAACATAGTCTGTGTGGAGGGTGTGTTGAAGTGTATTCAACTGTTCCAGGAAGGTGTATGTGCTGAGTCATGTGATATGCGATCTGTGATGCTGTCACATCCCTTTGGTTCTGTGTGATAGGCCTGGATGACGATAACACAGTGCATACTGCCTATCCTGATCTGGCCAAGGGTTTGGACACACTCCCCCATGCAGGTACCATTGAAAATGTTTCCCAGCTAGGGATTAACACTTATGTCACTAGATGGGTAACTCACCGACAGAGCACATACTGTGATAGGTGATTCAGCCTGTACCAGTAGAACTGTCACCATTGCAGTACCCCAGGGATCTGTGCTTGGCCCTTTACTGCTTGGAATCTATTTTTGACAGTTCAAGCTAAAGTATACAACCTTTGGCTTACCAGGTTTGCTGATTCTTGCATACTGGGTGCAATCATTGAGTCCACCTAGGATGATAACATACAACAGGAGGAGCTAACACAGACAAATAATTGCTGACAAAGCCACATGGTCTACAAATGAATGCAAAAATGTGTATTTATTTTGTCCCTCTGAAAAGTGGAATTCTCTGCTAACTACAGCATTGACAACAGACTCGCTATACTGAAACTCAGTGATGCAAGTACTGGGAAAGCAATTTGAAATTCGACCACCAAGTGTCCACACCGTTATTGAAAGCCAATGTTGTGCACATCATATATCAAGCCATCATATTCAGATCTTAGGATTATATTACAGCACTGTACTCGAACCTCATCAGAACACTAATAGAGTAAAATGCTCTCTTTTGCATGTACCTCGCCAGACACATGCAGCAGATGGAGAGACCATAGGAGTTTCTCACCAACAAAACAGAGGGACTGCAAACCATATCATGGTGTATGTGGATAGACTGAAAGCTATGTCCCTGTAATGTGCATCTTATAGGCTGAAGTGATTTCTGCCTGGCCTTCAGGCCAGTCTCTGACCTTGTCTGGTGGGAATAGCGCACATCCACAAATCAGATATAGCTGATGACATCAGCATTGTCTGTTGAGGAGAATATGTTAATAACAATGTCCCACATGCTGGTGTAAAAGGCTCTCTGTAATGTCAAGCAAGAGCACAAACACACACACACGCACATATATATATATATATATATATATATACACACACACACACACACACACACACACACACACACACACACACACACACACACACGCACACACAGTTGACTGCAGTGAGAACAAAACTCCTACTTGTCTAGTTACATGGACTGCAGAACTCAGGACTTTATGCAAGCATCATGGCACAAGTCTGACTTTTACAGGAGTGCAGGTCAATTTATAGTTGTTGACATCAACAGAACATGTTGGAGATAAGATTTTGGAAGGCCTACATATGTTCATAACTTCATACATTCATAGGAGGTTACTAGGTTAAGGGCCACAGGGCATTTACAAGCCTAGCAGTGTAAAAACACAAGTACCCTTATTGAGTATGGTTATATGGTCATTGTTAGCAGAGAGATTTTGTGATCAGCACCAACTACCCCTTTCCATGAGGGACATATGTACCATCTCAGGGGTGCATTTACAATCACCCCTCCTGTTGTCAAGGGTGCACTTGAATAGAGTTACTGAGGACACTGTTTCACATGCAGTGGGAGCCTATTACAGAGGAGTGGCAATTGGTGGGAGATATATCTATCTCCCCAGCATGTTCTGTTTATGTCACAGACTAGGTTGACATCCCTGGAGCAAGTTATTCTTGTCCCATTTGATTTGCAGATGTCCAGCATTTCCAGCAGGCCAGGGTCTGAGACTGCTCTGTAGGCCAGGCATAGGTTATCTCTCAGTAGCCTGCATGATACTGAGTACAGTGACAGGTCTTTCAGTCTTTCAACGTATGTCATGTTTTGGAGGCCCTGGATTCTCCTGGTTCCAAACCTCTGTATTTTCTCCAGTTGCTGCAGGTGTCTGGTGAGATACAGACAGAAGGGATCATTGTACTCATTTAGTGGTCTGATAAGGGTCGACTACAGTTGAACCATGACCTCCCTGGTCTTCAGTGTTATACTGTTATTTATGAGGTGGGCAATGTAGATTGTTTGTCTCACCACTATGGACACATAGTGACTGGAGTGTAGATTGCTATTAACATGTGTTCGCAAGTCTCTCAACACTGTATTTGAGCTTAGAGGGGTGCTATTTATATCATAATTAGCAAGGGTACTTCATTGCCAAAGGGAACAATGAGGCACTTTTTGTTTTAAGGTTCAATCTGTGAGTTTGGCACCAATCATTTGTCAGTGTCAGCCCTTTCTGTAATATGCTAACATAGCTGGGGGACTCTATATGACTGCATCCAGTTGACAGTCATCTGCCAACTTGGTATGCTACAGGCCATCTACCTTTGCCTGGACTTCAGAGAAATGCTTTCCAAACAGGTAAGGATCCAGCACAGATCCTTGTGGTATTCCACTGGTAAGTGGTTTTGTGGTGGAGTTGCAGTCCCCAACTTTGACAGCATGTGTTCTGTCAGTGAGCCAGTTGGCTATCCATCTAGTACTGTATGGGTTAATCCCCAGATGGGATATTTTCTATGATACCTGAATGGGGGATAGTGTCAAAGGCCTTGGAAAAATCAGCATAGGTGGTATGTCCAGTTATCCCTCATCCAGGTCTTTGGAGTCAATATCAAAGAAGTCCACTAGGTTTAAAAAGCAAAGATCTACCCTTGACAAAATCAAATTGGGTTGGGTCAAGTGTGTTGAAGGTCACCTATGTTCCCGTGGATATGGTCCATGATGATTCCTTCCCTAGCCTTGCAGATAAGGCTTTTTAGGCTTATGGGTCAATAGTTCTAGTTCTGCATGTTAACAGATTGATATGCATTGCATATCACACAGCATTTAATATTAATTTCTGTAGTGTAGGTGATATATGTGTGAAAAAAGTACTAAAACACCAGGATTGCAGTGCTTGGGGTGAGGCAACACATGCCTGTATTGTAAATATGTGACATGTTGTGTTGGATAGGTCCTTCAGTTTATGTTTCCACATATAATTTCATGTCATAGACAGGGGATGGACAGTACACAAAAGTAAAACAAAATAGTTACTTTTCCATAGCTTGGCAAGCAGTGGGTTTGCTCAATGGTAGGCAGAGTGTTTGCACATGAGAGATGCACATTTCCAATGCTTCCTACGTCTGAGCATAGTTAAGCAGTGTGCAAACATAAGCCACTTTGCTAAATGTCTGAGAGTTAGTACTGAGCCTGTGATGAAAGGGGATTCTGCCAGCCCAGCTAGTTGGAATTTTGTAAATAATTACATGTCATTGGTGAATATTGAAATGATTTATACAAGACGCTTGTGTTACAAATGTATTAGAACTGTATGTCACATGTATAGCAAACTGCCTGTACAGGTGCGTGTGTTGAAAAGAGTATTTGCAGAGGGCTGCTTGTGTGCTCTACTGGAAGAGAACAGAAATGTACATGCACTATTGTAACTGTTTAAATGTATATATTTTAACAGTGGAAACTGGAATACAGGAAGTTAATTTCAGAAAAATAACTGAATTAAATTACTTTATGATTAGGCTATAAAATGGTATCTTTCAGTTTTCAATACAGCATGAGACAATGTCTGTACTAGGAAACTTTATGTATTATCTTTAGGGTGATGTAACTACTAGTCTTGAAAGCATGAAGGAATGCAATTGTTTTATGACTTCCACATCTGACAGAGATCTGAGGAGAAGCCCTTGTCTCTATATTTTTACAGGCAGATGCTAAATACTGCCAGCTTAATCAATGGTTGCTTGGCCTGGGAACTAGCAGTCAGATGACAAGAAATGATATCATTCTGCAAGCTATTCCAGCAGTAATATTTTAGATATTAATTTGAGAAGTATCTTAGTGAGACAGAGCATTCTGCATTCTGTCTTGGACCTGACAACAGCTAGAAGAGCCATTCACCACATCTGCCCTGCTCTATTAGTAAGTTCTTAGGTTATAGTAATTCTCTTAGATTCAGTCTGGAATATAGTGATGCTTAGTTTAGATATTTTTCTTTACTGATTTGAGACTATCCTGCTCTTTAACCTAACTACTTACTATACAGTAAGAACTTCTTATTGCAACAATTGATAATGTATGTTATGTACCTCACAAACAACTTGTTTCAGTTGTCTACTGATGAATTATGTTCTATATTTGTAACTATGTTCAACATCTGTCACAATGGTTTAAACTTCTATTTATGCTCTATAGCTGTTTTACAACTTTGTTTTAATCTTGTATTATGCTCTACAGCTGTAACAATGTCTATAATTTTTTAAATGATATGTTTCTCAAATTGTATAATGTCTGTAACATTTGAATGTGGAGTTTTCTCCCTGGACCTCTGCTGAAAACAGACCTGCATCCAGTCAACTCTCCTGGTCAACAAATGTAAATAAATAAATAAAATAAATAAATATGCTGTTTTAAATATTTCCTGTGGTTTTGAACCCTGATGTCTCTGTGAATATATATTTAGTATTGTCTTATTCTTTTATTATTTGTTATTAAATATATTTAATCCTTTAATTGTGGCTGATCTGTGTAGATATATTTAAGTTTTGAGAGTACTTGCATGTTTATTTGGTGACCCTGTGTGGGCCACTCCTAATAGCATTGCTCTTGATCAAACTACCATTTGTGTTAATATTAATATTACACAGTAGATTGGATACACTTTGTTAAGGGCCTTAAAGTATCTGATAAGGAGTGACTGGTGGCAGGAATAACTATCTTATAGTCTGGACAGAAGGGGGCATAGCTAGTAAACCTGCGCCAGCATTTCCCAGGTGTGTGTGTGTATAAATCAAACCTTAAAGTGTGTATGTGTCAGCTACTTGGGCAGGGACACAAAGCACTTGTTGGACAGAGAGGGGGCTGGGGGTCTTGGCTTGGTCACTCAGCTGAGATCTCAACTCTGTAGCTGTGCCAGTGGGGAGTCTTACTGGTGATCTGGAAGAAGAGTGAGAAACCAGCCCCAGACTGACTGTGGTCTCTGTGCACTCTTAAGGGAAACTGCACTTGATGCAGAAAGCTGCATCTGGAAATACTGTGTGTATTTGTTATCCTCCCAGTGCACATCCCCCACTGGTGCCAGCAGTGAGGATTGAGGCTCCTTGATTATTGATTGGCAGTGGTGAGCCATCACAGAGTGTAGGAAACACACCTGCTGCTTAGCTGACTCTGTGGCAGCAGGTGTAAATGCACTGACACATTTCTTTTTGAGAATTTCACCTCCAGAGAGAGTGGTGACAACAATGGAATCATTGTATAGCCAATTAGACCAAGTCAGGTGTGTCAAGAAGAAACATGTGCAAAATAGAAAGCTATGTATAAGATGATCTTTTTCTTTCTTTTTTTTTTTTGTAGGACAGGTCCCCATTTTTTTAATTCAGTAATGGAGGACTGCTGGGTAAGGGACGTAGGTATGTCTGGGTCAGGTAAGTTGGGTAGGTGAGGAAGCAAATGCAAGCAAACAAGACAAACAAGACAAGAGACAGAGACAGTGAGGGACACAAAAGGTTGGAGCACATCATAATTGGGATGAGGGAGGGGACAATCCAGGCTCATGCCCGTCAAGCTTGGATACAGTGAGAATAGAGTCCTCACCCATGGGACTGTCATCACTGTCCCTTACTCTGCTGGTGACTGGAGTGCTTGACATCTTTTCCTCCTACAAAACATAAGGAAGATCAGCCTGTCCATCCAGCACAGGCATACACCAATGGTGCAGTGCACGACCCTATGCACCATCCCTGGCATCACCCTGTGGGTGATAAAATCACCACCTCCACCACTGCTCCCAGAAGGTACCACTGCACCAGCTTCTGGGGCAGTACTAGCTGAGGTCACAGGTACTGCAGGGGCAGCAGAGGCAGTGCTGACAACTTGGCTCCCAAACATGCTGGGCATCGGTGCTGGAGCCAGTGGAGTAGGGGGCAGGCTGATCTAGTGAGGCTGGTCTATCTTGCTGTGCTGTGCAACATTTAGTGATGTGGTGCACAAGAATGACATGGAGACATTTTGGCAACCAATAATAGAAAATAAAAAAAGAGAGAGATAAGGACTTGGGTGAGAGAAAAAAGAGATAAAATTAGTACCATCATATGTGACATACAATGCATTAACACAATTATGCAACTCTTTTATCAGAAGTATTACATTTAAATATACATCCTAGCAGATACACAGTATACTACAGATTTCTGAAAATAATCCTTGAAATGTGCATATATTGCACATATGTGTGCTCCAGTTATACAGATTACAGTTTCCAGCAGGGCATTTGCGCCACAGGTATATAGTTTTCTAATTTAAGGTAAATATTGAAGAAATAAGAGTATTGTATATTGTGAATTGTGGTATTTTAACCCACAATCTCTCACTACAGTCTAATATTAGACTCTAACATCTGATTTGTGCTACAGACTAATGCATGCATACTTGCTACTACAGTTGGGATATGCATGCTGAATTTGATACAACTGTATAAAAGAACAGAAATTCAATCTATATATTTTAAAGCTACAATAACACTTTTCTTCTGCTGCATACATTTCACTTGCTTCCCTTAGTCTCTCCAATCGAGCAACATGAGCCTGCCAATTGAACTCACATTCAGTGGGAGCTGGGAAAAGAACAGAAAAGAACAGAAAGCATTTTGCATACAAGTCTTGCCCATATTTAGCTTTCTAAGTCTTACAAATACTCTTATTGTCATACTTACACAGTTGTGGGATGTCCACAGTCTCAAACTCATGCAACCAGTGGTTGAGAGTATCACTTTTTCTCCTGCATAGGTCATTGAAATGATGCCTCCAGTGTTCTCCAGTGCGTGGGATACCAGTGGCACTGGATACAGCCTGGCCCAAACTATTCAATGCCTCAGGCTTGTACGGAGAGTCAGAATAGTCACATTGCAGAAAGCTTTGGCTGTGGTGCTTTACCAGGAGACCAATAAATGTCCTGGACTCTTGGATACCCCAATCATTGTGCCATAAACTTGGCACCTTCCTCTCCAATGCCAGTCATGTATACCAGCTGAACTAGAGCAATGGAAAGTGATGCTTTCCTGCCAATTCCTGTTAACACATTTACTGGTAGTGCACAAACCTGAGCAATGATGCCAACCATATTTGCATGATGTTAAGTGCAGTGCAGCAGTGCCATGCAGGTAGGAATTAAATAACTGAAATTGGAAAGTTAATCTGACACTTAGCCTTAGTTTAAGGGATGTCTACTGATGTAGCCTGGAAATATATATTGGAAATTGGAAACTAACTCTTAGGTGAGTTAAGTTTGTAGACATGCACTGGAGGCATAAATCTAATGACCTGATACATTTGTTTTTGCTTTTAAACACTGAGGAAAATTGATTTTTATACTGTGGGTTTCAAACCTAGGAATAAGGGACACAAAATGTTCTTCCACAGTGTTTAATTTACATCTTTGCCATAGAAGTGCTGCTCAAACATAGTCTGGAATCATACATAAATACAGGTGACAGTTTGAGCTGTTACTTATGTATGTGTGTGACCTGACATGGTTATTGGATATAGATCCAGTTGTATATGTGTCTTATGTAATTGCAAAGTCTTTGCAAGTCCAGATGGCAGAATTATACTTGCAAAAATATTGTAGACAGTATACCCTCAGTCATACATCTAAAAACACAATAATGTTGTCTAACCCCTCATACATATAATTCATATCAGATCCACTATCTAAACTGTTATAAGTGAGTGTTACTATAATGGGAAGTGGAAAAACAGTAAAAGTGTGTGGAATATCCTGTATTAGAACCCATAACTATGTTATGGTAGTCCCATGCTTACACCTGTTGCCACAAGAATGTTGAAATAACATTTGTCTATTTTTCAGTTCATTGCTATAAACTGCACCGTCACAACAATATAAGTAGGTTATACACCCTGTATTAGAACTCAGGACCATCTGTACTCCATTCCTATACGTACACCTGCTGCCACAGGACTAGTTGCATGAAATGTCCTAATTTCCTAATAATTTTTTAAGGTTTCTGTGGTAACCGATATGCAACACCCCTTAGCATGTCTGTGCAGTGCCCAGAAAAATTAATTGAATGTATCTGGTTTCAGTTATTGGCTGTCTGAGTCCTGACTGCAAATGTTCAATGGCTAACCATTGCGCAATACTGCTAAGTGCAGTTGCATGATGGAAAACAAAAATTGCAACAATGTATTCTTTTTGACCTTTGCCCTTTTACAGATGCCATGTTTGCAGGTGTTCTGCACATATTCTGTCTGCTTCCTGGGTGAGCCAGTATTCCAGTTTGCACACTGTTGCACTTTGCACAAATGAGATAATCACATTTAAACCTGGCATTCATTTTTCTCCTTTTCCCTGTTTGCCCTAAGCAGTGCATCATGCAAACACTGCCCTTCCCCAAGAAATAAGCATATAAAAATAAAAGAGAAAGAAAACAGGGAAAAGTAGCTGACATTCATAAGGGTCATTTGCATATATCCCATGTGTCTCTGATTTAAGAAGTTTGGGGGTCACTTAGTGGAGGGTCTAGCTTTGCTGGAGTTTTTCATTTTGTTTTTACTGATTGGTTTTTCAGTGACCTTTTCACTTATTGTTTTAGTTTGTTGTTTGGGATATTTTTGCAGTGACCCTAATGACAATGGATATTAGCTGGTTATAACAGCCCTGTGTTTCTTATGATTAGTCAAACACTCTGCTTCTACTGTGCTGAAGAGGTCATAACAAGGCAGAAATATGCATATCCACAGTTAGTGGGGTTTGGCTTTATTGGCCTGAAATTGTCCATTAAAATAATGAAACAAGTCATGGGCAGTCAGACTCACCAATTAGCTGAAACAGCTGATATTCATAATGGTCATTTGCATATATCCCATGTGTCTCTGATTCAAGAGGTTTGTGAGGTCACTCAGTCGAGGTTGTAGATTTGCTGAAGATTTCATTTTGTTTTTATTGATTAGTTTTTCAGTGACCTCACTTAATGTTTTAGTTTGTTGTTTGCGATATTTTTGCAGTGACCATAATGATAATGGACATCAGCTGGGTATAACAGCCCTGTGTTGCTTAGTCAAAAACTCTCTTTGTGCTGTGCTGAAGAGGTCATAACAAGGCCGAAATATGCATATCCACAGCTAGTGGGGTTTGGCTTTATTGGCCTGAAATTGTCCATTAAAACAATGAAACAAGTCATGGGTATTCAGAATTGCCAATTAGCTGAAACAGCTGATGTTCATAAAGGTCATTTGCATATATCCCATGAGCCTCTGATTCAAGAGGTTTAGGAGGTCACTCAGTGGAGGTTCTAGCTTTGCTGGAGTTTTCATTTTGTTTTTACTGATTGGTTTTTCAGTGACCTTCTCACATATTGTTTTAGCTTTTTTGTGAATGAAATTGTGAGGGTTGTGAAGTCTGAAACTGCAATGTGTATCATTACTTTCTAACGTCTCTCTTTAATGATTTTCCACTACAAACGTATGCTGCTAAACTGAGGGCATGCAGTGACCATCAGTACTTTTGATAGGTATGACTGTGTGAATCTTTGATACCTGAGGTCTACTACTTAATAATGAGCACATATAAGTCAAATAAGTCACTGGTGTCACATGTTAAGGTAATTTATGCACAAATCTCCCACCTTTTACTTATTTACACAACTGAGTAACAGAATGCAAGATTATGCCAGTAATTCATATTATTACACAATACACCCCAGGTTCAACACTTACTTTGTAAATCCAGTAGTTGCAACAGTTTTACTTCAGGGCTGACTCTGATACAAGCAGTACACAGCCACTACATGGGGAGGCAAAGGTTGTGAGAGTCACCTGGCATCAATGTTACTATATGTATGTGCATAGAAGGAAGGTTTTATATGCTTAGGTGGTGAGTGAGTGCGCTATGCATTATCTCTTAGCCAATGCGAAGGCATATTGAGCATGCCTACATCTGTCTATACCCACAACAGCTGCTGCTTCCCTTTCTGACTCCTCACCTGCATGTGGCTGTGGTAACCTTGGCATTTGTGGTGGGATGTGTGCTCCTTCCCCTTATTGATCCTGATGAAAATGCTTTCTCAGAATGATGATGTGTAGCATGGCACATACTGTGAATATTTCAGTACATGTCCATAGATTGTACTGCAGGGATCCCCCAGATGTATCTAGTCACAGGAACTGCAACTTCAGCAGCTCAAACACGTGCTGTATGATATTTCTGGTTTGAGCATGTGCCTCATTATGGCATTTTTCGGCGGGTGTGTGTACATTTCTGATGGGTGTCATCAGCCACGGTTCCAGTGCATAACCTGCACCCCCTGGTAAATGACCCTGTGGGATATCCCTCCAGTGAACATTTGATACAGTTCAGAGGTGTGCCAGATATGTGAGCTGTGGTAACTGGGTAACTGCATAGGTTGCCAGCATACACGTTCAATATGATTCCCTTGGTATTACACACAGCTTGGCAATTAATAGAGTGAAAGCACTTTTCTATTAATGTAGAACCTTCCCTGTTCCCCAGGTGGTGCCTTACTTTCTACATGTGTGCAGTTTATGGCAGTCAGTACTACAGGGTAGTGTACTACAGGGTAGAACTCCTTCATATTTCTGGTCCTATCCTCAGGAGTACAGGAGAAACATATGTAATCACTCCTAATGATGTGGACATCCTACAAAAGGGCCTCACTGAGACAGATGCCTGGTGTCAAAGCCATGGCCTCAAGCTCAATGCCAAAAAGTGCATTGTCATCCACTTTGGTAAAAACTCGGTACCTATGAGCTAGCACATAGGTGGTAATCTGCTTCACAACTAAAGTGAGATAACAGACCTTGGGACACAGGTGAACAGTAGTCTCTCCTTTGATAATCACATCGCCACAGTAGTCAGGAAATCCTTCTACATGGCACACCACATCACAAAAGGTTTCTCATCAAGGAAAAAAGAGGTCATTGTTCCCCTCTACTCGTCACTCATTAGACCCATTATAGAGTACAATGCCCCTTTTGGTATGTACCTCACAAGACAACTACAACAACTGGAAAGGCTGCAGAAATACCTCACAATGAGGATTACTGGCCTCAAACAGATGCCCTATGCAGATCGTCTTAAAAAACTCCAGCTTTACTCCGTCGCATATCACCTACTCAGAGGTGATCTCTGCCTAACATACAAAGCTATGTCAAACCCAGAGCTGTTGGACATTGTCCACTTAAAGAAATTCCAATCCCTCCAAGCTACATGCTCTAGGGACCTAAACCTTGTCACCACAATAAACAGAACATGCTGGAGGGATAGATTCCTATCCCAGAGACTTCCCGTACTCTGGAACAAACTACCTATCTATAGCAAAGCTCCTCATTAGCACCCTTCAAGAAAAATCTTGATGATTGGATGGGAAATAGGAAATTCACCCCGGGGATCACCTCTGTGGCTCTGCTCGACAGGGGCACAGGAAAATAATGTTCTTGGGTGTCGAAAGTTAGGGTACCTTTTTAGCTAGGTTTATATAGACCCTAGGGCCAATAGCCTATTACCTATCTATGAATCTATGAACCTATGATGATATGAGGTATTGCCATCTGTGCCAGGGAGAATAGGGCAGTGTATGTGTAACATATGCTGTATCAACAGTGTTTTTATAACTGATGAAATGTATATGTTTAAACAAAGAATTCTGGAAGGGAAGAGTAGATGTTTTTGAAATTGTTCTACAGCTTTCAGATACTGCAACAGATCTTAGCAAAGCTCTGAGTGTGTATTGTACCAGAGTCAGGTGATCAAATGTGATGTCATTCCATAACCAGCACTGAGAGGATGGACCACTCATCGCACTTTGTTTTGTTTTCTTTGGAACCTGATATAAATATCTATGTCAGTTCTCACAGTTCAGTTGAGTCCAGTTAGTTGAGTTCTCACAATTTAGTTCAGTTTTAGATAGAAGCTCATTACCTTGCTTTACAGAAGTAAGCATCTCAGCATCTAATCTTGCCTTGCTGTATTAATTAAGTTAGTTAGGGAATAATTATTCTTTAGACACCCAGGAAATATAGTGAGATTAGTTAAGTATTGTTATTGCTGCATCTTTTTGAATCTGTCCAACTGTGTTATTTTTATTTCTCCTGTGATTGAAACTCTGGTGTTTATTGTACTTAGATAGTTAGTAGTCTCATGTTTTCTCTTTTACTATTTATTATTAAATATTTTTATACATTTCATTGTGGCTGGTCTTTTAGAGAATACTTTTAACATCTAGAGAGTACTTGTGGTTATTTTGGTGATGTCTTGAACACGCTGAAAAGCCTTGATATTTTGGTTACAATCTACCATTTATATTAGTATTGATTTTACTTAGTATAATTGGATACCCTTGTAAGAGTCTTAGAGTGGTTGACTGGTTACAGCATGCTTACCTTATAGTCTGGGCAGAAGGGGTACAGCTAGTAAATCTGTGCCAGCCTTTCCCCAGGTGTGTGTGTGTGTGTGTGTGTGTGTGTGTGTGTGTGTGTGTGTGTGTGTGTGTGTGTGTGTGTGTGAAAATCAAATACCCAGGTGTGGGTATGTCAGCTACTTGGACCTGGAAAACAGTGCTCCAAAGTGAGTCTTGTTTGGGATTGGGAGAGGCAGAGATTCCAGTCTCAAGTCTGGAGTGTGTTCCCTGTGTGCTCTTGGGGTAAACTGTGCTTGATGCAGAGAGCTGCATCTGAAAATATTGTGACCGTCTCTCACTGGTGTCAGTGGTGAGGATTGAGGGTCCTTGATTACTGGCCTGGGGTAGAGAGGCCATCACATATTGGTGGCAGTGGTGGGTTACTAATTCAACTTCAGTAGCCTGTGGGCAGTTGTCACTGAAGGTGTGTGTGCTCTCAACAGCCACAAGGTAAACATTCAGAATTTCATTTTCACAGCAGTTTTGTTTATTTTTGTTAGTTTAGTTTGCTCGGGGAAAGCAGGCAAAAAATGTCAGCCGCGGATTATGGTAAGCTGACAAAGAGACAGTTTTCCAAGGTGTGTGAAGCCAAAGGACTGGTGCATGCTAACCAGACTAAAAAGGAATTATTTCAGCTTTAATTGTAGCTGTAACATGAACCAGTGGCCAAGAAGACAACCAGTCTGTTGTTAGGAATATGCAGTCTTCAGAAACAGTACAGGACAGTTCATCTTTTCCTCAGATGACTTAAAATCCATCTGGAGTTAAAGAGGCTTGAACTGGAGGCCAAACATTTTGAGACCAAAGGGAAACTGTGGTGTTTGGAGGCTGAAGAAAAGGAGAAATAGTATCAGTATGAACTGGAGACCAAAGAGAGACTGCAGCATTGGGATACTGAAGAAAAGGAGAAGTAGCATCAACATGAGACCAAAGAGAGACTGTGACATTTGGAGACTGAAGAGAAACTGCAGCATTTGGAGGCTGAAGAAAAGGAAAAGCTGCATCAGCATGAGAGTGAAATGCTGACCTTTCATTGGGGTCATAGAGGCAATGGGGAAGGGAATAGCTGGACCCCAGAAGCAATAAAGGTCTGTAAATTTCTTCCTCAATTTGCAGAGGGGGATGACTTTGATAGTTTTATTCATATATTTGAAAGAGTATATAAACAGTATAATGTTGGCCAAGAGCTCTTGGTACAGTTCCTGACCCCCTTACTCTATGGTAAAGCTGCAACAGCTGTTTCTAAATTGTCTGATACTGATTGTTTAAACTATGGTAGAGGAAAACAATGTTTATTGATCTAAGTCAACACCTGAAGCTTACAGCAAAAACTTTCATTAGCATAAACGCAAGGCAGATGAAAGTGTATGTGATTATATCGCAGAGTTAAACACTTATTTCCATAGGTGGGTGAGTGATTGAGTGTCAAGTCACCAATTTGCAAGACTGGCAGACCTTTTGGTGAGGGAACAAACCCTTAATACTTTGTCTGAGGACATGAGAATCTGGTTGGCAGACCAGGAATGTAACTCTGCAAATGGGCTTGGGAGAAAGGGGGATCTGTACTTAGCAAGCAGGACATCACTGCATAAGAAAGGGATACCCAATGTTGCACATGGATATAAGGGAACCTATGGTGGGCAGCCTAAATCAACCCAGCAGAATCTACCAGTAACAGAGGAAGCCACTAGTTCAGGTACATGGCCAGGATCAGGGGTTAGATGTTTTAAATGTAACCAGGGGTGCCATGTAACATAAAAATGTCCATGGAACCAAGCTGGGGAACAGAAGTTGAGGGAGCCAGCAAGTGGTAATAACAGCATGACAGTAGTAAGTTGTCTGGAAAAACAGGGGTACCACAGTATTACCTGAGCTTGTACCCTATCTTAGTGGAAGGAAGACAGGCCACAGCTAAGAGAGACACCGCGTCTGATATACCTTTTGTGAAGCTTGCAGTGGTTAAAGAGGAGCAGTACTGGCTTGGGCAGTCCACTCCAGTCAGAACTTTAGGGGGATCCCATTACAAATACCTTTGGCCAGGGTTCACCTTGACTGGGAGGGTGGAATAGAAAGCAAGCAGGTAGCTGTGTTTGAGTATTTCTGCAGATGTCTTGATAGGGAATGATTCTGATAATGCAGTACCGTGTGTGCATGCAGTTACATGCAGGCAGGCTTGGAGACAGGCATGTAGGTCTGGTACCCTGGGGGAGACCCAGGCAAACCCCACACCTGAAGCTGGGGCTGGTAATGTGGCTATTTCAGGGGGGTACTACCTTGTAGCTGTGAGCCTGAAAGCTAGCCAAAGGTGCTGGCAGGTACTGATGTTCCCATGGACAGGGTAACTGGAAAGATAGGGGTGAGTGATAGTACCCAGGCTGACAGTGAGGCACAGCTGTCAGAGGATATTAGGCTTCCTGTGGAAGGGGAGGTGGGAGGGGTCACAAAAGTAGAGTTGAGATAGGGTCAGCTTTCAGACTGTACCTTACAAGACTTGAGAAAGGTAGCTAAGGAGGCACCTGATGCTCAAGGAAAAGGGGAGTTTGTATACTGGAACAAATGGTTACTTTGTAGAGAGTGGACCCCAGAGGGAGTGCTAGAGGGTGGGTAATACAGCAGTTGGTAGTGCCCGGACCCTACCATCTGGTACTTCTAGCCATAGCCCATGACATTCCTTTTGCAGGTCATATGGGCATAAAGCGTACCAAGAGATGTATTATGCAGAACATTTATAGGTTCATAGGTTAATAGGTAGGTACTAGGCTATTGGCCCAAGGGCCTATGTAAGCCTAGCCAACAAGGTCCCTGTCTTACGCCACCCAAGAAAGTTATTTTCCTGTGCCACTGTCGAACAGAGACACAGAAGTGATCCCCGGGGTGTATTTCCTATTTCCCATCCACTTATCAAGAATTTTCTTGAAGTGTGCTAATAAAGAACTTTGCTTGACATAGATGGGTAGCCTGTTCCAGAGTATGGGAAGTCTCTGGGACAGGAATCTATCCCACAAGCATGTCCTGTTTATTGTGGTGACAAGGTTTAGGTCCCTAGAGTGTTTTAGCTCGGAGGGATTGGGATTTCTTTAGGTGTAGCATGTCCAATAGCTCTGGGTTTGACATAGCTTTATATGTTAGGCAGAGATCACCTCGGAGTAGGCGATATGCTATGGAGTAAACCTGGAGTTTTTTGAGGCGGTCAGTGTAGGGCATTTGTTTGAGGCCAGTAATCCTCTTTGTGAGGTACTTCTGTGGCTTTTCCAGCTGCTGCAGATGTCTTCTGAGGTACATTCCAAAAGGGGCGTTGTACTCTATAATGGGTCTAATGAGTGAACAATTACCTCTTTTTTCCTGGATGAGAACCCTTTTATGATGAGGTGTGCCACGTAGAAGGACTTCCTGACTACTGTGGCAATGTGACTATCAGAGGAGGGACTACTGTCCACCTGGGTCCCAAGGTCTCTTATCACACATTCGGTGTTAAGTAGATTGCTGCCTATGTAGTAGTTCATGGGTACAGAGTTTTTACCAAAGGGGATGACACTGCACTTTTTGGCATTGAGCTTGAGGCCATGGCTCTGACACCAGGCATCTGTCTCAGCGAGGCCCTTCTGTAAGATATCCACATCATTTGGGGACTTGACTATGGCTCCTAGTTTGCAGTCATCTGCGAATTTCATTAGCCAGAGGTCTTCTGTGTTAGCCTGTACTTCAGAGAAATAGATACCAAACAAGAGAGGTCCCAGGATGGAACCCTGTGGTACACCACTTGTTACTGCTTTGAAGTCAGATTTGGAGTTTGCAACTTTTACAGTGTGGGTTCTGTCAGTGAGCCAGTTGGCAACCTATCTTGTGATGTAGGGTTTTATACCTAGTTTAGTGAGTTTAGCTATAATTCCAGAATGGGGGATGGTGTCGAAAGCCTTGGCGAGGTCAAGATAGGCTGTGGGAACCACTTTACCCTCATCTACGGCTTTGGTGACTGCCTCAAAGAAGTCAATCAGGTTCAGGAGGCATGATCTGCCTTTCACAAACCCGAACTGGGTGGGATCCAGAGTTTGGAGGTTACCAATGTCTTTGTTTATGAGTTCCATGATGATACGTTCCATGGCCTTGCAGACTAGGCTCGTCAGGCTAATAGGTCAGTAGTTCCCAGGATCAGTGGTGGCTCCCCCTTTGTGGAGTGGGATAACCGTTGCTGTGTGCCATTCAGTGGGCACAAAGCCTGATGCAAGGCTATTATTGAACACGGTGCTCAAGTGGGGAGCCAGTTCATTCTGAAGTTTGTGTAAAATGCAGCCTGGGATGTTGTCCAGTCCCATGGATGCTGTGTTTTTGGCTTTAGAGAGTGCAGCTTTTACCTGCATAGTTGTGATTACAGGGACTCTGCATTCTTCCTGTATAGATATGGGCTCTTTAGGGGGAGAGGGGGGGGTAAAGTTAGCACTGAACCTATCTGCCAGGATGTTGGCAATATCAGTTGGTTCTGTAATTTTCATGCCTTTGTGCTGTAACTCAGAGCAGATATGTGTGTTGCCATCGAGATTCTTGACATAGCTATAGAATGCTTTGTGGTTGCCCTTAGAATTAATGGCGATTTTGTTTTCGTAGCTAGTTTTGGAGGATCTTATAAGGGATCTCAGCTTCTTACTGAGGCTGACCAGGGAGCTTCTCCACTCATGGGATTTTACTCTCTTTTGCAACAGTTTCTTCTTTCTGTTGTACAGTTTGTTTATAGCAGGGGACCACCAGATTGGCTTCCTTTTTTTGGAGGATAGCATCTTGGTTCTGTTTGGGATAGCACAGTCTATGTACTTGTGTAAGTGCTTATAGAGTGCATTTGTGTAGGATTCAGCAGTTGTAACTGTATTGTCCATCTGCATGGGTGTCATGAAGTTCACCACTTCTGTCTTAAGAAGCATGAAGTTGGCTTTGGAGAAATTTTTTACCATGGTTTCCTTAATGGGGGGTGGGGGCGGGATGTGGATATCAAGGGTGATTAGCTTATGGTCAGATCGGGCCAACAAGGAATTGACTTCAGGTGTGGAACACCGGTCACTCATGTTGGTAATGACTAGGTCTAGGATATTGTTGCCCCTGGTGGGGGTGTGAATAAGTTGATCCAGGGCATTGGAGTTTATGAATTCCAGAAAGTGTTGAGCTAAGGAGTTGGTATACATATAGTTTTCCCAGTTAATGGTGGGGTAGTTGAATTCACCCATTATTAGGGTGTTTGGTTGAACCCTAATATTTTCCAGTACATCCTGGGGCATGGTGGGGGATCTGTAGCAAGCTACAATTTGGATTGCAGTTTTGCCCAGAGTTAGTTGCACTTGGATAACCTCGGATGCATTTTTCTGAGCAACTAGCCTGGAGGTGTGGATATCCTTAATGAATATGGACACACCTCCGCCTTTGGTGTTTCAGTCCAGGTTACATGGCCGAAAAGTGTGGTATGAGTTATAGCCTGGTAGTGCAGGGGTGCTCTCTGGAGCCTGAAACCACGTCTCAGTCACTGCACAGATATCAATGTTCTCCATTTTAAGGAGTGCCTCGAGCGCGTGCATTTTGAGATTTAGACTTCTAGCATTGAGTAGCATTACCCTCAGTTTTTGCTCGCCTATTCCTGTTACGATGGTGAATTTGCTATTTGAACCTTGCCTAAAATAGGCACTATAGGAGCAGCAAGAGCCTTAGCCAGTATCCGGAATCCCAGGGGTGACAGGTGCAGGTCATCTGTAGCAAAGCATCGTGGTCTGTCGACCATGTCATCTCAAGCAGACAGATACTGGATCCCCTTAGAATGACTCCATCGCCCTGAATGACACTACAGTACAAGGACAAAATGATTGACTTCAACAACTGGCTAAGCTTCTGGAGTCATTCTGTCAGGGCTAGGGTCATACCTGCTTGGGCTACAAGATTGGAGAGCTCTTCCATGTCTCTTTTTATGTAGTCCAGGGAGGTACGTCTCAGGTCATTCACACCAACATGGACAATGACAGAGTCATATTTGTACTTCTTGTGGAGTAACCTGAGTGCGTGAGTTATGTGGCGGATCCTGGCACCCGACAGGCAGCTGACAGTAACCTTCTCCTTGTTTAGCCTGGTGAGTGGGACATCAGTGTGCCTGACTATAGAGTCACCTATGACTAGTGTGTTGGGTAAGTTGTTTTGCCTTATTGGATGTGGTTGAGTGGCACACTGAGTCTGTGGGCTGTGTCATTTGAGTTGTGTTGGGGGATGGAGATTGCTTGCATTTCTGCTTTGGCAGTCTCTGTTGCTTAGATAGATTATTATTGAGAGCCTCCGTGAATGTTTTTGTGTTACTATGTGTGGATTTTGGTGGTGTAGATTTAGTGAGACTATGTGATGAGTGTGGTGTGGTGCAAATGTTTACCTTCTCCTCATGACTGTCAAGTTCAGTCTTGGTTGGAGAGAGCTTTACCTCCAGTTTGGCTAGATAAGTGCATCTCTCACAGGTTGTAGTGCTGGGTGGTAGGAGGAGAGGGTTGTCTGTGCACATGAGGCAATTTCTACATTGCCTCAAGATGCCCAGATTAATCAGATAGACAGGAGAGAACACTGGGAGCTGACCCTTGGGCATGCCTGAATAAAAAACTATTTTCCTCTAGATAAGTGAGGAAAGTGAGTACAAGAGCTGTTTTCTCTAAGCAAGTGAGAAATGTAAGTACAAAAACTGTTTTCCTCTAGGTAATGAGGAAGATTGAGTGCTACAGTAATTAGTAGCTTATTTAGTGCTTACAAGTTCTGAAAAGTGCTGAGCATGAATAAGCAAATTTAAGTGCTAAAACTAAGAATCTGTATCTACACTAGATGAGTTACAGGACAGAAACAAGTGCAAATGCAGGCTTTCAAATCAGAAAGTTGAGAGAGATGGAAGAGATTGCCCAAACGGCCAATAACTACAATTTCTGGGCCAGAACCACTCCTTATGTGGTAGACAGGTTAATTAATGCTTACCACTCCCACTGATAAGCTAGAAGGCTTCCCTCCAATACAGAAAGGCTTGGGGGGCTCAAAGGCTTACATACAGTCCTGGATACAGCAAATCTGTATCTGGAACACTAGTCACAGGAAAGGTAGGAAACAGGCTCTCAAAGCAGGCTATGGGTTAATGTGTTCCCAGACAGGCCCATTTCTCTCAAGCAATATTTTTCTAGGGTCACTTGAAAAAACTAGCTTGAGTCTGCAAAGGGGAGGAGACACGTGATGATGTGATGACTTCTGTGCCAGGGAGAATAGGGCAGTGCATGTGTAACATATACGAACATTGTTAGCTGGAGTTTTGTAAATAATTTTGTGTCATTTGACTATCACACTGACTTGTACAGATGCTTGTGTTAAAAATGTATCAACAGTGTTATTATAATTGATTAAATATACATGTTTAAACAAAGAATTCTGGAAGGGAAGAGTAGAGGTCTTTGAAATTGTTCTATAGATTTCAGATACTGCAACAGATCTTAGCAAAGCTCTGAGTGTGTGTTGTACCAGAGTCAGGTGACCAAATGTGATGTCATTCCATAACCAGAACTAAGAGGCTGGAACTCTCACAGTAGTTTGTTTTGTTTTACTTTTGGAACCTGATATAAAGATCCATGTCAGTTATCACAGTTCAGTTGAGTTTAGTTAGTTGACTTCTTACAGTTAAGTTCAGTTTTAGTTAGAACCTCATCACCTTGCCTTGTGGAAGTAAGCATCTCAACATCTAATCTTGCCTAGCTGTACTAATTAAGTTAGCTAGGAAACAGTTATTCTTGAGACAGTCAGGAAATATGTTTGTTATGCTTGTTAACTAAGCATTGTTTTTTCTGCATCTGTTTGAATCTGTCCAAAGCATCTTGAGAGTACTTGTGCTTATTTTAGTGATGCATTGGCCACTCAGAAAAGCCTTGCTGCTTTGGTTACACTCTACCATTTATATTAGTATTGATTATACTCAGTCTAATTGGATACCATTGTAAGAGTCTTAGAGTGGTTGACTGGTGGCAGCGTGGTTACCTTATAGTCTGGGCAGAAGGATACAGCTAGTAAATCTGTGCTGGCCTTTCCCAGGAGAGAGAGAGAGAGTGTGTGTGTGTGTGTGTGTGTGTGTGTGTGTGTGTGTGTGTGTGTGTGTGTGTGTGTGTGTGTGTGTGTGTGTGTGTGTGTGTGAAAATCAAATACTTAGGTGTGGGTGTGTCAGCTACGTGGAACTGGGGCACATTCTCCAAAGTGAGTCTTGTTTGGGATATGGAGAGACAGAGAGTCCAGTCCCATGTCTGGAGTGTGTTCCCTGTGGGTCTATATTATAACATCGAAGTCTTAAAACTTCAAATATTATAATATCGAACCCTATGCAATGAACGCTGAAAATACCGAACCTGCAGAATATCGAATACTTTCCTAGGGAAAGTATTCTGTGGGACGTTTCTGCAGCTTCGTTATGTCCTCGACTGTGGAGCGAAGGTTATGGACCGGGTTAAGGTAAGTGTGCAAACAGATCAGGTTAAGGTGAGTGTGTGATAGTTAGAGACCTTAGGGTTAGGGTTAGAGAGTGGGTAAGGTGAGTGTGTGATAGGGACTTTAGGGTTAGGGAACAGGTAAGGTGAGTGTGCGATAGGGACCTTAGGGTTAGGGAGCGGGTAAGGTGAGTGCATGATAGGGACCTTAGGGTTAGGGAGTGGGTAAGGTGAGTGTGCGATAGGGACTTTAGGCTTAGGGAGCAGGTAAGGTGAGTGTGCGATAGGGACTTTAGGGTTAGGGAGTGGGTAAGGTGAGTGTGTGATAGGGACCTTAGGGTTGGGTTAAGGTAAGTGGATAGCTAGTAGTGTATGTATGGTTTAGTGTAGGGTTTTGTGAAGTGTATGTGTGTGGATTATTTATTTTGGTGTGCTTGTGTTGTGTGTATGTTTGTCGGAACAGCAAATTTTTTTCGCTGGGAAAAAATTTGCTATTCTGAGCGTTCGATGTTATAGTCTTTCGATCAAAATGGTTTGATATTATAACATTCGAAGTTTTAAGACTTTGATGTTATAATATAGACCCGTTCCCTGTGTGCTCTTGTGGGGAATTGTGCTTGATCCAGAGAGCTGCATCTTTAAATACTGTGTAAATGCATTCCTTTTCTTAGTCACCATCTCTTACCAGTGTCAGTGATGAGGATTGAAGCTCCTTGATTACTGGTCTGGGGTAAAGAGGCCATCACAGTCACTAGCATGCTGGAGCATAGCAGTCAAGAACTGATGGAGAATCCTGGATGTTGATGCTTGTGACAGCCTCAGCATGTCTATGTTGGTCTCTGGAAGGTAACTGTAGCTAAAATTCTAAGTGCTAAACATACCTTTGTCTCCACTGGGATGGGTTCCACTGGGTTTCCCCTGGCTCTGGAGGATGACAGAGGTGGCAGAGAACCTGTAATGTGTCTGTATCCACTCTGTAGTACTCTACAATTTCCACATCATGTAGGTTGTGATAAGTTACCTGGGATCTGAAAACTTTTCTCCTTCTTGGACTTGGTCTATTAGCAGCAGCAGCATAGACTTCAGCTTGTTGCATATACACATGAATTAAAGCAACAGCAACCCCTAACATTGTTTCTGTTTAGACTCCTGTCTGTGGCTGTATTCCAAAAGGTTTTGGAATTCAGAGGAAAAACCAGCACTGAGTCTGCACAGTTGCTTTATAGCTTCTTGAATAGCTTCTCTAGCTTGGATTGGTCAGTTAACATACAATTCAGCTGCTTATGCTGTAATTTGCATGCCACGGTGTTCACCTTGTTTACATGGCTGTGCACAGTTCTACACACCTTATAGAGCCACTTACTGAATCAAAAATGGTGTGATGCGCACATGGTGTAAATAGACCATGTAGGCTTTACTGAATCTGGCCTCATGTATTTAAAGATTTTTTTATGTATTTTTTGGCATTATATATATATGTCTATATATATATATATATATATATATATATATATATATATATATATATATATATATATATATATATAAAGGAAACAAACTGTCGAATGCAACTTAAAGTAAAAAGGCCACAAAGCAGTAGATACACACACTTAGTGATATGAAACATAATCAGAGGAAGCCAACATGTGTTCAGTAAGTGCATGGTATATTACAACCTGAAATTATAAATATAACAAACACCTTAGTCATTAAAGACAACATAAACTCTACCAACAACAAACTTGACAACTAAAGGTGGAACAAATATTTAATACATCATGATGACTGTAAGACAGTACAAAGAATAAAACAAAAGGGGCTCAAGTAACAAGCAACAGACACAAAAAATGTTGTGTCTACAGCGGAACTCCGGTCTGCTAATGATTGGCAGTGGATTTTTATGTGCCGAGTTGCCAGCCCTAACACACAACCTTCAATGAAGGCACGCCCATTCACGCATGTCTCCATACAGAAGATTAAAAAGAGCCACGCTGCCAGATAAAGCACTCTCCTTAAACAAACCAGTATCAAGCAAAAAAGTGATGAGTGCACCATGGACTGTAGCACGAATTACAATTGAATCCAACAAGGTCTTCTTAATGAGTAAAATCCACGTTTATTATAAATAATAAAAAACTGCAGAAAATAGTGGGCTTCATCAGACATGAAAAAGAATTGCAAGGTAACTCATTATAAGCACCTGTGTATCATGATGTCACAGCACTCTTAAAGAAACAACCATATAAAAACACACAATAAAACAAATACATAACATCACTTGTAAAAAGTTACATGAAAATCAATGCTTAAGAGGTCTGGAAGCTAAAAAAGGCTTGATGGTAAGCCTGTCATTGAGCCCAAATCTATACTGATTTCTTGTTATAACCCCTAGATATAAAATTTCTGGCTAAACAAACTTTCTGTTGATGATACGCTGTTTGTGTTGATGTCAATCTAGAAACCCTTGTAGTTTGGTTCTTAACAATGTTTCTATATATATATATATGTTGAGGGTGCATGCTCCCTCGATGTAATAAATTGTTCTTCCAACAATTCTTTCTGAAAAGTTCAGTATCAAAGCCATGATTGCTCTTGATGATCTTAACATCTAAAAAGTCAATGTTATCTAGGGAATGGGTGCAATCAAAGCTGAGAAAATTTGTGGAAGCATTTAAATATATGATGAAATTTGAAAGTTGTTGAACAGTTCCTCCCCATATAAGGAACACATCATCCACAAATCTGTTATAAAACTTCAAATGGTTGGAGAATTCAGAGTCACCATTAAACACGAATGAGTATTCCCAATGTGGCAACACCAAGTTGGCATAAGCGTTGGCACATGGGGTACCCATCGCTACACCCTTGACTTGTAAAAAGTAGTTGTTCTGATAGCATAACACATTGTTCTCGAGGATTATCTCAAGTAGTGACATACATCTATTGATCATGTGAGGTGTTAACTTGCTATGTGCAAGCATAGCTCTAACATATTCCAAGCCTTTATCGTTAGGAATGGATGTACCTTGCAATTCTTTTTCATGTCTGATGCACTATTTTCTGCAATTTTTTATTATTTATAATAAACGTGGATTTTACTCATTAAGAAGACCTTGTTGGATTCAATTGTAATTCGTGCTAAAGTCCATGGTGCACTCATCACTTTTTTGCTCCATACAGAAGATGCTCTAACTGGGAATTGTACAGGACAACGTCTTACTGTGAGGCGACAACGCTACCACGGCACCACTACCGCAGTATCACAGACACAAAAAATAAATATATTCATAAAAAAGTGAATTAAAAATATTACTGTGAACTAGAGCAAAACATATATTCATAAAAAAGTGAATTAAAAATATTACTGTGAACTAGAGCAAAACATCTTTTATTTCAACATCAGAATATTAAAAATATAAAAGAAATAAGTGGCCACAATACATGGCAGATATGTTTTCTTTCTCTGCCACATATCTGTAAGCACTATCACTCTAACTGTAGTAAATAATGGTGGGGATTCAATAAAGCCTACACGGTCATTTTTGACCATATGCACATTGTGGCATGATGTGCATGCAGTCACAAAGAAGTTTAGATTCACTAAACTCTGTGTAGCGGTGCACATTCACGTGCAAACATGGCAATTTCTGTGGCATACAAATTACAGCATAAGTAGCTGAATTGTATGCTAATTAAGTCAACCAACATGGTGAGGTGATTCAACAATTTTTAAAGCAACCACGTAGACTCCGTGCTCGTGTTGCCCATGTATTCAAAAGTTTTCCGAATATAGCCATGGAAAGGAATCTACACAGAAAAATGACCAAGTAAAAGTCCATAGATTTGTACAGAACTGACCATAACATGTAACCTTACACACATTATGACATTGTTAGACATGATGGATGCTACAAAATTAGATTAACATTAACAATTCTTTTAAGTGCCATGACATAAATGCAGCTTTGCTCCCCACCCCCAAATGCAGAATGCACTTGGAACTAATGTAAACAGCTGAAAGTGTAAACCCCATGAAACATGCCATTCATACTGTCATCTAAACATATGCAGTATGTATCTGATGGAATACAGTCAAATTTTATCAAAACCTGCATTCCTCTGTGCAGATATTTAGAAAAGTAATACCCTCCCTTGTGTGTACAATATTGGGCTGCCCTTCAGCTTTCCTGCCTACATGGTTACCAACTGTAGGTTCAGGGCTATCACCATGATGAAGATGCAAAATGAGATCAAAACTCATTAGAATCGCTGAATCCCAAAAAATTATAACTGTGCAGGCATGTTCAGTTTGTGTAGGTAATTCCACAATGTTTGTGTTCAATGGATGGCAAGAGTGAAAGATGACATAGGGGTGTGTCAAGTTACACTTACAGAGGTTTACATGTAGGTCTGTGAAGTGCAAAAGTACATTTAAGCAGTGCATAATTCACAAATTCTGTTTCATCCTCTTTATTTGTTAAAATGTATCGTCTTAGTCCACTTTAAGTTAAAATTTATTTTTTAATTTTTGTCATTTTTTTGTTGGAAATGGAGGAATGAATGGCAGGTTTCTTGGTACTTGTCACATAACTAGTCATGTGGCAGCACATATAGGTGTAGGACTAGAATATATAAGTTCCTGGGCCCTAGTACAGGGTCTACAACCTTTCCTTCACTTTTTGAGTTGCATGTTTACGCTATATCACAGGAACAGAGAAAAGTAACAACAAGATTACTTGTGTTTACCTTATTTAAGCTTTGGTACATGCAGTGGTATGTAGGTGCGCACTGTGTACTAATGAGCACCAACGGAACTGATATATTTAGTAAAGTAGGAGATGTTTTTCATAGGTGCTAATTGCAGCATAACTAGGTGATTTTCAATGCAGTGAAGCTATTCAACAAGCTGTAAAGCATCCATGTAGCCTCCATTCTGTTTTTTTCCAGAATACTTCAATACCATGGGAGTAGACAGAAGGAAATTTTAGCCCTGAAATAAAATTGTGTCAACTGCTGCATTTGTAAGATAAGTCCTGTACTTAGAATGTATTCTTTAATAATATTATGCCATATCCTTTTATTTCTTAACTTGGTGCAGTAATCAAGTAAATAGTGGTGGATTTGTATAGAAAGTACCTTAACATGTGACAGCAGACACTAATTTTACTTATATGTGTCAATTGCTAAGTATTTTTATGTTGCATTCTTCCCATTTTTAGTTGCACTCTTTGCGTGATGCACCGCATAGAGCAAACAGTGAAAGCGGGGAATTGGCTGTGTTTATCTGGCTTGCTCGAAGCACAGCAGACTGCCTAGAAAGTAGACAGCACAAAATAGAATCTGGATACATTCAATGAATGCCCTTGGTCATCATGACAAAAAAACAACCTGGAGTACAGATGGTACTGGGTTCTAGTACAGAGTGTGCAATCTTTGTTTTACTGCTGTTACATTGTAGTTTACAACAATGAAGTGCAACTGTTTCCTCACTATTCTTGTGGCAACAGGTGTCAGTGTAGGATTTCCATACACATAGTCATGGGTTCAAATACAGTACTACTTTTACTAATGGAGTAATCTATGTATTATCACATTTATCATCCAATGTATGACCGCGGATATACTGTGTACTATAGTCCTGTAAATGTATTCCTGCTATCTGGACCAGCATGGCTTTAACTTTTGTGAAAAACACATACACAACTGCCTATACATATAATTGCTTGCCACTGTTGCATTCTGCTTGTCTGAAGTTAGCAATGTGGCTCACATTTGTGCATTGCTTACCTACATGCAAACAGGTGTAAGTTGCAAGAATGTGTACTTTGTTAACCATCTTGCAAATCCGCTGTTCACTATGCTACGGAACTGTACATATGATGCTTTATTGTTGGTGTTTATTGTCCATTTCTTTTCTATGACATAAAAGTACATGTGGAAACATTGCAATTTGAGGGTACATTCTAAGTATACATCATATATTTTACAATAAATGCATGTGTTGCACCCACCCCCCCCCCACCACCACCACCAAGCAGTACAAGCCTGGTGTCTCAGTATTTTTTTACTCAAATATAGCAACCACACTACAAAGTGTAATATATAATGTTGTGTCTTCCCTTATGGACAGAGCCATTCAGTGGTGGTGACAACCTTATTCTGCTAAACTCAAACATCCAACTATGCTCAATAAGGGTACTTGTGTTTTTATACAGTTAGGCTTCTACACTCCCTAGTGCTGTTAGGCTACTGATCTTATATGAACCTATGAATCTATGTGCCTATGCAGGCCTCCCAAACTGTTGTCCTCCACGTGGCCTGCTGATGTCACCTACTATAAGTTCACCTGCAGGCATGTAAAAGTCAGACTTGTGTCACAGTGCTTGCATAAAATATTGAATTCTGTAGTCTGTGTACCTTAGACAGCTAAAGGTTTTGTTCTCACTGCAGTCAACTGCGTGCATGTATCTAGCCAGAAATGCAAGTGTGTATCCTGCAGTTACCACCCCAATCCCATAAACTGACAGTATTTCGATACTTGCACCTGTTTACATATCCATTTCAGGCAGACCTCCCATCTTCTTCTCCTCTCCAACATGCTGATGTCATCCACTATCTTTTGACCAGCAGCCATGTAAAAGTCAGATTTGTGCAGTGACACTTGTGTAAAATACCGTATTCTGTAGTCTGTGTACTTAGATAAGTAGGGGTTTTGTTCTCACTGCAGCCAACTTGGTGTGTGTGCATGCCTCTACTTAGCAGAGTAGACATGCTACTCTACAGTTGCTCCTTTAATAGCATAGCATAGCTTACCAGTATTTTGATATCTGTACAAGCCTACACATCCATTTCATGAAGCCCTCACAACCTCTTATCTCCCACATGGCGTGCTGATGTCATCTATTATAAGTTGACCTCCAGCCATATAAAAGTCAGACGTGTGCCATGGTGCTTGCATAAAGTACTGTGTTCTGTAGTCTGTGTACTTAGGTAGGTGTTCTTTTCTCACTGTAGTCAACTGGGTGTGTGTGCATCTCTACTCAGAAGAGTAGATGTACTATTCTACAGTTACTCCTCTAATGGCATGGCTTGCCAGTATTTTGATACTTGCATAAGCTTACACATCCATTTCATGCAGCCCTCACAAATTCTTGTCTTCCACATTGCCTGCTGATATCATTCACTATAAGTTAACCTGCAGCAATGTAAAAGTCAGAGTTGTGCCATGGTGCTTCCGTAAAGTACTGTTCTGTAGTCAGTGTACCTTAGATAGGTATGGGTTCTCACTGGAGTCAACTGGGTGTATGTGTGTGTGTGTGTGTGTGTGTGTGTGTGTGTGTGTGTGTGTGTGTGTGTGTGTGTGTGTATCTCTACTCAGAAGAGTAAACATGCTATTCTACAGTTACTTCTCCAATGGCATGGCTTGCCAGTATTTAGATACTTGCATAAGACTACACATCCATTTCATCTAGCCCTTACAACCTGTTGTCTCCCACATGGCCTGCTGATGTAATCCACTGTAAGCTGACCTGCAGCCATGTAAAAGTCAGACTTGTGCCATGTTGCTTGAGTAAAGTATTGTGTTCTGTAGTCTGTGCACCTAGATAAGTAGGGATTCTATTTTCACTGCAATCAACTGGGTGTGTGTGAGCTGTTACTTGACATTACAGAGAGCATTTTGCACCAGCATGTGGGACACTATTACCATATACTCAACAGACAATGCTGATGTCATCGGCTTATCAGATTATTGCATATGCAGTCATACCACTAGGGCATGATCAGACACTGTTTTGGAGCCCAGACAGACATCACTTCATCCAATACCAGACAGCTTACAGTGACGTGTGTTTTAATCTATTCACATACATTATGGCATAGTTAGTAGGCCCTGTGTTATCTTGATGAGAAAGCCCTGTGGTCTGTCCAGCTGCTGCATGTGCCTGGTGAGGTTCATGCATAACAGAGCATTATATTACTGCTCTGATGAAATTTGACTACATTGCTGTCATACAATCCTGAGATCTGAAGCTGATGACGTGACTTATGATGTGCACCATACATATGTACTGAAAAATCATTAAAGAGAAAAGTTAAAAAGTAATGAGACACATTGCAGTTCCTGACTTCACAACCCCTACAACAGAATGCACAAGAAAGTTCTGACACGATCATGCTGTCTACTGTATAATTTGGCAAGAAAAATATAAGTGACAGGTACAATTATCAGTTCAACAACACAAATGCAGATATACTAAACATTAATGTAGCTATGCACCCTGTGCAGCAGACACAAAACTTTTGTATCCCTTAATCCAAAAAAGAGAAAACAGGGATACGGCACAGTTATCATCACTTGCACAGGGTGTTGTGGGGGGTGGCAGGAGGCCTAGGCTGACACAAATGGTCAGTGACTGTGTGTGAGTAAGAAAGGGAAGCAAGCAAGCAGAACCTTGTAACTGTTGAGTGTGTTTGTAGGGGTTCTCCATGTGAAAGTGGTGTGTGAGAGTCTGCATGAACACAGCCAAGCTTAGTGCTAACTCTATGCCTTGGTATGTAAGACAGGTGTGAGCTGTGCATGGAAGAGTTGGCAGTTCATCATTGTCCTCTGCCAGGAGTTGCATTGACATTTCCACATCCATGGTCAGATGCAGTGCTGCTGCCTGAGCATAACTGATGTCTGATGGACATGCTCCCTTCACAGGAATGCCCAGGACCACAACCCCATGGCCTGCCATGTCTGAGTGTGGACAGCACACTCACTGATGGACCAGTGGAAGTACTGCCACTGTGGGAGCATGATTGGGCATGACTTAGCTATCAGCAGATGTTGTGGCTGACCTACACCCATGAGGACACCATTCCCCTCCCAGCAGATGTTGAATCACAGACACTGTTCATTCTTGACAGACACCTCTCGGTCTATCACAGACACCCATTATTCTAACATGTCATTCATCCAATCCAGTAGATCAGTAGCACTGTGGAGGCAGTCACACATGTCAGCCTGTGCCACATCTACAGCCCTAAGCATTTGTCTGGAGCACCTCTCTGAACATGCCTTTGCCTCCATGATGCCCCTAAACATACATTGAGTGACACGGGAAAAGACACCTGCACCAGGTGGAGGAGGGACAGCAGATCCCCTCTGTGCACCCCTATCAACCCTCCTGCGTGGCACCTCAGCCACACTTTGGGTATGGCCAGAGTCAACAGGCAGTAAAGCAGCAGTAGCCACACTTCTCTGATAAATGTCCTCACCCTCCACCTATCCAATATCTGTGGGCTCAGCGGACCAGGTAGGCATAGGCCTATTAACTGTGTCGAGGGAAAATGAAGGAAGTGGCTGGATGGCAACCTCTGTGTCAGATTCAACCTCTGCACCCTCCATCTATGCCTCAGTTTCACCACCATCATCAGTGTCTGATGAGACACTGACATCAAGTGGCACAAGGCCCACACTCCCACTGTCATGATCACCTGTGATAAAAAGGAAGAAACACAGGCATACATTAATACCTACACTACTATGATGCAATATATGCTAAACAAATAACAGTGCTGCCACTATTACAGACAGTACAGTAATGCACACACAACAGGCCTAAAATGACACATTATATTTCTTTAAATTGATCTGCAGTACTGACATAAATGTATTTGGCCTACCATCTGGAGAAGGCATATGTTGCCGGATTCATGATGGTGCTGAAATAAGTTGAGCAGAGATAAGGGCAACATAATCACATTTAACAGTAAGACAGGGGGTAATACATGTATTCCTCTATATCTGCATTAACTGTACATTCAAGAAGAATGTGGATGACAACTCCAGACTAAGCTTATAACTGCAGCAATCTCCCCATGCAAAAAAGACATGTGACACAGCATTAACTTTAATTTCAATTGTTTTACTATGCAACAGTATTCAACTGGTCATATAACAAAGCCTACCTGGAAACTTCTCTTGGGACTCAGAAGGAGTGGCATCCACATCAAGAACATGCTGTGGTCCACTCTGCTGTGAGCTCTCATGTTGGAGGATATTCACCAGGAGCTCTTCACTGTGAGTAAAAGGTAGTTCTGTAGCAGGACCTTCACTGGTTACCCTTTGGTCCTGGGCAACAGCAGCTGCTTGTCACCATGTAGTGGTAATCGTGTCAGTGTCCCTGTTGTGCACCTGCTTATATGTCTGGTTGTGTACACCCACAGAAGTGATGTTGTCAACAATGTGCTGCCATACTTGTAACCCTTGTTGCATATTGGGACGACCTCTTTCCAGCAGAAATGCCCCATGTTGATGGACAACCTCAACAATGATATTGTTTTCCACTTCACTGAATGGGCGTCTCCACCTCACTGACATTATTTGTGTCCTAAAAGACAACAGAATGATAATATACATATGTATTACATAACTACAAAGTAACTGTTTCCAGATAAAACAGTAAAAGTAGACAGTAGTACCCAATGGAAAACATTAAACAGTCTGCAGATGTGAAATACTAACAACAGGCAGGAAGCAAAACAAGGAGAGTAGCAAGAGCAACATATCCTTGTATGTGGCATAGCAGTGACTCAACTGTGCTCCCCCCAGAAGAACAGTCCATTCTAGTTTCTGACATAAAAGTAACTTCTTTGCTCTCCATCCACAAAAGAACAGGCAAATGAACTATTTGACTAATAAAATATCTTTGAAGTGCTAAAAGTGTTTTCAAAGGACCTGTTCCTGAAACATTTGTACATATTTATCACATAGCATTCTATTTCCAAGTATTGTCAGTCATGTGTACCTCTGAAATGGGTAGACAAATATGGCCATGCCATCAGCACACTTCTAACTAACGCATACAGATAAAAGCATAAAAAGTATTCAATACTTCTCTGTAAAGATATCTTTGGAAGAAATTTGCTTTTGTGAAGTCCTGTGAACATGTAGCTGTAGCATGTGTCCTCGCCATCAGTTTGGCTAGCTACACATTTGCCTTTTTAGAACGGAGAAGATTATTAATGGATTGCATCTGTCTTAGCCTGTGTTTCAGAGGTGCTAATTACAACATAAGCCATTGAACTGCATACTAATCAACCAATCTGGTGGAGTTATTCATGAAGTTATAATGCAACCATTTAGACTCCCTGCTGGTTTTTCCTGTGGATTCCAAAAGTAGTGGAGTACAGACACAGAAAGTCCACTCAGACAGAATGTTAGGGGCTGCTGCGGCTTGACTCCATTTGTATCTGCTACAGGCTACAAGCAATGCTGCTGCTGCTGCCAGTAGGCCAAGGCTAAATCTGGAGAAGAGTTTTTAGGCCACTTTTAACTTATCACAACATACACGACATGGACATTGTAGAGTACTACAGGATGGACAGAGACACAATACAGGAACTCTGCGACCTCTGCTGGCCTCACCCAGAGCCATTTTCTATACCTCCCCATGTATTGGCTGTTTATTGTTTCCATCAGTCATCCTTGAACTAACACTGTGGCAACTGCTGCATTTACAAAGTAAGTCCTGAACATGTACTGTATTATATAGTAATATTATAGCATGTCCTTGTATTTCATCACTTGGTACAGTAAGCAAGTAAAAGATGGGATATTTGTACAGAAATTAACCTAACATGTGACAGCAAAGAGCCATTTGACTTGTTTGTGTCCATTAGCAAGTAGTAGGCCTCAGGCATCAAAGATTCACACATTCATACCTCTCCAAAGTACTGATGATCACTGCATGCCCTCGGTTTAGCACTATACATTTGCAATGGGAAATCATAACAGAGAGAAGTTAGAAATTAATGAGCCACATTTTAGTTTCCAACTTCACAGCCCTCACAAGATCAAACAGGCAGGATGCAAAACAAGGAGAGTAACAAGAGCAACATATCCTTGTTTGTGCCATAACAGTGTTTGTTTGACTCCTAGTGAATGAACATAGGTCCTGACTTTTGCAGAGGGACTATTGTAGCTCAGATTACAAGTCAGAGGCATGGAATAATCTTTCCTGGGCTTTGACAAGTGCTACTAGTATCCCCCGCACTAATGAACAATGTAGGAATCACTACAGAAACCTTCGGATGAGGAAGTGGGATACCCTCGACCACTGGATCGAGGACTGTAGGAATGGGGGCACCTCAGAGATGTGTAAGTATCACTTACAGAGACTACTTGTAAGAGTTAAAAGCTGTGTTTAGTCAGGATTGGTATTCATAATGGTATTCTGTTCTGTTTTTTCCAAAGTCGTCACATACCGAGAACTGAATGCGTGAACCCATGCCGCTAGATTGGCATTGATGTGATAAGCATGTGGGATGTATTTATGCATCTAAACAGTACTGTTATTTTAGCATTAAAAGTAAAGACACCTTTATTGGTTTATTATACAGTTGTATCAAATTGAGCATTCATCTCTCAACTGTAACAGGAGAGTATGCATGCATTAGTCTGAAGACCAAAACAACAGTTCAGTTTTAGAGAGTAGTCAGAGATTGTGGGTTCAAAAACTACACTTCCCAAATATACAATACCTTTACATTTTCATCAACATTGCAGTGTAGTTTCAGAGCTATAAAGTAGTGGCACCAATGGCCTGCTGTAAACTGTAATCAGTATAATTGGAACATGCATATGTGCAATATATGCACACATCAAGGATTGCTTGCTGCAGTCTGTAGTATTGTATGCATCTGTTATTAGCTGGGTAAGTATTTGTTAGGAGCCAGTAGTCTTAAAAGTAAAGGTAACAGAACAGACTCAGATAATTGTATCAATGCATTGTATTTCACAAATGAAGTTGCTTGTTTTTCTCTCACCACAACCTTTATCTTCTCTTTTTAAAAAAAAAAAGGTTTCTCCCACAGTACAGTGGGTAGGCCCCTACCTCCACTCGACTGGCTATAGCACCAATGCCCAGCATGTCTGGGACACAATCTGGTAGCATCCTCTCTGTTGCCCCTGCACTACCTGGCCCCTCAGGTATTTCTGCCTCACAGGATAGGCCAGTGGTTCCCACTGGGAGCAGTGACAGAGGTGGCTATTTTATCACCAGCGATGAACTGCCAGGGTTGGTGCATAGGATTATGCACCACACATTTGGGGGTCTATATTATATAAGCAAATGCAATGAATTGTGAACACTATATAATTGACCCACAATCTCAGAAAACCCAAAATGTCGAACATACAGATCAGCAATTTTTTTCCCAAATTTTTCTCATTCGAGCAAACGTCCGAAACCCAAACAGCCGGGCATACTTACATGAAAGTGCTTTTCACCAAAGATGCACTTTCACGTAAGTATGCCTGTTGCCGAGGCCGTACTATGGTGCTGATAAGGGAAAATTCCCTTTTCCCCACTGTAGTGCGGTCTCAGAGGGAGAATATTAAAGTAGGGGGTGTGGGGGGGCACAGCCCCCACATGGGGGGTGCAGGGAGGAAAGCCCCCCTGCTAAAATGTTAATATAGTGGTTTTTTTTGTAACATGCTTTAACAAAAGCACTTTTTCGATAAAAGCGCTTTCGTTAAAGTGTGTTCAGTTGTTATGGATTCGGACAATGTCCTAGATATATATATATATATATATATATATATATATATATATATATATATATGGATCACCTTTAAAACCTCGAAACCGCGTTTGCCCGACACACTAATGACCGAAACGAAAAGACCGACAACATAAAAGCGCAAACGCAAAACACCGAAAACCATTACACCAACACACTACACGTAAACAACACAGTACACTACATAACATATGCACTATCCCTAACCCAAACCCTAACCCTAAGGTCCGACACTACTGCACACTTACCCTACCTGCACCCTAACCCTAACTCACTTACCCACCCCTAAACCCACAGTCCCTCGCTATCGCACACTTACCCTACCTGCACCCTAACCCTAACTCACTTACCCACCCCTAAACCCACAGTCCCTCACTATCGCACACACACCCTACCTGCACCCTAACCCTAACTCACTTAACCCACCCCTAACCCACAGTCCCTCACTATCGCACACTTACCTGTCCGCTCCCTAACACTAAATCCCTCACTCGATTGCACACTTACCGAGTCCGTCGGGTTCTCACCTTTTCGATCATCTGCGTTTTCGGTATTCTCGTCCCGTCAGATTCCGTTTCGGGCAAACGCGAGTTCGAGATTTTAAAGGTGACCCATATATATATATATATATATATATATATATATATATATATATATATATATATATATATATATATATATACATCCACACACCCTAGGTTTTTTTTTCCTCTGGTCTGGTTAATTGGTGGGTAAATGATTGAAATGTTACAAAATTATTTCTGAGTTGAGGCAGCTGTTGTTACTTCTAAATAGCTGTTTTATATGAAAGGGTTAATTTTTTCATGATGATGTTTTGTGAGGAAACTGGTGGTCTGGGTGACTGTTCTCACTGTGGAGTTTCATGACATGCACTGACAAGGCAGCTCGAGTGTTTTTTTTTTTTTTTTTTGCTTTCTGTGAACTCTAAAAGTTTCAAGATTTGATTTCCCACTGAAAATACTTTTTTCTTCACTAGAGACAACCTCTGCTGTGTATGAACCTACTTAGATAATTTTACCAAGTTTATGAAGCTACAGCTTGAGGAAACAAATTTATAGATGCATACATTCTGCAGACTCAATGACACTTTTAGTAACTAAATGACAGCAAATGAACTAGGAGCTGCATTAGACAACTCATTATGCATATTAACATCAGACTTATCTTACATAACTAAACCTTTAGCAACTAAACAGAAGGATGTGAGACTTTTTTGTAATAAATTATATATATATATATATATATATATATATATATATATATATATATATATATATATATATATATATTCAACTGATCCTTACATGAAAAATGTTAGATAGATGACTGACAAAATGGTTAAAACATCTGATGTTTCTTGAAAAGTCTTGGAAATATTGACAATCTTCTTCACTTTCAGCTTCTAATGTTTATACATACTTTGATCTGATGTGTATTTCTGACATATCTACTTATCAGTAGTGCTGTTATTATATGTGACATATTCATATAGCTTCAGTTATATTGGACACTCATGTTAATGCATATTTCAGATTTTTTATTTGCTTTCATAATGCTTTTCTTTTTTGTTTTTATACTATATTCTAAACAGAGATGGATATTTTGTGTCTTTTGGTGTTGGAGAGGTGGTGGATGGATGGATGGTTTAGTTAAGTTTTTAACTAAACCAGAAACATTATGTTTCATGTATGTGTTTGTAAATAGTTTTGGGTTTTTGAAAGTAGTGATTAATACACATCATACATCTATGATAAGTAAGTTTTCAGTAGATTTCAAGTCAACACAGAAGAAAGATCTTTCAATAAGTAACATACACATTATAGTCAATGGCTTATAAATGTTTATCATTACAAAAATACTCATTTAATAGCTATACCATTCTGACTGATTCATGTTTTAAGACTAAGAGAAGGGGCACTCTTATTCCATGGAAAAATACTTATACTATTCCAAGAATTATAGATACAATTTCAGATAAAGATGGGATGCTAAGCATGGTTATTTTGGAAATCAATAGGAAGTATTATACTTTGATTAATACATACTGGATACCAGGACTAAGTTCTAATATTTTGACAAATATTTAGACCTGATTACCTTAAATGCAAAAGAGGAAATTATAGCAACAAATGATTTTAACTGACTATTATCAGGCAATGATACTTCTAAAAATGGTAAAATAAAACATCTCAAGCCAAGAAGTTAAATGACTTTACAAACCAGATGAACCTTAAAGATATACATGGTCTAAGAGAACATTATTCCTTATTCTATACTCATTATTCATATCAGTTTGGTACACAGAAAAACATTGATAAGGTCTTTGTATCAAATAATATATACTCAAAAATAAGTGATTTATCTATAACGAATTGTCCACTTTCAGACCATAATGCTATAAACTTTAGGTTAACTATGCATACAGATGATTTAAGATTTATACAGAGAATTCTTGCTTAACTTCCACAGTGGTGCAGCGGTAGCGTTGTTGCTGCACAGCAAGAGCTTCTCCCATTCAATTCTTGGCTTGGGTTGGGAGTGGCTTCTGTGTGAAGTCTGCATGGCCTCCCCATGGTCGAGTTGGCGTTCGAAAGACATGCGTTGAATGGGCGTGCCTTCGTTGAAGGTTGGGCATCGGGCTGGCAACTCAACACCATAAAAAACAACTGCCAATCATTAGCGGACCAGAGTTCTACTGTGGTGACCCCTAACCGGGATAAGCCGAAAGACAAACAACAACAGAGAATTCCTGCTTACATAACTAAGTTAAAAGACTTTAGGGAATGGATAATGAAGGAAATAGACATGTTTATGGAAACAAATGATAATGGGGAAGTGACTGATACTATACTATGGGACACCTTTAAAGTTTATATATATGGTACAATAAAATATTGGTACCTTAAAAAAAGGAGAGAGTGGGACAAAGAACTTTTAGACTTACAAAAAAAAACATAGACAGGATAAAAATGGATGCAAAACCAAATAACAAAGCACATAAAATTACTAAGTTAAATCAAAAATACTTAGAAGTTCTGAATCATAAGGCAGCCATAAACATGGAAAACATTAAAATTACAATCTTATGCTGTAAATTCTAAATATCTTCATAAAATAGCAGTAAGATCCAAACAAAAAATCAAAATCGTATTAATAAGATTAAATATAAAAGTGATGGTTCAGTTAAGAGTACATCTAACTTAATGGGCATATTAGAAGTGTTCAAAAACTATTATAAAGATTTAAATAATACACCACTTTTGGAGACAGATAATGTAATAAATGCTTTTATTCAAGAAAATATAACTACTAAGGTATGAATACAACAAAATAACATTAAAAAATAAATAACACTAACAGAAGTGAAAAAGCAAATAAACAAGTTAAAAGATAATAAAGCTCCAGGACTGGGTGGAATAATTCCTAAACTATATAAGATTTTTCCTGAATATATAATAAAGTAAATGATGAGTGCCTTTACTATGGTTAAGCAAAAATGTATAACACCACCATCATGGAAATATTCAATTATCTCCCCAATTTTAAAACAAGGTAAGGACCCCAAATCTTGTGATTCATATATGCCAATTTCATTACTAAACACTGATTATAAAATTTTCATGATAGTATTAGCTAATAGGATAAAGAAAATATTACCTAATCTAATACATAATGATCAGACAAGGTTCATTCTTCATAGAAAGTGCAAGATAACATTATTAAATTACTATCATTAATAAACATAGCATGCAAATACAAAAAACAACTAATTATTATCAGCCTAGACATAGAAAAGGCTTTCGATTCTATTATTTGGTCTTATCTACAAAGAACTCTGATTGGTTTTGAATTCTCCTCAGATTTTGTCAGCTTATTAATGAAAATTTATAGTGGAGCACAAGATTATGTGAAAATCACATCATGTCTATCCTCACCACTAGAAATCCTCAAGAGAACTAGATAAGGTTGTCCTTTGTCAACACCATTGTTTGCTCTTTCAATGGAACCTTTTGCTACATATATCAGAAACAAGCAAAATGTAAAAGCCTTTCAAGTTAATAAAGACTATTGTTCTAAGATACAATTATTTGTTGATGATATGTTGTTAACGTTGGGTGATATTGATGGTTCTTTGCATTATGTTATAAATACCTTAAGCAAGTTTGAAAGAATTTCAGGGCTTAAATTTAATCATAATAAATCTAAAACATTACTAATTAACAAAAAGATCAGCAAAAACCTAACAGAGAATAGCCTTTTTAATTGAGAGAATGATATATTAGAATATTTGGGTGTCAGTATAAAGAGTACATGGAAAGAGTCTGTTAAACTAAACTGCAATAATTTAATAACCACCATTAGTGAACTAATCAAAAGATGATATAAATGTTCTTCACAATGGAGGATAGGCTCTCTTTAATTAAAATGATCATTTTACCTAACATTTTGTTTTATATACAGTCACTGATACTACCCCCTCCCAAAAACTTATTTAAAAAATTAGATTCCATGCTACTTAAATTTTTATGGTTCCTCTTAAAACCTCAGATTGCATATAAATGGCACATTAGAGCTTGGAACAGTAATGGGATAGCATTCCCTAGCTTAGATCTTTATTCCAAATCAGTTATAATTAATGTAATATTACATTGGATCACATCTACCTATATATCTGGCTGGAAAACAGTGCATGAGATTCATATAACTGATATCAGAACTAGAGAAAAACAATATGGAATAAGCAGAGTTCATTGGCTTTTATGTGAATTTTTTTTCATTTAATAAGAAGTTTGATCATTTTTCTTATGGCATTAATCAAATATTTCATAACTTTAAAAATATAATTGATTGTAATTACAACATTAAAATTTTCTATTTCTTATATTCCTATAGCATACTCCCCTGATTACCTAGATTCTTTCAACTTCAATGTGATGCAAAAATTAAAGAAAATAACTTGATATTCTGGCATCAGTTTATTGAAAATAAGAGTATTAAACCACTAAACTCTCTTTTATGTAGTTTTGATAATAGTCAAGACAGTTGGTTGTTTATACACTCATTACAGAAGTTTATAGAAAACAAAATGAGAACATCAATCAACCTAGAGACTGAATCTATACCTAGTTTGATTAAACTTTTTATTAAGTATCTTGAAAAGACAGATAATCAAAAATTAAGTATCTCACCTATCTATAAGATACTAAGAGAAGACACTCTAAAGTTGGACTCAGATTTTTGGAATTACCATGTAAAGATTAATGAGGACAAATATCTGATGAATCCAAAAAACTGTTATTGAAATCTACGAATGGTACCTCTACTTCATTGTATTGGAGATTGTATACATTGAAATTTATGCATAGGAGTTTCTATACTCCACATAAAATAAATCTTATACTCAAAAACAGTGAAAGTAAATGATGAAAGTGTGATGAATTACTAGAGGTCAGCTGGGTTCACATGTTCATTGAATGTAGAAATGTTGTTCAATACTGGAAAGACTTCAAATATTTTGTAAAGGCTTTATAGTATGATAACTGTCATATTTCTAACTCATTAATCCTATTCAGTGTTCCTTTACCTAATGTAATACCTAAATCTCAGATTCAGTTACTCTGGTCAATTCTTGCAATTGCCAGAAACGTTATTACCTTGAACTGGAAAAGTAAACAAGATTTGATATTTAAAGAATTTATTAATTTAGCAAAAGTTCTTTGTAAAAACGAACTGCAAACCATTTGTTATAGAACTCATAACATTACTCATAAAAAAATAGCATGGCAAAAATTGGAAAACTTTTTGAACAAATACCGATAACTTTTCATGGATAAAATGATTGTTTATCATGGATGAATGTAAATATTGTAAATAGCTTTTTATTGTTTTATTGTATTTGTTATATGTACATTTGTGTATGTTTATAATGAAAACAAAATAAAAATGTTTTTGCAAAAAAAAAAAAAGAAAAAAGAAAATGCATGCTAACACAAATCCTATTATTCTAGCTACTTTCTACATGTAAAAGAACAACATTGTAAATATCTCCCTATTTGTGGGTCTTTGTCCACCCATTATTTTAGTCTTTGTCCAGAATTCTTGCACTAAAAGGTTGGGTGGTATGATCTGCATTTATATTACAGGTTTTGCAGACAGCAACACTCATGTGATCCACAAAACCTTGTTTACCAGTACATCATTAATATGCATGGCACTATGCCGCGAGATGAGCAATATCATGTACACGAAAACAAGAAACAAGAAACCTACACAGAGTTTATTGAATCCAGGGGATAGCCTATTCTGCCAGAAAATTAAAAATAAAATTTCATTCAAAAATAAAGAGCAACACGGCATATGCAAGTAATAAGTAAAGTGAAAATCCTTCTTTAAAAGTGACTGAAAATGTATCTATCCTTTGTGAACAAACCATAGCAGGCTGAGCAAATCTGTGTAAAACTCGCAACTAAACCATGTATTATAGCAGCAGTGGTATGAGTTATATACTACAATACAACCAATTTAAGGTCATAATTAGAAGTCTGTTTGAGAATGTATTTATACAAATTATGAAGAATGTATAAACAGACCAGACAAGTGCATCTAAGCAGAAGGAGACCCAAAACAATCCATTACAATGTAACTGCTTTGAAAAGCAGTGAAGTTAAAAATGTGAAATGTCAAAAGCCTCTGAAGTAACCCAAACAACCTCTATGTGAGCATCAACAGCTACACTTCCATATAAATCAATACCTTCCACTTGATACCAGAATTGTAGTGCTCCCCCTACTGGTGATCTGTGGTAATATTTCCCCTCCCTGCCTAAGAATGTTGCAATCAATCTTGTTCACTGCAGAGCATCTGCCTTAACTGGCAGATTTAAACCATCTAGTATTCAATAACAAATACTTAATTCTTTTTAGCAATCCATAATCTATAAGACATTCAACAGCAAAGCATAAGTATCTCAATAAGTATTCTACAAAGGTAACAATTTTTTATAATACTCAAGACACTCAAAACAAATGGAGAGTGAATGCCCATATCTTCCATCCTACTCCTATCCCATCATCACTTACTTAAATAATACCACCAATTACACGACTACTCTATGTGAGCATACACCCCTACCTATCATCCAACCATCCATGCTGTGTACATTACCTAGTAAATCACTGCTGCAGTTCCTCCCCTCCTGTTATACCCGTACTTGCCTAACCATCTTACCACTTTTAACCTCCAGTCTGCTATGATATGCTAAATGTAACTCACTTATGGCGGCTGATGACTTCAAAAGCAAGGGGTTAGGGCTGCAGGAAGCAACTGAATGGATGGGGCTAATTGGAATGGAATGAGGCTCTGTTATGAGACATCAATGACCATTAACTATGATCAAACAACAGATGAAGTCAGTTACACTCAGCCCACACTGCCTCAGTACCCACTCATTATAGCCACTTAATGGATTATACAGACTTCAGATATGTGATTGTAGTCAACAAGGTTAGCCTAAGGTGACATGGAGCCCTTGAAAAATGACTCCATACCTCCCCCATTCCACACTGCTTTCTCCTGCACCTCCCAATGACCCTCTTCCTCACCACCTCCTCCATCCTGGCTCATACCATGTTTCATTATTTCATTAATGTTTTTTTTTTTTCAGTTTCTTTATTTATTTTATTTTATTTTATTTAGATTTGTTTACCGGGAAAGTCCGACTGGACACGTCTTTTTTCAGTGGAGGTCCGGGGAAAAAATCTCCACATAAAACATGCAGTACAACAATATACGGTATGTTAAACTGTAAATATGTAATTTCAAAGTAATTACATGATAATGTCAGACAATAAACAGGTGATATACAAAGAACAAAGACAAGCTGAATTGCATAATTGTTACAGTGTAGAAGGTACAGTCAATGCATATTTCCTGTGAACATTCATATTTACAAAGGTTAGACATACATATTTCATATTTACAATCATCAGCCATTCATTCAGACTGGACATGTCTTTTTCAGTGGAGGCCCGGGGAAAAAATCTCCACATAAAACATGCAGTACAACAATATACGGTATGTTAAACTGTAAATATGTAATTTCAAAGTAATTACATGATAATGTCAGACAATAAACAGGTGATATACAAAGAACAAAGACAAGCTGAATTGCATAATTGTTACAGTGTAGAAGGTACAGTCAATGCATATTTCCTGTGAACATTCATATTTACAAAGGTTAGACATACATATTTCATATTTACAATCATCAGCCATTCATATTTCAATATAAATATTACTTTATGGTAAATCTTTTACCATTATTACACATGTGGCAAAATAAATTGTATGGTTAGGAAGATTCCTTATGTCAGGAGTTGAGTGAGTAGTATACATAGGTAGGTGGTGTTAGAAGTTCGTTTGGGAAGACAGAAAAGGAGATCGATAGAGAAATGACAGGTAAACAGAAGAAGTGATAAGGGCATTGACAGGAAGGGGGAAGGTAGTCAGAAGGGGCACAGCCCTCTATATAATAGGTGTGTTTTTAGAGTTTTTTTTAAATTGGACTAGTGACACTATTGTGGTGATGTTATCAGGTAGTTCATTCCAGACTTTGCCTATGTAATTTGAGAAGAGGGAATCTCCTGCTTGATTTTTGTCTGCATTCATTTTTATGTACTTTTTATCAGTGGAACGTAAGGTTCTGTTTGTGATATATGGTTGGACTAATGTTTGTAGAACAGGTGTTTTTCGGGCTCAAAGAGGATTTTATGGGCCATGGTTAACTGAATGTAGTGTAGTAGTTGGGGGAGTTCTAACCAGTTTAGTTGCTTGAGCACATGGCAATGATGAGTTCTAGCTGGTAAGTTACTGGCAAATCTTGCTATTTTGTTATAGCAGGATTCGAGTTTTAGCATCTCCGATTTTTGTAGATTAGTTAGTATGGGAGCTGCGTACAGCAGGGTGGAAATTAGGTGGGACGGGCAATCGCAATCTTAGTATTATTGGTAAAGTAATATTTATTTCTATATAGTGTACCTATTTTTTATGATCGTTTTTGCAGTTTGGGAAATGTGATTGTCAAGTTTAAGCTTACAGTCAATCTCAACTCCTAAGAGTTTGGTATTGGGGATGGAGTTATAATAGTGTTATTTAGTGAGGTGATGGTAAATGTATTGGAGGGTGAGGCTACTTTGGCGGGATGGAAGATCATTAGTTTGGTTTTATTGGGGTTGAGTATTAGTTGAAAGGGAAGGTGCATGAAAGGAATTTTGTGTTAGTTTCTGAAGCTCAGGAAGTGAGGCTGCAGCACAAATTACTGTCAAGTCATCTGCATATTGGATGAGTGTAGACTATGGAGCTGATAGGTGTGTTTGTAAATATAGAGAATAGAAGTGGTCCTAAGACTTGAACCTTGCTGGACCCCTAGTGTTACTGATAGAAGAGGTGAAAGGCTGTGCATCCAAGAAACAGCTTGCTGTCTTCCAGTAAGGTAATCCTGGAACCAGTTAAGCATAGACTTATAAAAGTTTAGGCCAGAGAGGACATTTAGAAGTTTGGAATGAGAAACCATGTCAAAAGCTTTATTGTTAATTTTTTCTTCAGTCCTTTTAACACACACAAACTTGTCAACGTTTCACTGTAATAATTGTGGGGGAAGTAGCTGATCATCAGTTACAGCCAGTTGTGCAGCTGTGACTGTACACCTTAGACGTTTCTGAGCAAATTAATGAAAAAGCATATAAATAATTACCACAAAATAATGTATCCTCACAGCTCACTGATGTCAGAATACAGTGTGCAGCCCACTGAAACTCACAACTTGCCTTTTAACCTCGTAGCTCTACAATAAATTGAAAACTAAAAAATAAAGGGGGACAAAGGCCTAAGGGCAAGGAAAGATATCACTCTCAACTTAGAAAGTTGCAAGAACAACAGACTTAATATTAGCATGCTTTTTCTGAAGGCTAGTAAGCCTGACACGCAAGGTTCTGTAATTATTTAATGACTACAGTCCTTACCGATTTGCCAAAAACATCAAAGAGGAACAGATAAAAATATGAGGCAAAATCAGGGACAGATGCGTGTAACTATGCCCCCCCCACACACACACACACATACATACATAGAAATATCAAACACAAACATACATACACACACACACATATTATGAATTACAGCGACTTGTAGAACTATGAATGCACACACAGTTTTGATTATGATTAAATAAATAACTGCTACACTGGAATGCATCTGCTCAGCTCACTGCTGTCAGACTCCAGTGTGCAGCCTATTGCAACTCCACATGTACCTATCAACCTCTTAGATCAACAATCATGGAAGAAGACGAGATAAAAATAAGGGACAAAGGAGCAAAATCAGGGACATGTATTACATTTATATATTTAAAAAGTTGCAAGAACAATAACCTTTTCATTAGCATACTTTTTCTGAAGGCTAAATCTGAAACTCAGTGGTCTACCACATTCAAAAAACTATATGCTTGGTTAATAAAATTCAAGGACTGATATTATTTACTGGCTGCAATCCTTACTTATATGACAAAAAAACAAACAAATATACATAAATATACAAGATAAATAGACAAAAACAGAGACATTCTGCAAAATCAGTGACAGCTGAAAACATCTATACTCCCTTATATCCCCTAAACAAAATAAAATTAAAACTCCTTACCTTCTTAAGTGAATGACACGCATAGTACTCATAAAGTATATAAAAACCTTGCTCCTGCACTCATACATATTCAAATCAGATCCACTTCTTATCACTTTTAGTCAGGGTGTCTCAGTCACCTGGGACAGCCTGAGCCAACAGAAACAGTCCTTCACTGCTTCATACAGAAACCCGGTGAGCTGCTTTTTGCCTGTCATTCCTGCCTTCTACAAAATGCAGAAAACTATTGTGATGTGAAGCTGTTATAATAAACAGCCTGGTGAGTGAAGTAAGCTGATGTTGTTTGTTTTTACCACTTGGAGTCCATATTTAAAAGAAACTCAATCTGAAGCTATTAAAAAGAAAAAGAAATGAAAAAAATAAAAAAGATTCTTCATGGGGTTCTGCATTTTAGCAGCCAGTATCACAAGTCAACAGTGTTAGTCACCCCAGCACTGATATATCTCTTTAGTTTTGTACTGTAGATTTGCTTGTTAGCAGCTTAAATTGTAATAACAACTGCAAGTATGATTAACATTGCATATTATGTATCACCTAGCCTAGCATAACTCACTCTTTGATTATGTATTCTTGTTACATTGTACCACAGATCCCAGTATTCAGTCAACAGCCAGGTCTCAGCATGATACACTTTTTTATAACTCTTCTCATGGAAGACCCATCCACTGAAATAAGTAGGACACCAGTGGAAGAAATCATTAAAAAGTTAAATGCTGCATGCCTAATTTCCTTCTTTCCTTTTCCTCTGTCTTATTAATACAGCCCTGTTGTTTACTCTGCAGTCATGATGGCATGCTCAAACTCTGGTCAGTATAAGGCAGGTGCCCTTTTTAGACACAATCAAGGAGCGCCACCTGGTTATGTGACTTGGTCAGGATAATGACTGCTTGTAGTAGCTTTTAGCCTCAATTCTTGCACTAAACTGACAAACATATAAAGGAGGGTTATCAAGCTCAGGCAAGAAATGTGATTAAATTCAGAAACAAGAACTGAGAAATGCAGAGTCATTGCTAGTTTTAAAATATTCTCTATTTAATACAGAACTACATTAAAGCTGTAAATGCAGCCATTTTAATAAAGACAACTCAGCTCTAATGGGAAATGTGTACATTAGTAAACTAGGCTTCTTTTCCTTTAAAAAACATACAGATGGAAATAACAAGGCAAGCAGATAAACTGGGGGATTCAATAAACTCCATGTAGGCTTAGCACAGAGCCTACACAGAGTTTATGTGTTAGCACAATGGTGTGCGGCACACATCAGTGCGCAATGCATATAAATGAGGTGCTGTGTGCCTCAGCTAGCTTTCACAGCTCATAACAGTGTTGCTGGACGTGAAACCTCGTAAGGGAATGGAGATGGCAATTCTGCATAAAGGAGAGCATGTACACTGCACGGATTTGCATGGAATGCCACAGTGATCACTAGGGCTTTACAAATAGCTTTCATTCTGTTAGTGCAACACATCTGCACAGAGGTCAACTTAATGAGAGGACAAATGACCAGTAATAGGGACATATTCAACATAGATGTCACATAGGAATGTGTTAGAATGTAACACTCTCAACCTCTTAGAGTGAGAAATGTGGCCAAAGACATAAAAATGGGGGGGAGAAAGACCAGGAATAGGGACAGATGTTTAATATAGCACTTCCAAACTTAGGTAGTTGATAGAATATATAGGTTGTACATTAATATGAACTTTCTGAAGAACATAAAGTTTGAAACTCAAATGTCAGTCATCAGTTTCTGACTGTACTCTGCAATGACTTGCCAATGATTTGGCAGGAAAAAAATGCTATGAGGAAAAGATCACAAATATGAGCCAAAAACTGCACATTCTGCAGTGATCATGATAGCTGAGAGGTATGCACTCAAATGTATGTATTATTGAGTCACATCAGTCCAGAGATCATCCCAATGATATGGCAGAAAGCCGCAAATTTGATAAGGAAAACATTAGGACATCCTGGGAATATCTGGACAGTTGAAAGGTATGAATGTAAAATATATGGTCCAAACACAGTACAGGACAGTGTACCTACAGTGCAGAGTACTGTGATATCCCATTCCTGGCATACTGTACTGAAGCTGTGTTAATGATCTGTTACAGGAATGGGTTTGCAATGTAAATGAGGGGAAGTGTGTGTATTGACTAGGAACACACAGATGAGTTGTAGAAATAAACACAGGGAAAGAGTACAAGTGAAACTCCCTCATGTACAGCAGAGGAGGGCATGCCAATGGAAGATGGTTGCAGCAGCAATACCAAGCACATATCTGTATGGTACACACATACTGTACAGTGAAAATGTGCTGTCTGTGACTGTCACACAAGCTGACATAATGGGGAAGATGTGTGTGTGTGAGATAGGCATCCTTGCATGAATAATGCAGAGGACATCTATCAGGTATCTGACATATAATTGGGATAAGTTGCATATTGGGAAGGTGTCCAAACTGTTATACCTGAATATGAGTGAACTCTCAGCAGAGGTCTCCAGCAAGGTGGCCACAGGTAAAGGATAATGACAAACATTACAAGAACCAACCACAATCATGGACAATATCAGAATAATACCACCACTAATCCCATGCCTGTGATGTAACATATGTGATGTGTTGTGGAAAAGATGAACCTGCACACACATACTTGACAACTATTATGATACATACACACTCTATGAGGGTAACCATGCATACTGTCCTGGTATTGTAATATCTGCAGGAGGTATTAGGAGGGACACTGCTATACCTGTATGTGACAGTATGGGCAATACAGGCTAGTTGCCTTATGTGCATGGCATATATCTATGGCACAATCCACACTGTCATGAATGATATACATGCCATTAATGTTGTCAAACACCTATGTATGCAGTGTATGCATAAGCTGAACAGGTACCACACATGCATCTGGTGTAACAGCTCTCTAAGGCCAAGAACACTGCATCAATGGGCCCAGACAATATCCCAGGATGCCTTCTAAATAGCATGAAACATGACCTATCAGGGCCTCTGGAATTGCTACTTAACTGTAACCTCCAAATATACATGCCTCATGAATGGAGAACAGCAACAGTCATCCCTCTGCACAGAGGTGAGCCGTCTACAGACCCTGGAAACTGCAGAACCATAGGTCTCACCAGTCTTATATGTAAACCCATGGAAAGAATTATCGTGGAACTGATCAGGAGTGATATAGTAAACTTTCAGACACTGGACCCAATCCAGTTTGGTTTCATCAAGGGCAGATAACGCCTACTCAAACCTGTTGGATTTCTTTGAGAAGGTCACCAGCTACGATGAATGCAGGCAAAATGGTTCAAACTGCCTACGTTGACATGGCCATGACATTTGACTCAATACCCAACTCAGGCATTGTTGACAAACTCAACAGTTTAGATACAAACCTGTATGTCACCCAGTAGATAGCCAAATGGCTCACAGACAGGACCCAGGAAGTTAGAATTGGGGAGTTCCCCTCTACAAAGAGGCCAGTCACAAGTGGAGTCCCTCAGGGATTGGTCCTTGGACCACTCCTGTTTGGCATTTCCTTTCCTGAAGTCAAGGCCAATGTCAATGGTCTCTGGCTGACTAAATTTGCAGATTACTGCAAATTAGGATCTGTCATTGAATCCCACACCGACACAAATGTTCACCAGGAAGGGCTGACACAGACAAGCAACTGGTGTCAGAGTCATGGACTAAAACTAAATGCCAGAAATGCATAACAGTATCCTTCAGGATGTCATCCACCTCTGTTAACTATCATATTAACAACACACCCCTTAGAGATGACCCAGTAATCAGGGACTTAGAAACACACATAAACAGTAATCTAGCCTTTGACCATCACATGCCTAGAGTAGTGAGGAAATTATTCTATGTTGCTCAACTTATAGACAAAGGTATTGGGATCTAACTCCAAGGAAGTCATTGTTCCTATATATTTGAAATTTATCAGACCTATCATTGAGTACAATGCCCCATTTGGTATGTACCTAACCAGGCATATCCAACAACTGGAACATCCACAGAGGTTCCACAGTAAAATAATATAGGGTGTATGTAAAATATACTATGTAGACCGCCTCAAGGCCCTATCCCTGTATTCTGTCTTCTACAGGCTTTTGAGGGGATATCTATGCCAGGCATACAGGGCAATGTCAGACCCCACTCTGATGGATCTCTTGCATATCCACAAAATAAACAGCACCAAAATTACCCATTCTAAAGACTTAAACTTTACATGGGATATAAATAGTACCTGCTGGACAGACAGGTATGTATCACAAAGATCACCCTGTCTCTGGAACAGACTCAACATCTGTGTAAATCAGAGGTCCTCCCTAACCCAATTCAAGTGCAACTTGGTCAATTGGATGGAGAACAGGAAATTCATCTCTGGTTTGGCACCTATGTCTCTGATACAGGCAACCTGTAAATGGTTCATCTCCCAGGCCCCTGCTTGTAAATGTTTCATCTCCCAACCCCTGCTTACACTTATCAAGGGTATTAAAACTTGTCATAGTTTTGGATTGCATTGCTGGGCTTAAAAGGCCCTGTAGTTGTTAGCCTAGTAAATACCTATGAACCTATGAACCTATTGTTATTGTGCACCATCAGACAGTTATGTATATTGCCCAGAAAGAATACCTAGGTATGGCCAATAAGCTGTGTGACAGTGCACTGTGACAAAGGTAGTACACTTCAGTTACATATCACTGGAAGATGTGTAGGGACGTAGATGAAGAAAGGTGCATTGCACACAGTTATTGGTGTGTGGAATGCTGGGAACCATGAAGTTATTATTGCCTCTGATATACATGTCCTTCACATACCCAGTAGTTGTGTAACATTCAAAGGAGTAGTCAGCACTGTGACAACATACTGGTAGATGTGCCATTTACCTCTACCCCAGGACATGGGTCACATAAATATAGGAATGATTATAGGGTGTGATGCCCACATTATACTGGGTGTTGTGTCTGTTTCCTGATGCAACACATCCCTCTATGTGTCTCGTCAATGCAGGTGTTGTTATGGCTGCGGCAGCAGTCTCTGGTATGTGTTTATACTGTCTGTATTATACTAATATTACAGTTGAAGTCAATGATTGCCCAAAAGCTGTAGTCCTTCAGGCAACTGTTTGCACACAGCATGTGTATGTCATCTGTGATGTCTGTCACTTACCTAATGGGCAGGAAATGGCCTAGCAGACACCCCAGATGTGCTAACCTGATCACTGGACCTGAAATATATGTCACTTAACACATTTCAATGTGAGATGCTATGTATGTCATACACTGGTCTACCCATTTGGTGATACAGCTGTTTATGGCCACATATGACAGTGTTGACTGAATACCTCAGTGTGGATTTTTATCAAATGCCTGGATGTGTTCAAGTTCCACAAGATGATACTGTTGCTATCATGCATTCCCTCGAATACCTCTTTGAGGAAATCTATCAGATGTAATGGACCTGATGTAGCAGTAACAACCCACACATATCTGTTGCACACACCTAGAATATTACTAGTGTACATGTAGAAGAGGTCCATGATGACATTTTGGTCTACTTCACAGTCAAGGAGAGTCAGGATGTCCCTATACATGCATGCATCAGGTGCTGCCCCCTGAAGTCAGGTGGATGCATGTTGATATACAACCTTGTATGGGAACATAGGCCATGTGGAAGGTGTGTTGAACTGTGCATTCAACACTATCAGGAAGGTGTATGTGCTGGGTCATGCCAGAGGTGATTGGTGATGTTGTCATAGCACATGGATTCTGTGTGATAGGCCTGGATGAAGGTAAGACAGTATTTACTGCCTGTTCTGATTTAGCTTAAGGTTTTGACACAATCACACATACAGGTATCATTGAGGAAACCCTCAAGCTGGGAATTAAACCTTACATCAGTTGATGGGTAAACAATTGGCTCAGTGACAGAACACATCATGTGAAAGTTGGTGAATCAACCGGTATGTACCAGTAGAGCTTTCACCCTTGGCAAGCCCCAGGGATCTGTGCTTGGCTCTTCACTGATTGAACTGTATTTCTCGACAGTTCAGGCTAAAGTATATGGCCTTTGGCTTACAGACTTTGCTGATTGTTGTATATTGAGTGCAGTCATTCAGTCTACCAATGTTGATAACATAGTATAGGAGGAGCTAACACACACAACTGAATGGTGACAAAGGCACACACTATAAATAAATGTAGAAATGTGTGTTTGTAATGCTGTCCATCCGAAAAGTGGAGTTCCATGTTAATCACAGCATTGGCACCCATCTTGCTATGCAGAAACCTAGTGTTGCAAGCACTGGGAAAACATTTAGATAGCCAATCTGAACGTTGACCAGCAAGTGTCCACACTGCTATTGAAAGTCATGCCATCATACTGAGATCTTAGGATGGTATGAAAGCAATGTAGTCAAACCTCATTACAACACTAACAGAGTATAATGCTCATTTTTCATGTACCTCACCAGACACATATAGCAGCTGGAGAGAACACAGGGCTTTCTCAGCAAGATAACACAGGGCCTACACACCATGCCATGATGGACATGAATAGATTAAAAGTCATGTCACTGTAAAGTTTATTGTATAGGATAAGGTGACATCGGCATGGCCCCCAAGCCAGTCTCTGACCCTGCCCTGGTGGGAGTACTGCACATGCAAAAATGTGATATGTCTGTTGAGGAGAAGATGACAGTGTCCCACTTGCTGGTGTAAAATGCTCTCTGTAATGTCAAGCAACAGCTCACACACACACACACACACACACACACACACACACACACACACATACACAAACACATACACATATGACTACAGTGAAAAAAAAACCCTACATAAGTACACAGACTACACAACATAGTACTTAATGCAAGTGCCACAGCTCAAGTCCAACTTGGAGTGTGTCAGACCTCATTTTATAGCTGATGACATCAGCAGTGTCTGTTGAGGAAAAGATAACAGTGTCTGGCATGCTGGTGTAGAATGCCCTCTGTAATGTCAAGCAAGAGCTCACACCCACACACCCACTTGATTGCAGTGAGAATAGAACCTCTACCTATCTAAGTACACAGATAACTGAACACAGTACGTTACACAAGCACCAGTGCATGTCTGTTTTAAAGAAGAGTGCAGGTGAACTTATAGTAGATGACATCAGCAGGCCATGTGGAAGACAAGAGGTTGGGAAGTCTATATGAAATGGATGTGTAGGCATGAGCAGGTATCAAAATACTGGCAATCCATGTAATTGCAGAAGTAACTGCAGGATATACACGTCTGCTCTGCTGTCAAGACATACACACACAAGCACCCAGTTGACTGCAGTAAGAACAGAACCCATACCTATCTAAGTACACTGACTACAGAACACAGTACTTAATGCAAGCACCACAGCACAATTTTGATTTATATAAGAGTGCAGGTGAACTTACAGTAGATGACATCAGTAGGTCATGTGGGGCTCAACAGGTTGTGAGGCCTGCATAAGAATATAGCTTCATAGGTTCATATGAGGTTACTAGCCTAATAGCACTTGGTTCTTTAGTAGCATAGCTGTGTAAAAACGCAAGTGCCCTTACTGAGAATAGTTGGATTGTCATTTTTAGCAGATTGTGTTTGTGAGCAGCACCAACTGGCCTTATCCATGACGGACACAGGTGCCTTTACAATTACTCAACCAGTAGTTAAGGTTGCACTTGAACATGATCATTGAAAAGCCCTGCTTCACACACAGTGGGGGCCTATATCAGAGGAGTGTGAATCATTTTGGGCTATATCTGTTTCCCCAGCATGTTATGTTTATGTCACAGGCCACATTGAGAATCTTGGGGCAAATTATTGTTGTCCCATTTGAATTGCAGACATCCATCATTTCTAGAAGGGTAGGGTCTGAGACTGCTCTGCAGGGGAGCCATAGGTCACCACTCAACAGCCTGCATGATACTGAGTACAGTGATAGGTAGTGGAGATTGGCATAATGGTTAAAGTGTTTACCTTACAGGCACAAGGTGCAGGATTTGATTCTCACATGGGATAATTAGCTAGACTTAAAAAGGTCTACAAGGTTAGTTAGCCTAGTACTAATCTATGAACCTATGAACCTATGTCAATCTTTCCATATATGTCATGTTTGGAGGCCTTGGAGTCTCCCAAGCACAGATCTTTGTTCTCTCCAATTGCTGCAGGTGTCTGGTGAGATACAGAGAAATGTGAACATTCTACTCCATTATTGGTATAATAAGGGTAAAGTCCAGCAGAGAGATGATTACCCTGGGCTTGAATGTGATGTCCATATGTATGATGTGCGCAATGCAGATTGTGTGTGTCACCACAATGGGCACATAGTGAAGAAAGCATAGATTGCTATCAACATGTGTTCTCAAGTCTCACAACACTGTGTTTGAGTTGAGGGGGTGCTATGTTTATCATAATTTTCAGTACTGAGTCATTGACAAAGTTGACAAATAGTCATTGTATGCTTAAAGTTGAGTTCATGAGTTTGTCACCAATCATCAGTATGTGTCAGCCCCTACTGTAATATGTTACCATCATTGGAGGACTGTATATGAGTGTGTCCATTTAACAGTCATCTGCAAACTTGGTAAACCACAGGCCATATACATTTGCCGGTGCTTCAGGGAAGTATTTCTCAAACAGTCGAGGGCCCAGCACAGATTGCTGTAGTATTCCACTGGTGAGTGGTCTAGTGGTGGAGGTGCAGTTCCCAACTTTGAGAGTATGCATCCTGTCATTGAGCCAGTTGACTTTCCATCTAGTACTGTATGGCCTAATTCCCAGATGGAAGATCTTCACTATGAGTCATGAATGTGGGGATAGTGTCAAAGACCTTGGATAACTCAACCTAGGCTGTACATCCTGTTATCCCTCATCCGGGTCTTTGGGATCAATATCCAAGAAGTCCACAAGGGTCAATAAGCAAGATATACCCTTGACAAAGTCAACATGAGTGTGTTGAAGTTTGCCTATGTCCCTGTGGATATGGTCCATGCTGATTCCTGGAGTAGCCTTGAAGACAAGACTTTTAAGTGTACGGGTCAGTAGTTGTACTTCTGCATGTTACCAGACTGATGTGCCTTGCATAGCGCACAATATTTGATATTACATTTTGTGGTGTGGTTGATATATGTGTGGAAAAAATATTGAGACACCAGGGTTGTAATGCTTGTGGGAGTGCCAACATATGGATGTATTTTAAATATGTGACATAGAGTTAGATATATCCCTCAATTTGTAATGTTTCTACATGTAATTTCATGTCATACAAAGGAAATGGACAATAAACTGCAGAAATGCAGCATACTATATACATTTCCATAGGGCGACAAGGAGCGGGTTTGTGTGACAGTTCATAGGTTCATAGGTTCATACTAGGCTATCTGCCCGAGGGCATTTACAAGCCTAGCCCATAGTTTTGTGGCTTACGCCACCCCTTTAGTATGGGGAACTATACCCATTATTTTGCTGTGCCTCTGTTGAGCAGTGACACTGAGGTAATCCCTGGGGTATCAAAGTGAAGATGTTTTTTGCGCACTGCTAAGCATTGCATAAATATGAGCCACATTACTAAAGTCTGACAGCTAATACTGAGTCTAGCATACACCTACTACATAAAAGACTCTGTGGCAGCACATGTTAATGCAGTTAATGCAGGGATATATTTGTTTTTGGGCCCAGATAGTACTAGGTTCAAATACAACCCAATCTAACACTTTTAAGTACTTTTGTATTACAGTTGCTGCTAGTTGGTGCGTGATGCACACCATCATGCAATAATGAATTAAAGAAAAGAAATGGGAAGATAGAACATTGGTGAAATGGGGATGCTAAAGTCTGACAATTATCGAGTCTCTGGAATACACCTGCTACTTAGCTGACTCTGTGGGGCCACTTATTAATACAGTTAATGCAGTGATACATTCCGTTCTGGGGCAAGATGGTAATGAGTTTGAATACAACTGAATCTAACACTTCAAAGTACTTTTGCATGACCGTTGCTGTGAATTTGTGCAGGATGCTCATCATTGCATAATAATGCATTAAAGAAAAGAACTGGGAAAGATAGGACAATGGTGAAATGGGGAGCAAGCAGGGGGAAGAACAAATGGAAAGCAATACAGGAATGTGCAGGAGGGAGGGAGGAAAGAACCATAAGTATCCATTTCTTCAACAGTAACAACTGATAATATATGCAGAATATTAGCTGAATTTGGACTATCACCTCCAGAGAGAGGGGTGACCACAACACAACCATGTTGTATAGCTAACTGGACCAAATCAAATGTGTCAGGAAGACATGCATGTAAAATGGAGAACTATGCATGGGATGATTTTTTTTGTGGGACAGATGCCCTTTTTCTAAGGGAGAGAGGAATGTTGGGAAGGGGACGTAGGTATGTCTGGGGCTGATAAGTTGGGAAGGTGAGGAAGCAATTACAGACAGAAAAGACAAACCAGATGACACAGGCATGGTGATGGATACAAGAGGTCAGTGGACACCATGGATAGGGTGGAGATGGGGACATCCAGGACCCATGGTCATCAAGCAAGGTGACAGGGAGAATAAAGTCCTCACCCACAGGACTATCATCACTGTCACCTCACTCCCCCACTGGCTGGAGCACTAGACATATTCTTCTCCTCCTCCTTCTGGGCCTACATAAAACGTGGGAGAGTAGCACCTCCACCTGGCATAGACATGCACCAGCAGCATGGCACACAACCCTAAGCACCATTCCTACCAGTTCAGCATGGGTGATAAACTCACCGTGTCTACCACTGCTCCCAGAGGGAACCACTGGACTATCTTCTGGTGCACTACCTGAGGGGGTGGACAGTGCAGGGGCAACAAAGGTGGTGCTGCCAGGTTGGCTCCCAGACAAGTTGGGCAACAGTGCCAGGACAGTGGAGTGGGGGCAGGTGGATCCTGTGGGGCAGGCCTATCCTGCTCTGCTGTGGAGCATTTTGTGATGTGGTACACATGGATGACATGGCCACACTTTGCTGACACACAATAATATAAAACAAACAAAAAAAGAAAGTGATAAGGGTTGGGGGTGAGAGAATTAAATAGATAACATTAGTACCTAGTAGCTACCAGCTCCTAAGCGATACATACTATACTAACAGATTGCAGCAAGTACTCCTTTACACATGCATATATTGTAGATATGCATGTTCCAATTATACAGATTACAGTTTGCAGCAGTGCATGTGTGCCACTGGTATAGAGCGTTTACTTTAAACCTTTAAGTTATACATAATTGAAGGATTAACAGTATTGTATAGTTGGGAAGTGCAGTATTTGAACCCACCACCTCTGACTAATGTATAATATTGTACTCTTGGTTTGTGCTACAGACTAATGCATGCATACTTGCTTTTACAGTTGAGATATGCATGCTTAAATTGATACAACTGTATAAAATACCAAACATGCTATCTTTAACTTTTAATGCTACAAAAACACTACTCTTCTGCTATATACATACCACATGCCTCCCTCATCCTCACCAGTCTAGTACCGTGGGTCCCAACCTTGCACTCCCTTTCCATGAGAGCTGTGAACAAACAGTACAGAACACCATTACAAATACTAGTCTTGTCTATATTCAGCTTTTAAGCCTTCCAAGTACTCTTGCTATACACCAGTGGGATGTCCTCTGTCCTACATTCCTCGATCCAAGCATTGAGGCTACCCCTCTTCCTCCTCCAGAGGTCACTGAAGTGATGCTTGCATTGGTCACCAGTGTGGGGTATACCGGTGGCACTGGTTACAGTCTGGTCAAACTATCTCAAGCCTTTGACTTTTACTGGGAACCAGAATAGTCCCCCTGAAGCAAGCTCGCACTGTGGTGTTTCACTCGGACTCCAACAAAAATCTTGGACTCCTTGACACTCTATCAGTGATCCCTAAATCTCACACCCTCTCCATGAATGCCTGCTATGTCTATCATGGATCAACAGCAATGGAAAATGATGGTTTCCCAGCCATTCCAGTTATTGCATTTATTGATAGTGTGCACACTGTTTCAAAATTTTGCACACTGCTTACCATCATGGAAACACATTGCTCAGGGGTGTGCACTGCTGAGAAACATGTTTGCATGATGGTAAGTGATGTGCAACAGTGGCAAGCAATGCAATTTCAAAGTTATTTGATGCACAGGCAGTTATGTATGTGTGTTTGACAAATGTGAAGGTCATGGCAGTCCAAAGAGCAGAAATATACTTACAGGAATATAGTACACAGTATACCTACAGTCCTACATTTGATAATAGATATGATAATACATAAATAAATAAAGAACTGAAAAAAATATTAGTATCTCAGTCCCCATACATATAATTAATATCATGCACACTATGTCAAGTGTCGTATGTGAGAATGACTATAATGGGAAGTGGAACAACAGTAAAAGCATATGAAAGATGATGTGTTTGAACCCAGGACCATGTGGACAGCAGTCCTATACTAAGCCATGTTGCCACAAGAGAGTTACAAAAAACAGCTGTTCATGTTCCAGTTTGTTGCTATAAACTGCAATGACACAACAGTAAAACAAAGATTGTATACCCTGTACTAGAACCCAGGACCACCTGTACTCCAGCCCTACACTTACACCTGCTGCCACAAGATTAGTTACATGTCACTCCCTATCTTACTATTCATTTTTAAGCTCTTGTTGTTAACTGCAGTATAACATCACTCATCGGGTTTGCGCAATGCCTAATAGTAGTAATTGAATGTATCTGGTTTCTATTTTTGGCTGTTTGGGTCCTGTCTGCTCCATCGGTGGGCCAGTTTGAACACTGCTGCCCTTTGCACAAACTAGATAAACACAGCCAAACCTGACATTCATTTTATTAATTTCCCCTCTTTGCACAAAGCAGCACAGCATACAAACACTGGAAAAAAAATTAAAAAAGAGAGAAAAGGATTCAAACCCAGTACCATCTGGCCCCAAAAAGGAAAGCATCACTGTATTAACACCTGCTGCCACAGAGTCAGTTAAGTAGCAGGTGTTTTTTCATAGACTCAGTACCAACTGTCGGACTTTAGCAATGTGCCTCGTGTTTGTGCACTACTAAGCAGTGTGCAAACAGGTGTATCCCGCATGTGTATACACTTTGCTACCTGCAAACCTGCAACCCTGGTGTCTCAGTACTTTTTCCAAACACATATCACCTACACTATAGAAAGTAATATCAAATGCTGTGTTCTATGTAATGTACGTCAATCTAGTCACATGCAGAAATACAACTATTGGCTCATAAGCCTAAGAAGACAGCAACCAAGAACCAAACAAAATACAAGTCCACTGGAAAAAAGTCGCAGAAATAACCTTCTTCTTTAAAACCTTTAATAACAGGATTGATCGCTTTCATAAGACTATAACACAACTTCATCAGAATCCAAGTACAAACAACCTAATTCCCCTTAAATAAGAACATTAAATCACCTGACCTAATTAGTTCTTAAAGTCCCAACCCATTACCCCTATTAAATATATATCTAATAAAGTGTATAACCTTGTGAACTTCAAAATTATACCACTAATTAAATGTTCTTTTAGAAAAGATAAATTCATTTATACATATTAAAATCAAAGTCTAAAATCTAAAAATACTTCTGTAGTAAAACTACTTTAAACAAATTTCATATGTGATTTTAGACTTTGATTTTAATATGTATAAATTAATTTATCTTATCTAAAAGAACATTTAATTAGTGGTATAATTTTGAAGTTCACAAGGTTATACACTTTATTAGATATATATTTAATAGGGGTAATAGGTTGGGACTTTAAGAACTAATTAGGTCAGGTGATTTAATGCTCTTATTTAAGGGGAATTAGGTTGTTTGTACTTGGATTCTGATGAAGTTGTGTTATAGTCTTATGAAAGCGCTCAATCCTGTTATTAAAGTTTTTTTAAGAAGAAGGTTATTTCTGCGACTTTTTTCCAGTGGACTTGTACTTTGTTTACTTCATAAGCCTAAGAAGCCTTAACTGCAAGGCTAGGGAAGGGATCAGCACGGACCCTATCCACAGGAACATAGGTGACCTTCAACACACTTGAGTCGACCCATGTTATGCTTATCAAGAGTAGATGTTATCTATTGAACCTCGTGGACTTCTTTGATATTGACCCCGAAGACCTGGATGACAGATAACAGGACATGCCACCTACATTCACTTATTTAAGGCCTTTGACAATGTTCTACATTCATGCCTCATAGTGAAAATGCTCCATCTGGAAATTAAGCCATACAGTACTAGCTGGATAGCCAACTGGCTCATCAACAGAGCACATACTATCAAAGCTGGGGACTGCACCTCCCTCCACTAGCCACTTACCAATGGAGTACCCCAAGGATCTGTGCTGGGACCTCAAATGTGTGGAAACTGATTCCCTGAACACAGACAATGGTGGTTCAACATGTTTGTAGATGACTGTTAATTGGATGCACTCATATAACTCCCACAATGATAGTAACATATTACAAAAGGGGCTGACAGAGACAAATGATTGGTGCCAAACTCACAGACTGAACCTTACAGTAAACAATGCCTCATTGTCTCCTTTGGCAATGAAGTACCCCTGCTAATTATGGTATACATAGCACCCTATCAGCTCAAACACACTGTTGTGAGACTTGCTCATAGCTATCTGCACTTTCATCATTATGTATCCATATAATCCTGAGACACACATTCTGCATTGTGCCTTCATACATATGGACATCACATCCAAGACCAGGGAGGTCATAGCTCTGTTGTACTCCACCCTTATCAGACCACTAATTGAGTACAAGGCTCCCTTCTGTCTGTACTTCATCAGACAACTGCTGCAATTGGAAAAAAATAGAGGTTTGTGACTGGGAGAATGCAGGTCCTCCAAACATTACATACATGGAAAAACTACAAGACCTGTCACTGTACTCAGTATCCTGCAAGCTGCTGAGAGGTGACCTATGTCTTACCTACAGAGAAGTCTCAGACCCTGCCCTACTGGAAATTCTGGACATCTGCAAATCAAATGAGACAGGAATAACTTGGTCCAGTGTTCTCAACCTAGCCTGTGACATAAACAGAACAGCATGCTGGGGAAACAGGTCTATCCCCCAGTGACTCACACACCTCTGTAATAGACTCTCACTGCATGTGAAGCTGTGCTCCTCAATGAGCCTGTTCAAGTGCAACCTTCAGTACTGGTCGGCAGATTGTAAAGTTACCTCTGGGCTGGCTCCTGTGTACCTCATAGAAAGGCCCACTTGTTGCTGCTCACAAAACCACTCAGCTAACAAGGACCATCTAAATATGTTTAATAGGGGTACTTGTGTTTTTACACAGCTAGGCTTCTATTGCCTTATGTATACTGACAACCATGTAGTTCTAAAACTTACAAATACAATACGTGGGAGATGTAACTATACAATGAATCTAGAATAAATGTTCTCTCTCTCTCAGCTAACAAAAAAGCAGATATCAAACAGGTTGTCAGCACACACACTTCACCTCCTCAACATACCAAGTGCACAGCACATAACCCCACATATGTAGAGGTACTCATTAGAAACTTACCAAACTTAGAAACTTACCAAAAGAGCAGACACCTTGCAAATTCAAACCTTCTGCACACATTACAGTCCCAACAGAACCCATTAAACATAAAACAAACATATCAGTGTGTCACGCAAAGTGCTTAATCCTTTAATTTACTGAGCAAAGTGCTTAATCCTTTAGTTTACTGAGCTTTATGTGTTAATAAAAGTCTATGAAGTGAATTGCTGGTGGCTTGAAAATAAATTATTTCTGGTTTGTACAATGGACAGCCTCTATTGGAATATTGCCTAACTTTTGCCCACACTGCTATGCCAGGGATGGTCTTCATCTGTCACCTCTTGTTACTAGCCAAAGATACTTGCCTGCCCCATAATGCCTTTTTTAGGCAATGTCATAAGACCAAAATTACTGATGTAAAAATATCTTTAAAAAACAAACTCAAGGTTATGCTGCTTAGTGCCAGTAGTATAAATCAAAAGCTACACTCAATGGAGGTACTACTTATGATGCTTGTGCAGTCACAGAGACATGGTTTAGGGCCACAGAGAATACTCCGGCCATGAAAGGCTATAATGCCTTACACATTCAGACTGCAAAATGAACGTGAAAGAACCAAAGGAGGACACATGTCCATCTTCATAAAAGATAAATACTCCTCAAGACTGGTTAAGCAGTACAACTCCCTAGAGTCACTCCAAGTCCAACTAGTTGTAGGAAAAACCCCACTCACCATCATTGTTAGTTATAGCTCCACCAACATGAACCATGAAAACCACACAGTGCCTTCCTGGATCTACTTGAGTCACTCATAATACAGCCAAACCCCCTAGTGACTTTAACTATCCTTCCATCAACTAACATACACATATGAGCTCAAACACTCTCACCCTAAGATTCCTGCACTTTGTAAACACAAATGTTCTAGAACAGTTAGTCTGCACCCCCACAAGGGGCTGGAATGTCCTTGACATAGTACTCACCAACATGGGAGATCACTGCACAACCCCATGTGTACACCCTCCCTGGTAAGGTCTGACCATAAATCAGTTGCATTTAATGTAACAATTATACCTGACCCCCCCCCCCCCGCCCCAGGATCCAAAATGTGGAAATGTTTCTCCAAATCAAACTATAACCTCCTAAGCGATGGGATAAATAGTTTCAAACCTCCTGTCACCGATGACAGTAAAGACTCCCATATGGAGGTATACACAAATGCCCTGTATACACACCTTTACAAGTGTATAGACTTAGCTGCACCAGAACGGATCAAAACTTGCTCACAAAAAAAAACAAGCTGTCCTGGTGGACATCTAGCATAAATAGATTATGCAACAAGAGAAATAAACTGATGTCCAGGAATAAGAGGGAACAGTCTCAGCAGAAGAACACCATCCATAGTTTAAACAAGCAAATGAGACATCTTGTAAATTCCTCTAAAGCTAATTTCAAAACTAAATTAGCATTCATAGCTAAGGATAATCACAAGGCATTCTTTAGCTATGTCTGTAATGTAAAATGGAAGGCCTAACTTTGCACCAAATTCATAGTGGATGGTACCAGTCATACTGAACCTGAGGACATTGCCAACCTGTTATCATAGAGGTTTGGCATAATTTTCACACCCCTGTCTCCAGCAATCATATCTCAAAGCATACCTGTCAACAAATCTCTACCTATTATCTCCAAGAAACAGATCATAATCTCATTCACCAAGGCCAAAAGCACAGGCTCTATGGGACTGGATAACATCCCAGGCTACTTACTAAATGATGTAAAGCAAGAGTTAGCAGAACCAGTGGGTGTTCTCTTCAACCACAGTCTAAGTACTGGCTTTGTCCCTGCAGACTGGAAACCAGCAACCATAACCTCCTTGCACAAAGGGGGTCTCTCAACCAACCCAGGGAACTATAGACCCATAAACCTGACCAGCCTTGTCTGTAAGGCCATGGAGAGAATCATCATGGACCTTATCAGCAAGGACATTGCTGACCTTCAAACTCATGATCCGACCCAATTTTGCTTCATTAAGGGTGGACCATGCCTGTTTAACTTAGTGAAATTCTTCGAGTGTCACCAAAGCCCTGGATGAAGGCTAATCAGTACATGCCTATTTGACTTGGCTAAGGGCTTTGACACAGTCTCCATCTTCAGCATCATTGACAAACTCACCCAGCTGGAGATTAACCCATACACCATTAGATGGGTAGCCAACTTGCTCACCAACAGAACACATACAGTCAAAGTAGGGGATTCCACCTCTATTAGCAGACCTGTTACCAGTGATGTTCCACAATGGTCTGTGATGGGCTTCCTACTGTTTGGAATCTATTTATTAGAAATTCAGGCACTAACAGATGCTTTGTGGCTCACTAAGTTTGCTGACAACTGCAGACTGTGTGCAATCATTGAATCCTCAGACAATGTCAACATACTACAAAATGGACTTACATACATAAATTATTGTTCCCAAAGCCACAGACTTAAACTTAACCCCAAAAAATGCACTATTATCACTTTTGGCAAAATGGAGATATTTTTAAATTACACTATTAATAATATCCCCTAAGTTCCAAACCAATGGTGAGAGATTTGTGAATGCAGGTTGATAGCAATGTCAACTTTGAGCATCATGTGTCCACAGTAGTAAGAAAGGGCTTTTGTGTTGCACACCTCATAAGTAAGGGCATAGCATCCAAGACTAAGGATGTTATCAATTCACTGTACTCATCCCCTATCAGACCAATAATATGGTACAGTGCTCCCTTTTGCATGTACCTCACCAGACACTGGCAGCAGCTGGAGATACCTAAGAGGTTTCTCACCAAGAAAATCCAGGGACTTCAACACATGACCTACATGGACATATGGAAGGCCCTGTCACTGTACTCTGTTTCATATAGACTGCTAAGAGGTGACTTGTGCCTGGCCTACAGAGCACTCTTGAACCCTGATTTAACTGAAGTGCTGCACCTCTACAAATCAAATGGGGCAAGCCTCACTCAACAGACCTTAACCTAGCCTGCAACATCAACAGGACATGCTGGAGAGACACATATGCCTGCCAGAGATTGCCACTGCTATGGAACAAACTCCCAATTAATGTGAAACTGAGCTCCTCAATGACCCTATTTAAGTGTAACTTGGACAGCTGGATGGGAAGTCATAAATTTACCCCAGAGTTGGATTCACAAATATGGACTACATATTTTTGGTCTATAAGGGAAAAATGGTACAACTTTGCTAGGCTAGGGCCATTAGTCTAGAATCCTCCTATAAAACTATGAACCTAGGGGCATCATGGTAGTAGCCTTGGATGAACCTATGAAGCTATGAACCTATACAGGCCTACCAACACCTTGTCCCACACATGGCCTGCTGATGTGCTGTACTATAAATTCAGCTGCTGTCTTATAAAAGTCAGACTTGTGCTGTGGTGCTTGTGTTAAGTACTGTGTTCTGTAATCTGTGTACCTAAGACAGGTAGGGGTTCTATTCTCACTGCAGTCAACTGTGTGTGTGCATACTCTTGCTTGACATTAAAGAGAACCTTTTACCACAGCATGTGGGACACCATTATTACCATATTCTCAGCAGATACTGCTGATGCCATCAGCTATATCAAATTGTTGGATATACAGTTATCACACCAGGGCATGGTCAGCACTAGTTTGGAGGCAAGGCAGACTTCACCTCATCCTGTACAAGACAGATTACAGTGACATGGCTTTTTATCTATCCACATACGTCATGCCATGGTTTGTAGGCCCTGTGTAATCTTGCTAAGAGAGCCCTGTGGTCTCTCCAGCTGCTACATGTGTCTGTTGACGTACATGCAAAAGACAGCATTATACTGTATTACTGATCTGACGAGGTTTGACTACAGTGCTGTCACACAATCTTAAGATCTGAATATGATGGTATGCCTTATGATGTGCACCATAGGTTTGTCCTGGAAAATCATTAAAGAGAGAAGTTAAAAGGTAATGATACACATTGCAGTTTCTGGCATCACAACCCTTACAAGAGCATTCACTATTCTGTTGTGAAATTTTGATGCTATCAATTGTCTAACTTTCCAAGGCCAATATAAATCACAGGTACAATGATCAGTTCAACAACACAAATGCAGATATACTAAGCACTAAGTTAGCTATGCATCCCGAGCATCAGATACAGCTTTTGTATCTCTGAATCCAAAACATAGAAAACAGGGATATGGCACAGTTATCATCACATGCACAGAGTGTTGTGTGGGGAGGGGGGCAGAAAACCTAGGCTGACACAAAATGTTGGTGAGTGTATGTGAGTAGAAAGAAGAAGAAGACAGACATTGGGATAAAACAAATGGCCAGTGAGACAAAATGAGTAACTGTTGTATGTGTGAGTGTGTTCGTAGGGGTCCTTCAGGTGAAATTGTGTGAGTGTCTGCATGAACACAGCCAAGCTCTGTGCTTGCTGCACATCTTGGTCTGTTGGACAAGTGTGAGCAGTGCATGGTAGAGGTGGCCGTTCATTTTTGTCATCCCTGACTATGAGAACTGGTTCTGCTAGGAGTTGCACTGGCACTTCCACTCCCAAAGTCAGATGCAGTGCTGCTACCTGAACATGACTGATGTCTGTTGGATGAACTCCCTTCATGGGAATGCCCAGGATCACAAACCCATGGTCTGCCACATCTGGCTGTAGACAGCATACTCACTGACAGAGCAGTGGGAGTACTGCAACTATGGGAGCATGATTTGGGCATGGCCATGTTGGCTGGCAGCAGATGATGTAGCTGACCTACACCCATGAGGATGTCATTCCCCTCCCAGCAGACATTGCCTCACAGACACTGTTCATTCCATGACAGTCACCCCTTGTTCCATGATAGACACCCCTCTTTCCAATGTATCATTCATCCAATCCAGTGAATTGGCAACATGGTGGAGGCAGTCATGCATGTCAGACTGTGCCACATCCACAACACTGAGCATTTGTCTGGTGCACCTATGGGAACATGCCTGTGCTTCCATGATGACCCTAAAGATATGTTGAGTGGCACGTGAAGTAACACCTACACCAGGTAGAAGAGGGTCAACAGGCCACCTCCAAGCATCCTTATCAATCCTCCTGTGTGGCACTTTGCCCACACTTTGGCTATGGACAGAATCAACAGGCACTGAAGCCACAGTAGCCACACTTCCCTGATCATTGTCCTCACCCTCCACTTGTCTAATATCTGTGGGCTCAGTGAGCTGGGTAGGCATAAGCCTACTGGCTGTGTCCAGTCTAAATGCAGGGGATGGCTGTATATCAACCTCTGTGTCAGATTCAACCTCTGCAACTCCTGACTGTGCATCAGTTTGGCTATCTTCATCAGAGTCTCTGATACACTGACATAAGGTGGCACAGGACCCACACTCCCACTGTCATGACCACCTGTGATGAAAAGCAAGAAACACAGGAATACATTAATACCTGCACTACTATAGTGTAATATATGCTAACAAACTAACTTTGCTGCCACTATTATAGACAGTACAGCAATACACACAACAGGCCTGAGATCAAAATCACACACTACAATATTTCTTTAAATTACTCAGCAGAACTGGCATAAAAATATTTGGCTTATCATCTGTAGAAGACATACTGCACCATAGTCCAGATGGTCTTGGAAGAAGTTAAGCAAGAGGAAAGGGCAACATCATCACAATTAACAGTAACACAGGAGTAATACATTTACTTCTTTATATGTGCATTAAGTCTACTTTCAACAAGAAAGTGGCTGGCAACTGTAACTTAAGCTTATAACTCTAGCAATCTACACCCCCCAAAAATACATGGGACCCAGAATTAACTTATTCACTTCAATTGTTTTACTATATAACAGTATTTAACTGCTGAGATAACAAAGCCTACCTGGTAACTCCTCCTGGGACGTGCTTGTTGGCTCGGAGAGTGTTACACCCACATCCAGTACATGCTGTCCTGCACTCTCCTGAGAGCTGTATGGATCTCTGATATTGATCAGGAAATGTTCATTGGGGCTTAGTGGTGGTTTCCTAGCAGGCCCACCCTCCAGTAGCCATTTGGTCATGGCCCACTGCAGCTGGTCACCTGTGTGCAGTTGTGAATATGTCAGTTGCCCAATGGAGCATCTATTCATGTGTTCTGCCATAGCCACCCAAGGCATTCACATCCTGGACAATCTGCTGCCATATTTGCATCCTGCATGCCATATCTTCCCATCCCCTGTCCAGGAGAAAATCACCATGCTTCTGAAACCCGTCCACAATAAATTTATTTTCAGCATCAGTGGGGGAGGGGGGGTCTATGTGCATTGACATGCCTGAGTGGCATACTTGTAGGTGTCCTAAAAGACAACAGAAGTATAATACACATAAGTATCACATAACTCAAACTAACTGTTTCCAGATAGAACAGAAGGAGAGGAGAACAACAAGAGCAACATATCCTTGTTTGTGCCATAACAGTAACTCAACTTTGCTCCCCCCAAAAGAACAGTTCATTCTTGTTTGTGCCATAATATTAACTCATCTTTGCCCCCCCCCAAAAAAAAAAGAACAGGCAAATTACCAATTTTGCTAACAAAATATCTTCAAAATACTAAAAGTGCTATCAAAAGACGTGTCATTGAAATATTTGTACATACTTATCACACAGCATTCCATTTTCATGTATTGGCAATCATGTGCAGCTCTGAAATGGCTTTACAAACATACCCATGTCATCAGTACACTTCTAACTAATGCATACAGATAAAAGTGTAAAAGCCTTTGATTCACATTATTCTTAAATACATTCCAGCATATGCAGTATGCAGGTGACAAAATGGGAGCATACCTGCTGAAGTTTAGGACTCTTCTGTAAATATATACCCTGAAGAAAAAGCATTTTTGTAGTCTTCCAAACATATACAACTCTCAACATCAGTTTGTCTAGCTACAAGGTTGCATTTTTATATGGTGTAAATTATTAATGGATTTCATAGATGATAATTACAGCACAAGCAGCTGAATTGCATACTAATCAACCAATCTAACATGATGGAGCTATTCAACAAGCTATAAGGCATCCATGTAGACTCCATGCTGGTTTTTCCTGCGGATTTCAAAACTTTTGAAGTGCAGACACTGAAGGTCTACACAGACAGAATGTTAGGGGCAGCTGCTGCTTTAATTCATTTGCATGTGCTAGAGGCTGAAGCCATTGCTCCTGCTGCCAATAGGCCTAGGCCAAGAAGGAGAAGAGTTTTCAGGCCTCATTTAACTTTTCACAGCCTACATGACATGGAAATTGAAGAGTGCTACAGGGTGGATAGGGACACACTACAGGAACTCTGCAACCTCTGCTGCCCTCATCTCACAGCCAGAACCAACCGAGAACTCATCCCAGTAGAAACTAAGGTATGCATACCCCTTAGAATCTTAGCTGCAGGTACCAACAGGGGACATGCTGGGGGTGTCACAGGCATCAGCATCTAGGATCCTCCACCAATTCCTAGATGCTATGAGATGTTTGCTGGGGGTTATCCCACAGGGTCATTTACTGGGGATGCTCACTATGCACTAGAACCGTGGCTGATGATACCCATCAGAAATGCAAACACACCCACATAAGAATGCCATAATGAGGCACATGCTCAAATAAGAAATGTCATAGAGTGTGTGTTTGGGTTGCTGAAGTCATGGTTCTGGTGCCTAGATAGATCTGAGGGAGCCTTACACTACAATCTGTGGACATGTACAGAAATCTTCACAGTATGTGCCATGCTACACAACATAATTCTGAGAAAACAGCTGCAGCAGGATCAGCAAGGGGAAGGGTCACACATCCCACCATCAATGCCAAGGTCACCACAGCCACAGGCAGATAAGGAATCAGAAGAGGAACCACCAGCTGCTGTGGGTGTAGGCAGACATAGGCATGCTCAATATGTCCTTGTATTGGGTAAGAGACAATTCACAGCATGCTCACTCACCACCTAGGGGCCTAAAACCTTCCTTCTACTCATTTACATATAGTTACATTGATGCCAGGCAAGCCACACAACCTTTACCTCCCTAGGTATTGTTGTGTACAGTTTGCATCAGGCAGAGTCAGCCCTGAACTAATACTGTGGCAATTGCTGTATTTACAAGGTAAGTCCTGAGCCTGGAGCATATTGTTTAATAATATTATGGCATATACTTGTATTTCAGCACTTGGTACAGTAAGCAAGTAAAAGGTGGGAAATTTGTATAGACATTACCTTAACATGTGACAGCAGAGACATATTTGACTTATATGTGTCCATTAATAAGCAGTAGGCCTCAGGCATCAAAGATTCACACAGTCATAACTCTCAAATGTATTAATAATCAGTGCATGCCCTCAGTTTAGCACCATACATTTGTACCAGAAAATAATTAAAGAGAGATGTTAGAAGGTAATGATGCACATTAAAGTTTCTGACTTCACAATCCTCACAAGATTAAACAACAGGCAGGGTGCAAAACAAGGAGAGTAACAAGAGCAACATATCCTTGTTTGTGCCATAGCAGTAACTCACCTTTGCTCTCCCCCCAAAAGAACAGCCCATTCTTATTAGTGTCATAACAATAACTCAAGCTTTGCTCCCACCCAAAAGAGCATTCTATACTTGTTTTTGCCATCCAACCTGACCTTCAGTTGCTGGCAACCGCATAGCATATTATTCACAGTATCTTCACATATTTTAAGGCCAATTGTACAGAATGGCTTACACACTACATGTGTCAGAGAACTGGTCAGATAACTGATGAATGACCAAGAATCACAAAAATGTAAGCGATAGCTGTATATTTGCAAGCAATAATAATAACAGGTTGTGTGATCACTAAGAGCACTACGTCCAAATATAATAAATGTAATAAATGTACAAATAACAGTTTATGGTTTGATATCAGTGTGCATTGTGTTGCAGCTGGCTGTGTGAAGAATGACTTCAGTTCTTTGCTGCAAATCTGTTTGAGTGACAAAGAGGGATAAGGCCCCAATCTTGCTTTCTGAAGGTGCATTGGAATGAGAGTTGAAATCCAGACATATGTAGAAATATCTCATGTGTGCTAACATTTCTACTGTGTATGTCATAGATTACTTTCCTCATTTTAACAATTTCTCCATTTTTTCTTTTCTTTTTATTTATTTATTTTTATTTCTTTTTGGCCACTGTTTGCACAATGCGCAGCTTAGTGCAAACATGGGAACAGGAGAAAAGAATGTCAGGATTGACTGGGCTTATCTCATTTGTGAGAAGAGTGGCAGTGTGCAAACTGGATAAGTGGACCAGCCACAAAGTAGACAGCCAAAAATAGAAACCATATACATTCAGTCAATGCTGTTGCCCATGGCAGCAACCAGCAGGTATAAGTGTAGGGTTAGAGTACAGATGGTTCTGGGTTCTAGTCCAGTGTGTGCAACTTATTTTCACTGTTGTGATATTGCAGTTTATAGCAGTGAACTGAAACATCACAGATATTTCAACTGTCTTGTGGCAACAGGTGTTAGTGTAGGACTGCCATACACATGGTCCTAGGTTCAAATACAGCATATTCCATACACTTTTACTGTTGTTCCACTTCCCATTGTAGTTACTCTCACGTATAACACTTGACATAGTATACATATTAATTATATGCATGAGGGTTGAGACACTAATATTGTGTCAGTTATTTATGTATTTATGTATTATCACTTCTATTATCAAATGTATGACTGTGAGTATACTGTGTACTATATTCCTGTAAGTATATTTCTGCTCTCTGGCCTGCCATGACCTTCACATTTGTCAAACACACATACATAACTGCCTGTACATCAAATAACCTTGAAATTGCATTGCTTGCCCCTGTTGTGCACTTCTCACAATTGCACAAATACGGTGCTCAGCAGTGCGCTGCCCTGACCACTTTGTTCCATCATTCTCCATTGCGCTTGATCCATTTTAGACATGGCAGCCATTTGTAGAGAGGGTGTGAGATTTAGGGATCAGAGATGGGGTGTCCAGGAGTCCAAGATTTTTGTTGGACTCCTAGTGAAACACCACAGCGCCAGGTTGCTGCAGGGTGACTATTCTGGGTTCCAGTATAAGTCAGAGGCTTGGGATAGTTTGGCCTGGCCTATAACCAGTCTGACTGGTATCCTCCACACTGGTGGCCAATGTAGACATCACTAAAATGACCTTCAGAGGAGGAAGAGGGGTACCCTCAATGCTTGGATCAAGAAATTTAGGACAGAAGACATCACACAGAGGTGTAAGTATCAAATACAGAGAGTACTTGTAAAGCTTAAAAGCTGAATATAGGCAAGACTGGTGTTCATAATGGCATTCTGTTCTGTTTTTTTCCACAGTTGCCATGGAAAAAAGTACAAGGTTAGGACCCATGGTGCTAGATTGGCAAGGATGAGGGAGGCTTGTGCTATGTATTCAGCAGCAGAGTAGTGTTATTTTATTAAAAGTTAAAGATAGCTTGTTTGGTATTTTATACAATTGTATTAAACTGAACATGCACATTTCAACTGTATGCATGCAGTAGTATGTAGCAAAAACCAAGAGTACAATATTAGCTTTTAGTCAGAAGTGGTGGGTTCATATACCATACTTCCCAACTATACAATACTGTTAATATTTCAATTATGTGTAACTTAAAGATTTAAAGTAAAAACTATATACCAGTGGCATACATTCCCTGCTGTAAACTGTTATCTGTATAACTGGAACACACATATGTGCAATATATGCACACGTAAAGAGTACTTGCTGCGATCTGTAGTATAGTGTGCATATGTTAGGAGCTGGTAGTCTTAAAAGTAATAGTTATCTGTTAGGGGGTGGTAGCCTTAAGAGTAAAGGTTAAGATAATGGAGTGAAATAATTGTATTAATGCATTATATGTTACATATGAGGGTACTAATCTTATCTCTTTTTTCTTGTATCACCCTAACCCTTATCTCTCTTTTTTGTTTGTTTGTTTGTTTGTTTTATATTATTATGTGTCATCAAAATGCATCTATGTCATCCATGTGTACCACATCACAAAATGCTCCACAGCACAGTGGGGTAGGCCTCCCCAACAGGATCCGTCTACCCTCACTCCAACAGCCCTGGCACCATTGCCCAGCATTTCTGGGAGCCAACCTGGCAGCATCACCTATGTTGCCCCTGCACTACCTGCCCCCTCAGGTAGTTCTGCCCTGGATGATATTCCAGTATTTCCCTCCAGGAACATTGGCAGAGGTGGTGGGTTTATCACCCATGCTAAACTACTAAGGATGCTTAATAGGGTTGTGCACCACACTGTTGGTGCATGTCTATGCCAGATGGAGGGGCTGCTCATTCTCATTTTACATAGGACCATGAGGAGGAGAAGCAGACTTTGAGCATTCCAACTTGTGAAGTGAGGTGACAGTGATGGCAGTCCTGTGGGTGAAGACTCAGTTCTCATTGTCACCCAGCTTGATGACCATGGGTCCTGAATGTCCCAACCCTCACCCCATCAATGGTGTCCACCAACCTCTTGTGTCCATCATTGTCCCTGTGTCTTGTCCTGTTTGTCTTGTCTGCGTGCAATTGCTTCCTCACCTACCCAACTTACCAGACCCAGACATACCTATGTCCTTTCTCCAACATTCCTCTCTCTCTGTCTCTCTCAAAACAAAATGGCACTTGTCCCACAAAAAAAAAAAGTTGCTTATATAGCTCTCCATTTCACAGACGTCTTGATACACTTGATTAAGTCCAATTGGCTATACAACATGATTGTGTTGTGGTCACCCCTCGTTCTGAAGGTCACAGTCCAAATTCAGCCAATATTCTGCACATATTCATCATCATCTTCTTTCGGCTGTTCCTGTTAGGGGTCGCCACAGCGGATCACCTGTTTCCATTTCTTCCTGTTCTCTGCATCTTGCTCTGTCACACCAACCACCTGCATGTCCTCTCTCACCACATCCATAAACCTTATCTTAGGCCTTCCTCTTTTCCTGCTACCTGGTAGCTTCATCCTTAGCATCTTTTTCCCAATATACTACAGCATCCCTCCTCAGCACATGTCCAAACTAATGTAATCTTGCCTCTCTGGTTTTGTCTCCAAACCTTTCAACCTGGGCTGACCCTCTAATATACTTAGTCTTAATCCTGTCCACCCTCGTCACACCCAGTGCAAATCATAACATCTTTAACTCTGCCACATCCAGCTCACGCTCCTGCCTTTTTGTCAGTGCCACTGTCTCCAACCCATATAACATAGCTGGTCTCACTATCCTCTTGTAGACCTTCCCTTTCACTCTTACAGGTACTCGTCTGCCACAAATCACTCCTGACACTCTTCTCCACCCACTCCATCCTGCCTGTACTCTCTTCTTCACCTCTCTTCCACACTCACCGTTACTCTGAACTATTCTGCACATATTATCAGTGTTTAATGTTGAAGAAATAGATAGCTATGGTTATTCCCTACCTCCCTCCTGCACATTCCTGTATTGCTTTCCATTTGTTCTTCCCACTGCTTGCTCCTCATTTCACCACTGTCCTATCTTCCCTGTTTTTTTTCTTTAATGCATTATTGCACAGTGGTTCACATCATGGACCAATGCACAGCAATGGTAATACAAAACTACTTAAAATTGTTATATTCAGTTGTATTTGAACCCAGTACCATCTGCCTCCAAAAAGGAAAGTATCACTGCATTAATTGCATTAACACGTGTCACCACAGACTCAGTTGAGTAGCAGGTGTATTCCACAGACTCAATACTAGCTGGCATACTTTAGCAATGCTGCCACAGGAATAGTTACATGACATTCCCTTATTTACTAGTTATTCTTAAGGTTTCCCTTTTGCCCATTGCACAATGGCGTGCAAACAAAATAAGCTCAGCCAAACCTTCCATTCATTCCTCCATTGCCTGTGATTGTGCTAAGCACGGCATTGTGCAAACAATGGCCAAAAAATAATAAACTAATAATAAAAAACTGACACAGAAAACACAATTTGCACACAAATGAAGAGGAGGCTGGATTGATGTTTAATGAAACAGAACCTGTGAATTGTGTACTACTTAGTTGAATTTCCATCCTTGACAGACGTACATATAGCACTTTGTAAGTTTAAAGTGACACACCCATCTGATGTAAGCATTCACAGTTGCCATCCATTAAACACAAACATTGAGTGAGTGCCTTCACTGTGTTTACATTCCTACACAGATCCACAAAAAGCCAAGAAATCCCTGAAGAAGTCTATGTTTAGACAAAAGTACTTAACCGTGAATTGCAGTGATTTTACCAATAAAGGATTGTTTCTCTCCACAACTGCGAACTGGAGTAGTTTCTACCATTGGTGGATTCATTTGTTGTAATCTTTGGTTTCCTGGTCAGTTTGTTCATCCCTACATGGATACAATTTTTTGTGATTCAGCAATTATAATGAGTTCAGACTTCATTTGCATCTTCAGCATGCTGACAGCTCTGAATCTAAACCAGACAGCAACCATGTAGTTAGGGAAACTGAAGGGGAGCTGAATTCTTTATGTGTTGAACATGGAAGACAGGATATTATTTTAGGATATATCTGCACAGCAGAGTATTGATTTTTCGATGATATGAATAGTCTAATGTTTTTTAGATTTATTTTGATTAGAACAAATATTTACACTTTTATCTGTCTGCATTAATTACAAGTGTACTGTTCATTTGGGGGTGGGGGAGCAAAGCTGCATTTCTGTCATGACACAAAAAAGGATTATGTTGCTATTGTTACTCTCCTTTTGTTGTATCCAGCCTGTATCTAATGCTGTCACATGTTAAGATCAGTTATATACAAATGTCACACCTTTTACTTTTTATTGTGTCCATGTAGACTCCTTTCTGTAGCTGCAATCCAAAACTTTTGGAATTTACAGGTAACACCAGCACTGCTTATGTTGTAATTAGTGGTGTTTATCGTGTTTGCATTTGGGATGTAAGCCTCTACACAGCGCTTACTGAATCTAAAACTTTTCATGCCTATGTGCACATCACTCTGCAACACACACATGGTGTTAAACGACCATGTAGGCTTTATTGAATCCCCCTGCCAGTCTAAACTGGAAAACTGACACTACAGTTTCACACAGACTATAAATAATTATGATCTTATGTGAAGTTGCCATGATGTTCTTAAAATTCTTCTTTAATTTGAATTTGGTCTTGACTTCAGTGGTATGTCTCTCAACCACACAGTTAAAATATAATTATAAATGTTGCTAAGACAACTACTGAATGTAATGTATGTATTTTACAGTTTTTTTCAATTACTAAGTAAAGGAAAACATACAATAGAAAGTATAGCAGTTTAATGGTAGTTAGTAAATGTACTATAAAATGGAATTAAGGAAATTTTCTCTTCCTGAACTAACACTGATAGACTGTCCAAATTAATGCTGTGAAATGTTGTCCCTTGAATTCAGTAAATGTGAAATGAAATTTAAACAATAGACTGGTATCTTATTTAAGCTTGACTACTGTGCACTCAGACAATTCCACTTCTTCCTGCTATAATTCTGAACTGGGTCTTTAACAAATATTAAGGAAGTATGTCTTAAATATCTATTCCCTACACAAACTAAATAGTGCATAAAATCAAAGTTAATAAAAATAAAAAATAAATGTTTCTAAAGGTATAAAAGCAATAATCAGTGCTAAGTCTGTGCTTTCTGCAGTATTTACCCACCTGTGCTTTTGTTAGATCCTCTTTTGCTTCAGGGTCGTGGCCTAATTCTAGTATGTGTGGAGACAGACTACACAGCCAACCATTAGCATTATTATTTTCAATCCGTAGAAAAAAGAACAGGATAAAGAGCAGCTTATCTGGTTGCACAAATAGGTCAATGAATTCAAAAGTATAAAAAAGGTTTTGTTTTTAACTTTATAACATCTTAAAAAATCATAGAAAGCTGAATAAGCAGTTTTTCACACATACAGAATTCTAAATACATCTACTCCCTCTTCATTGTGTCTGTTTTAATTATCTGCCTAAACCACATTCATTTTTACAAGTTATAACTCAGGAATACTTTATCCTTTTTTTATTTCTGAGAGGAGATCTACAAAACAAGGATTTTGTAAATGAAACTACTCAGATGAATTTAACCAAGGAATGGGGAATAGGACGAAAATATTTTAACTTTAAAATTTCACTCAGAGGAATTAGTAAATACCATCAGTGGGTCACTGCACAGAACACCAGCTGTGCTGACAGATGTGAGCCTGTTCTGATGGCAAATGGGACTGATACTGCTGTTCCCATAACAATGTCACCGCCTCACCGGAAAAGAAAGGCAACAGTCTGGAATAAGCCTTTGTTTGCAAAGCACAAATGTATAGCAGGAAGTATCAAAGTAACTCTGACCTCACCCTAACTTTGTCTCTGCATAAAAGACATTTCCGACACTGGCTTCAGCATGGACTGAATAAAGGTCAGGTAACAGTTTTGAAAAAAAAAAAACTACATCTCTTTACATTGCTAAAATGGATATAGACATTTAACAACTGTAAAAAATGTAATAGCGTGCATTCAAAAAGAAGGGCAGATTCCTTAAAGTGTAATGCAGGAAGTGGTCAAACTGTCTTAAAATAATAAACAGTTTTGCACTGATTAAAGGTATATAAATGGGTGGTCTACCATTCAACAAATACTTATCCGCTGAAGCACACTCCTTAATCAGAAATCCCTGAATGCAGACGTCCCACTTTTTTACATGCATCAGATTTTCAATAAGGCTGCAGTTGTATGAGGCATTTCTCAGCCTTAAAGGCTATTTCCCTCTTTGCTGTGGTTGTACAAGTGTGGAGTTGGTATATATAAATAAGGGGAGAAGTAGGAAATGAAGCCCCCTGCGTTCAGGTTGAGGGAACTTGCCACTAAGAGAAAATGCTTAGAAAATCATGTCAGCCACAGTTTCAGTGTTTTGTGTATGTGTATGTGTGTGTGTGTGTGTGTGTGTGTGTGTGTGTGTGTGTGTGTGTGTGTGTGTGTGTGTGTGTGCTTGTGCATGTGTGTGTGTGTATGTGTGTGTGTGTGCGTGCGTGTATGTGTGTGTGTGTGTGTGTGTGTGTGTGTGTGTGTGTGTGTGTGTGTGTGTGTGTGTGTGTGTGTTATAGATGAATTTGTCTTGTTAAGTTTACTGTCAAGGAGAGGTTTCTTCAGGATATTGCAGTAGACACGTTAGAAAACTTACTGGATCCAGCAGGGTCTGAAGCAATAAATAAAACAGTCCTTAAAAAGTTATTTCTTTTCTTTGTGCTCATAAGGATGACTCATATCTATTGATATAGCAATATGCTTCTACTGGCAGTTGCAAAAAGAGAATTGTACAAATTAAATGGATTTAAGCAAGTTAAAGCCAAGTTATTAAAATGCAATTTTACAAACTAAAAACAAGTCATATGAGTAAATTAAAAAATGTTAAACAAAAAATATACCTAAATAAGCATAGTCAACAAATCCCATACCAAGTTAACCTAAACAGTCATTCATTTTTTCCAGCACTGAACAAAGTGGAAGATTTTCTGGCCAGCCTTTGAATTAAATAAATCAGTAGATATATATGGTTAATAATAGACAAGTAATTATGTAAAAGACACACAGAGTTTTAAAGCTGACAAGGTTGCTAACATGATTGCTAAAAGACAGATATTTGGGTTAAATCCAACTTAGGAAAACAAAAAACATTTACAAATCTTATAGTTTAAAGAGGTAAGAATATTACAGTCAAGCTATGATATTATACTTAGCCATTTACAAATTTGAATTTAGAGGGAGCAGAAGGATAGGTGGAGAGCAGTTGGGGAAAACAAGTAACAAGTATTCCCCCACATTGTGTAAGGAACAAACCCTACAAATCCTAAAACTTATTTAAAAACTTGACTGAGGTAAAGCAGCAACAATTAATGCTGGAAATGTGGGTTGTATAAAATGGACTCACACGTGCTTCCATTGAACTACTTGGGACTTACTATTACAGTCTAATTGCTGGAACACTTCGGTAAACACTACAAAACCCATGCCCAAATGATGTAATAGTATTAGTTATATACTACCAATGCAGAGTACTCATTGGTGTAAAGTGCTTTTCTCCATTACAGTATCCCTGCATTATTCAAGGAGAATAGACAGAAGAGTTGTAATCTAAGAAAATAACTTACATGTAACAATATAGATAAGCAACCACTATTTTTTTTTTGTTTCTGAGATCCATGTGGTAAAGGCTCCACCAGTTGTTTGTTTTTTATCTGGCATCAACCTGACTTATATCATTGCTAATACTTATCTAGTATGCTGACTGCCTGCTGCATATCCTATTAAAGTCCTAGTTATTGATGATTCCATTGTGAGGCACACAGCCACTGTATTTACTTGGTCGAAGAAGGATGGAATAACAATTAGCTACCAGTCTAGTGCCAGAGTTAAACAGCAAATAAAAAGATCACAGAAAAAAATTCACTATGACCCTTATGACCTTTGCCATCTAAATACAAATATCAGTGAGTAAATGATCTTAGAGATTCCATCCTAAAGGAGATGCAAAGAGACACAGCTGAGATCTCCACTCATGTCTACAAGGAACATAAGATCTTAGTATTCAGTACTATTCTGCAGTGACCGAAAATTATGCCTAAATTTAAACACAAAATAACTGACTTTAATAACTGGCTAGTAGACTGGCGTCATTCCTGAGGTGTACATATTGTGACTGCTTAAGATGAGATGGTCAGCAGTCTCTCTGGTTTTGCTAGGGATGGCATGCACTTCTCACCCCCACTGCTGTTTCATACAGGCTAAAACATTTTATGCCTCCATAGCACCTGTTACTGCAAAGGTCAATTTAAGTATATTCAGACATAGCTAACTCCAGTTCAAACATCATCAAGGTAGCCTTGCTTAATGTTATAACTTTAAACAACAAAGTATCAAACCTTTAGGCCTTTTTTACCCTCAACTGAATCCATATTTGCACAATTACTGAAACTTAGTTCCACTTTAGCAGCTGACCTCCCTCTTAAAAACATCTATCACATGTTCAAGCTCACTGGGTATTATGTGGGTATCCATATTTAGTCATAACTCCATCATCTTGGGTCAACTCCTGTACAAGGTTAACCTGGATCATACTGAAATCCCAGTGTTTCTCACTAATACCAGCAATCACATTATTGCCAGTTATAGAACCTTGCCTATGTCCCCCTCAGAACAGGTAGAATATCTAAGTCAACTTAAAAAGTCAACCATTAAGCTAAATATGTGTGTTAGGGGAGATTTTAACTACCCCTCTGACAACTGGCTAACTTATATAACTAAACATAAATATGTTCAGAGACTGCTGGATTTGGTAAACTTTAACTCCTTACACCAAATATTCCCCCTCCCCACAATAGATGTGAACCTTCTTGAGCTTGTCCCTACAAGCATATCTCAAACTGTAGTACCCCTCATCACTTTCTTTTCAGTTAAATGCAATCATCTATCTGTGAACTTCTCCGTTAAAACCTCCTTTGCAATCCACAATAATCCAACTATCTTTAAGAATTGCTTCATATCCAGCTACTTACTATTTTCTGACTTTACTGATAATCACATATGGCACAATTCACCAAACAATCAAACACGTGTAACTATAGTATATTCCTCCAAAATGTACCCATCCACCATAAGCACAGCTGTAGGTTGAAAACTAAGCTCATATGATGAACTCTCACATCAGCAAACTTCACAACTAAAAGTAAAAGCTTACCAACATCTATAATAAATATCCACTCTTCCATATAAAAGGAATTTAAATCAGCTGAGCAAAGCCATTATGCATAGCTATATGAGGCCAGTTATGAATTTAAGGTTAGCAACACTACAAAAATAATCAGCTGGCTTTCTTCAGTTATATTTGTAAAATGACCTATTGTGGAAATGATACCAAATGGCTTCTCCTACTCTTACCATGAAAGTATTGCCAATATCCCTGATGAGATTTTTTTCCTTAATTGCATTTCAGCTACTCATTCCACTGGTCACCCAATTCATCCAACCCCCCCCCCCAAAAAAAAAAAAAAAACATTCTGGGCAAGGTACTATCTTCACTTTCCAAAGCTGGGAACATGGATAAGTGCTAAGCACTGTTTAGACAAACCACATCAGCATCTTTAGTTAAGTGCCTCTACCAGTTATGTCCCTGATGGAGAGAGACTGGACAATGAAGTGCCACTACACAAAGGCATTCCCCAAATGACCATAGTAATTACACAACTATTACTCTCACTAGCATCATTTGTAAGGTTATAAAAAGCATAATGTAGACATTCTAAAGAACAACATAAGAGACCTTTCAGTCCCTTGAACACAACCAGTGCGAATTTTTAAAAGGCAGATCATATCTTACATCATAATCAATTTCATTGAAAGAGTTACTGAGTCCATAGATGAAGGTCAGATTTTCCACACTGCTTAGCTGGAGTCAAAGGACTACGGCTAAGTTTTTGGATGGCACCACAGTTGCCAATTTTTTTTATGATGCCCAGATTCTCCAACAAGATCTAGATCAGACCAATGCATTGTGTATTAATCACAGGCTCATTTTTCAGTTGAATTACCTTCAAGAAATCAAGCACCACCACCTCATTCCATATAAATTACATTACTCTCAAAATGGACACAGTTATCAAAGATTTGGGTACCTATACTGATAAAGAGTTTCACTTCAGCCAGAATTTCTCTGCATTTAAAATCATTCTGTCTTCCTCAGCATATTATTTGGAGCATTTTCTTTAAGTCCAAAGAAGTTATAGTTCTTCTTTAGTTATCCCCTATTAAAATACCACTGATTATAATGCTCCCTTTAGCATGTACCTCTCTAAGCAACTAGGCCAACTTGAAAAACCTCAAAGATTCTTCACCAAGAAATTCACAGAACTAAGCAATTTTAGTTATCTCAATAAAACCCTTTTCTGTATGATCTGATTCATATAGCTCTTTGTTTTAAGCTCTTCTGGTAGTGTTTTACTCTTGAGAGAATCAATATTTTTTTCATTTCCTTCACATCCATAGAACAAGTATAAAACACCTACTCTGACGACCTAAACCTTCACTGCACATTAACAACACCTGCTGACATGATAGGCATTTAAGGCAATACCTCTTATTTTCAAATAGACTTGTTTTAGACATTAAAAAGAGTAATTCCTTAGCAACTTAAAAAAACAAAAAAAAAAAAAACAAACTTGAGAAGTGGAAAAAGTCTGCTTAATAGAGGAAACTATCAAACTCATAATACTTTCAAGCGATTTGGCTAAGGTCTTTGATGCCGCTGGCTACTTAGTTCATAAGTTTAGTATGAGCCTGTGGAACTAGAAACCTACAAGAAATATTGAATGTGATGTTTTGTATTTAATCAGGAGCAGTCACAAATCTCTAGAGGAATCTCAAATCCTGTATAGAGGTCCAAATGGAGGATCCCCCCCATTGCAGAATGAAGTAATAGTCCACAAAAAACACAAAATCTGACAGGTCAAAAAGCAGCCATAAAGATGACAGTGTAGATTATTGAGGATAAGAAAGAAATTATGTTACTCTTATGCAAGAAGCCCAGAATTTCCAGATAGAAGATATTCAAAAGACTAAGACAGAAATTAGAGGAAAGAAAAATTCTTGCACAGGAAAAACTGTCAAAAGCTTCAAATGAAAATTTGTGTACATTAATACAGCAGATCAATGAAAAACAATATATAGAACAAGAAACTTTGGGCCATCTGGAAAAAGAAGTGACAGAGAAAGTCCAAAAATATAAAGAACAATACCTAGAGATTTTTGAAAGATATAAAAAAGAAACTTGGACACAGGAAAGAAAGAGATCTGATATGGTGCAATATTTATGCAAAGAAGAAAGCTACACTAATCAATACAAAACACAGCTCCAAAGTTATTTGAAGAGAAATGCAAGCAAAGGCACACAGATATGGAAAATTTCACAATACAAAGGATAAGATCACAAAAGGTGACTTCAGAACAGAAGATTAGTAAAGCAGAAGATAAACAAATAAAAGCTGAAGTTATGGAATATCTGCAAAGTAAAAGATTTAGTGTTGAAACTAACACAGGTTATGTCACAGCATGATGGAACAATGAGTCTCCAAAGTAAGGAGAAACAGGTGGCGAGGGATACATCTGAAGAAGAAATATGAACATGGGAAAGAAAAAAAGATTTCATATGGTGCAATATTTATGCAAACCAGAAAGCAAAACTAATCAATACAAAAAGCAGCACCAGAGATATTTGAAGAGAAATACAGGCAAAGGCATCTAGATATGGAAAATTTCACAATACAAAAAATAAGAAAACAAAGGGTGAAAGTAAAAAAGAGGATTATTAAAGGAGAAGTTAAAGAAATAGAAAGTGAAGTTATGGATCACCTGAAGAGTAAGGATTTAATGTAGAAAATTCAACTCTGTTAATGTCACAGCATGATGGAACAATGAGTACCCAATTTAAAGAGAAACAGGTGGAACAGGAATCATCTGATTACTTGCCACATGAAGTTACTCTGGAGCTTTCAGTAGGAAACCAGTACAAAAGGTCAGTTAGAGTTGACCGGCAAGGGAAGGAGCAGAAAACAGTAGCAACTCTGATGTAGTCAGTGTTGTGGAATGATAGGCCAGTGAGTTCCCATATGAAAGAGCAACAGATGATACAGGATGCAGCTGATGAGAGTATGTCACATGGATATGTTCTGGAACTTTCTACAGAATGCCCACAGCAAACAAAAAAACAAAGAATGTGCCTTCAGCTTGGAAGAAAATGAGCTAAGAGTAAAGTTGCTTGATTTAGTACAGATGGATAGACATGTTAAAATCAATGAAAGAAATGCATTACAGAAAGTCAATAAGACCTAAAATTCTAGAATATTTTTAAAGCAAATGACAACAGCAATCAAGATGGTTAACAGAAATTCATGTGATATAACAGAAGTAAATAGGATATAGTACTGTGCAGCTAAATTAATAACAGATAAAGTCTTACCACAAAAACACAGAGCAATAAGGAAAAGGAAGGGAAGAAATCAAATACCATCATGGAAGTATCAAGTAGAGAAAACTATAAAGCAATTAAGACAAGAGGTGTCACTATTAGAAGAGTATAGAAGAGCGTACGGATCAACAAAAATACTTAGAAAGATAGAAGTGGTAAAAGCAATGTACAATATCAGAACAGACCAGCATATATCATATACTATTCTAAATAATAAGCTAAAGATACACAGGCAGAAAAACTTAGAAGGTGTGCAGATAAATACAAAGGAAAAGTAGAAAATAAGCAATTCATTGATGACCCAAAAAAAGTTTTATAGAGAATTAATAAACAAAGCAATAGAAACACCACCAAAAATGAGGAAATAGACACATTTTAGAGAAATATCTATGAAGACTCTGTGGAACATAGCAGTGATGCTGAATGGAGAGAAGAAGTAAAACAAATAGTAAGAAGTACAAATGTACTGAATATGAAATGGGATGAAATAACGACCAGAGAAATTAAAATTAAAAGAAAAGCTCCTAAATGGAAAGCCACAGGCCCAGATACAGTACCTATCTTCTGGCTAAAAGTACTAACATCTTTACAAGAAGATTTAGTCATGAGTAAAAACTACTTATATGCACATCCTGAACAGACACCAACCTGATTAACAATAGGAAAAATGATACTCCTTAAGAGTGAACTAGCAACCTCTCATAAAAACACTCAGACCAATAACTTGCCTTTCAACAATGTATTAAATATACACTGCAAATGATGCTGGCAGAGTTTATAGTCATTTAGAAGAAAACTCAATCATGGCAATAAAAGTAATGGGTACCAAAAGAAAGTCACGTGGAACAAAGGATCATTTGTTGTTAAATAAAGTCATGATGGAGAAGGGGAAGAATCTAAGTATGGCATGGATAGATTACAAAAAAGCATTTGACAGCATCCCACATTCATGGATAAAGGAGTGCTTGCAGATGTATAATATACACCCTACTTTGATCAGTTATATTACAGTGAACATGAAATAGTGACAAACCACTTTGCAGCTAAAAAGTGATAAAAGACAGATTATTATCCCAGGGATAAAAATTCAAAGGGGGATATTCCATAGTGACTCTGTCACCGCTGCTCTTTTGTTTTGCTCTTAACCTAGTAAGTTGCCTACTTACCAAATTAGGTCATAGGATTTGAATCGCAGCAAACAAAAACATGTAAAGACTTCTCATCTTCTTTTTGTGATGATTTAAAATTGTATAGTTCATCAGACGATCAGCTGAGAGTACAACTGCAAGTGGTCAAATCTTACTCAAATGATATAAGAGTGACATTTGGTCCTGATAAAGGTGCAAAAGCAACATTTAAGGCTAGAAAGCTGCAGCACCAAGAAAATATCAGTCTGGGACAGGAAAGTGAGATAAACAAACTTAAGCGGTAAGGAGTGTATAAATATTTGAGAACTGATGATGGGGCGACAGTAAAACATGAACAAATGCAAACAAAACTCAGTAAGGAATAGTTTGAATATTTTAGAAGACTAACATTAATACTAAAGACAGCCCTGACATCTAGGAACAAAGTCCAAGTTATAAACCAATTTGTCTTTTTGTATTGGATCAGTTGGACAGGAAAATAAGAAAACATGCTTCACACTTGTCAAATGATATATACAAATGCAAAGATTATATATTCCTTGTTCTGAAGGGGTCTATATAACATCGAAATCTACAAAGATCGAATGTCATAATATCAAACCCTAAACACCGAAATCCGCAAACATCGAACAGTCAGAATAGTGATTTTTTTCCCAGGGAAAAAAAATCGCTATTCTGAGAAACATACACACAACACAAACACACACAAAAAACAGCAATCCACAAACATACACTTAAAATCCTACACCTAAACCTAAACTAAACTTTACATACACTACTAGCTATCCACTTACCTTAACCCGACCCTAACCCTAAGGTCCGTCACTATTGCACAATCACCTCACCCGCACCCTAACCCTAACTCACCTAACCCACCCCCTAACCTTCACACAATCACACACTTACCTGACCCGCGCCCTAACCCTAACTCACCTAATCCGCCCCCTAACCCTAACCTACACACAATCGCACACTTACTTGAACCTGACCCGTAACGCTCCAACATATCTTACACTGAAAACAGCGAAGCCACAGCAACGGCCTACCAAATTCTTTCCCTGGGAAAGAATTTGGTGTCCTGTACCTTTGCTGCTTTCAGCGTTCAACATTACCGGTTCGATATTATAACATTCGATCTTTGTAAGATTCGATGTTATAATATAGACCCATTCTGAAGGAGATATGGGACTTCTCAAAATTGATTACATGTATAAATCTGCAATGGTAGGACTGCATACATATCTGCTGACTTCACAAGATCCAAACACAGTGAATGTTTTAAAACATGAGGAGAACAAGTCTAAGATGACTTCCTTGCTTAATTTAACAGAAGTATTTTTGTCAAAAATCAGGAGAACAAGTCTAAGATGACTTCCTTGCTCAGTTTAGCAGGAGTATTTTTGTCAAAAATCAAGTAGCAATTGAATGTGCCAAAAAAAAAAAAAGAAAGAATATAAGTAGAAGAATCAGATGAGAAGACAAGAAATTTGGAAAAGAGATAAATATAGCTGCAAGTACAGAAAATTCCTGGATCAACCTCATGTTGATCAGGATCTGATGCAGGAATAGTTAAGGAGAGGTGAATTTAAATCAAAAGATGAAAGTTTAATATTGGCAGACTAGGATGGTGGACTACATATACATTGGCTTACAAAGTCCATTGAACATACGGAGGAAACAGACAAATGCAGGTTCTGTAAAACAGAACTAGAAACAAGTTGCATATCTTGTTGTTGGGTGTGATATACTAATGGCAGAGGGCCTATATAATGAAAGGCATAATAATGGGGCAAGACTGTTGAACTGAGGATTGAGCAAATGTTATAATTGTTGAGAAGCACTGGAAACATGAGCCACAAAGCATTGTAGAGAATGATGAAGTTTATATCTCATGGGATCACGCACTACCAACAGTTAAAAAATAGATGTGAGAAAAGCAGATATAGTAGTCCATGAAAAGAAAGCAAGTACCATTGATCATTGAAATTACTACACCTAGTGACTACAGTGTATTACACACAGAGACACTCAAAGTAATAAAATATCAGGATTTTCTGGCAAAAAGCTACAGCAATGAGGAAGAAAGATACCCAAGAAGTCCCACTAGTAGTCAGAGTAATGTGTCTCATTAAAAAAATAATTTACAGTTGTATTTAGATATGCTACCAATACATGAACTCCATATAAATTACAGAAGGACTTAGTTTTGGGCACATTGCATGTGCTGAGAAAAGCAGTTTTGGCTAATATCAAAGATTAAAACAATACTAATTTCATGAATTTTAATCATACTTTAACTTAGGAATGGGGCCATTCTCATCATGGTACTAGAAACCAAAAGTCTTGGAGAAATTAAAAAAAGTGGTCCAAATATAGAGATGAATGCGGTCTGAGCAAAGAGATGAAATCAGCAAGAAAAGGAGAGCAGTATTTCCTGAAACTGAATTTATCCACAAGTCTTGGTGAGTACCTTCATGACGTGGACTGATTTCACAAAATCTCAACAAGACAACACTGATATACAGATTGTATTTTACATATCATGGAGAACAGTAGGGCAAGAAATAAAAAAAATACAGCTGGGTGCATAGGTCCCAGGGTAAAAAAGTGCCCAATCTCGGTGAACATATTGTTGTTCCAGGACTGGAAAAATGTAGTGTAGAGTCCTCAGGGCACAGAAACATTCCTACAATAGGGTTAGATCTGGCACAGGTGGAAGATGTCACCTCCCTCATAGAAGGAAAAGTAGTCCACATAAAACAAACAAAAAAAAAAAATTGACAGGCCAAAAAAAAAAAGAGCTATAAAGATAAGGAAGAAATTATACATTGTTACTATTACACAAGAAGCCCAGAATTTCTAAATAGAAGATATTTAGAAAGATTAATACAGAAACTAGAAGAAAGAAACATACCTGCACAAGAAAAACTGTTGAAAGCTTCAAATAAAAATTTGTATTCGTTAATACAATATATTTATGAAAAACATTATATAGATGAAAGATCTTTGGACCAGCTGGAAAAAGAACTGAAAGCAGAAGTGTAAAAATATAAAGAACAAAACCCAGGCAATTTTGAAAAATGTAAAAAAAAAAAAAACATGGACATTGGAAAGACAGAGATCTGGAATGGTGTAATATTTATGCAAAGGAGGACACCAAACTAATCAATGCAAAAAAGCAGCTCCAAAGATATTTGAGGAGAAATACGGACAAAGGCAGTTGGCTATGGAAAATTTCACAATAGAAAAAAAAAAGAAAACAAAAGGTGCTGTAGAAAAGAGTATTAGTAAGGTAAAAGTTAAACAAATAGAAAGTGAAGTTATGGATTATCTGCAAAGTGAAGGATTTAATGTGGAGAATCTAACATAGGCAATGTCACAGCATGATGGAATTATGGGTCCCCATATTAAGGAGCAACAAGTAGAACAGGGGGAATCTGAAGCAGGTTTGCAACATCATTACCTAGAGGAAAACAGTTTTTGTACTTACTTTTCTCACTTGCTTAGAGAAAAACAGCTCTTGTACTCACTTTCCTCACTTATCTAGAGGAAAATAGTTTTTTATTCAGGCATGTCCAAGGGTCAGCTCCCAGCGTTCTCTCCTGTCTGTCTGATGAATCTGGGCATCTTGAGGCAATGTAGAAATTGCCTCGTTCACAGACAACCCTCTCCTCCTACCAGCCAGCACTACAACCTTTGAGAGATGCACTTATCTAGCCAAACTGGAGGTAAAGCTCTCTCCAACCAAGACTGAACTTGACAGTCATGGGGAGAAAGTAAACATTTGCACCACACCACACTCATCACATAGTCTCACTAAATCTACACTACCAAAATCCACACATAGTAACACAAAAACATTCGCAGAGGCTCTCAGTAATAATCTGTCTAAGCAACAGAGACCTCCAAAGCAGAAACGCAAGCAACCTACATCTCCCAACACAACCCAAATGACACATAGCCCACAGACTCAGTGTGCCACTCAATCACAGCCAATAAGGCAAAACAATGTAACCAACACACTAGTCATAGGTGACTCTATAGTCAGGCACACTGATGTCCCACTCACCAAGCTAAACAAGGAGAAGGTTACTGTCAGCTGCCTGTCGGGTGCCAGGATCCACCACATAACCCATGCACTCAGGTCACTGCACAACAAGTACAAATATGAGTCATTGTCCATGTTGGTGTGAATGACCTGATATGTACCTCCCTGGACTACATGAAAAGAGACATGGAAGAGCTCTCCGATCTTGTAGCACAGGCAGGTATGACCTGCCATTGCCCAGAATGATACTGCAGTACAAAGACAAAATTATTGATTTCAACAATTGGCTAAGCTTCTGGTGCCATTCTAAGGGGATCCAGTATCTGTCTGCTTAGGATGACATGGTCAACAGACCACGATCCTTTGCCACAGATAGCCTGCACCTGTCGCCCCTGGGATTCCGGATACTGGCTAAGGCTCTTGCTGCCCCTATAGTGCCTTTTTTAGGCAGGGTTCAAATAATAAATTCACCACCATAACAGGAACAGGCAAGCAAAAACTGGGAGTAATGCTACTCAATGCTAAAAGTCTAAATCTCAAAATGCACTCACTTGAGGCACTCCTTAAAATGGAGAACATTGATATCTGTGCAGTGACTGAGACCTGGTTCAAGGCTCCAGAGAGCACCCCTGCACTATCAGGTGATAACTCATACCACACTTTACGGCCATGTAACCTGGACTGAAACACCAAAGGTGGAGGTGTGTCCATAATCATTAAGGATATCCACACCTCCAGGCTAGTTGCTCAGCATAATGCATCCGAGGTTATCCAAGTGAAACTAACTCTGGGCAAAACTGCAATCCAAATTGTAGCTTGCTACAGATCCCTCACCATGCCCCAGGATTCCCACTCCTCTTTTCTTGATGTACTGGAAAATATTAGGGTTCAGCCAAACACCCTAATAATGGGCGACTTCAACTACCCCACCATTAACTGGAAAAACTACTCATGTACCAACTCCTTAGCTCAACACTTTCTGGAATTCATAAACTTCAATGCCCTAGATCAACTTATCCACACCCCCACCAGGAGCAACAATATCCTAGATCTAATCATTACCAACATGAGTGACCAGTGTTCCACACCTGAAGTCAACTCCTCGTTGGTCCAATCCGACCATAAGCTTATCACCGTTGATATCCACATCCCGCCCCCATTAAGGGAACCACAGTAAAAAATTTCACCAAAGCCACCTTCATGCTTCTTAAGACAGAAGTGGTGAACTTCATGACACCCATGCAGATGGACAATACAGTTACAACTGCTGAATCCTACACAAATGCACTCTATAAGCACTTACACAAGTGCATGGATCATGCTATCCCAAACAGAACCAAGATGCTATCCTCCAAAAAAAGGAAGCCAATCTGGTGGTCCCCTGCCATAAACAAACTGTACAACAGAAGGAAGAAACTGTTGCAAAAGTGAGTAAAATCCCATGAGTGGAGGAGCTCCCTGGTCAGCCTCAGTAAGAAGCTGAGATCCCTTATAAGATCCTCCAATGCTAGCTATGAAAACAAAATCGCAACTAAATCCAAGGACAACTACAAAGCATTCTATAGCTATGTCAAGAATCTAGATGGCAACACCCAGATCTGCTCTGAGTTACAGCACAAAGGCACGAAAATTACAGAACCAACTGATATTGCCAACATCCCGGCAGATAGGTTCAGTGCTAACTTTACCCCCCTTTCACCCCTTAATGGGCCCATATCTATACAGGAAGAATGCAGAGTCCCTGCAATCACAGCTACACAGGTAAAAACTGCACTCTCTAAAGCCAAAAACACAGCATCCATGGGACCGGACAACATCCCAGGCTGCGTTTTATACGAACTTCAGAACAAACTGGCTCCCCACTTAAGCACCACATTCAAAAATAGCCTCGCATCAGGCTTTGTGCCCACTGAATGGTGCACAGCAACAGTTATCCCACTCCACAAAGGGGGAGCCACCACTGATCCCGGGAACTATTGACCTATTAGCCTGACCAGCCTGGTCTTCAAGTCCATGGAACGTATCATCATGGAACTCATAAACAAAGACATTGGTAACCTCCATATTCTGGATCCCACACAGTTCGGATTTGTGAAAGGCAGATCATGTCTCCTGAACCTGATTGACTTCTTTGAGGCAGTCAACAAAGCCGTGGATGAGGGTAAGGTGGTTTGCGCAGCCTATCTTGACCTCGCCAAGGCTTTCAACACCATCCCCCATTCTGGATTTATAGCTAAACTCACTAAACTAGGTACAAAATCCCTACATCATAAGATGGGTTGCCAAATGGCTCACTGACAAAACCCACACTGTAAAAGTTGCAGACTCCAAATCTGACCTCAAAGCAGTGACAAGTGGAGTACCACAGGGTTCTGTTCTGGGACCGCTCCTGTTTGGTATCTACTTCTCTGAAGTACAGGCTAACACAGAAGGCCTCTGGCTAACGAAGTTCACAAATGACTGCAAACTAGGAGCCATAGTCAAGTCCACAAATGATGTGGACATCCTACAGACGGGCCTCACTGAGACAGATGCCTGGTGTCAGAGCCATGGCCTCAAGCTCAGTGCCAAAAACTGCAGTATCACCCCCTTTGGTAAAAACTCTGTACCCATGAACTACCACATAGGCAGCAATCTACTTAACACTGAATGCATGATAAGAGACCTTGGGACCCAGGTGGACAGTAGTCTCTCCTTTGATAGTCACATTGCCACAGTAGTCAGGAAGTCCTTCTACATGGCACACCTCATAATAAAAGGGTTCTCATCCAGGAAAAAAGAGGTCATTGTTCCCCTCTACTCGACACTCATTAGACCCATTATAGAGTACAACACCCCTTTTGGAATGTACCTCACAAGACATCTGCAGCAGCTGGAAAGGCCACAGAATGACCTCACAAAGAGGATAACTGGCCTCAAACAAATGCCCTACACTGACCGCCTCAAAAAACTCCAGCTTTACTTCATAGCATATCGCCTACTCCGAGGTGATCTCTGCCTAACATATAAAGCTATGTCAAACCCAGAGCTGTTAGACATGCTACACCTAAAGAAATCCCAACCCCTCCGAGCTACACAATCTAGGGACCTAAACCTTGTCACCACAATAAACAGGACACACTGGAGGGATAGATTCCTGTCCCAGCGACTTCCTATACTCTGGAACAAGCTACCCGGATGAGAACTAGGAAATACACCCTGGGGATCACTCATGTGTCTCTGCTCGACATGGAACCTTGTTGGCTAGGCTTACGTAGGCCCTTGGGCCGATAGTCTAGTATCTACCTATGAACCTATGTAGATGATCTGGAGCCTTCTGGAGGAAACCAGTACAAAAGTCCAGTCAAAACTGCATAGAAAGTAAAGGAGCAGGAAAAGGTGTTAATTACTGTTGACACGGGTAATGTTGCGGAGTGGTGAGCCAATGGGTTCCCATATGAAGGAGCAGCAAATGAAGCAAAGTTCATTTAAAGAGGATATGTCACAGGAAGATCTTCCGGAACTTTCTGTAGATTACTCATTGGAAACAGAGAGCAACAAAGACACCTTCAATCCAGAAGAAAATGATTTAAGGGAAGAGCTGCATGATTTGATAGAGATGGATAGACATATTAATATATAGGAAGGAAATACATTACAGAAAGTAGACAAGACCCAAATTGTGAGAAGACTGGTAAAACAGATGAACGCATTAACCAGGACTGTTAAGAGAAATACACATGATGTAACAGAAATAAATAAATAAATATATTACTGTGCAGCTGCACTAATAACCAATAAAGTGTTACCATAAAAATAAAAAGTAACAAAGGAAAGGAAGGAAACAAGTAAAATGCCATTATGGAAGTGTCAAACAAAGGAAACTGTAAAGCAATTATGACAAGAAGTATCACAGTTAGAAGAATACAGAAAAGGGAACAGATCATCAAAAATGTTTAGAAAGACAAATGTGGCAAAAGCAATGCACAGTATCAAAACAGATCAGGATTTATCATATACTACTGCCAATAATAAACTAAAAAGGTATGCATATATATATATATATATATATATATATATATATATATATATATATATATATATATATATATATATATATATATATATATATATTCACTATATATATATATATATATATATATATATATATATATATATATATATGAAACGTCACTTACTTACGGACCATATAATTGAAATCCACACCTTCAGTACAATTTCTGTATTATGACTGAGCAGCAGCTTCAGCTAGGTGTACAGAACAGAGCAAGAAATGGCTGATGTGGAATACCTTGCACCGGGAAGATAAAAACAGTCCTGTTACTTGAGGGATATGTAATGAATGTGGAAAGAGCATTAAAGAACAAAAACTACTGGTGTTGCAAGTGGAAAGCTACACAAAAATGCAAAGGTAGGGCAGTCACAATAACTTGTGGTAATGGGGAAGAATTAATTAAAACAGTGCAGCACAACCATGTGGGCGATGCCACTGAAATAGAAAGATATAAGCTGTGTTCAGAACTAAGGCATAGAACGGAGGTCTCCCGGGACACTCCATGTCTGCTAGTCGATGATGCCCTAGCGTCCTCTGCCATTGATATAATCCCTAATCACTCCTCCTGAAAAGCTCTTTTACAACAAGTGGGGTGGGTAAGGAGAAAGGATACCAGGTCTGGGAGTAACCCCACCATCCAACTGCAGGATATTGATGTACACCAGTTTCCCACAAAAACGGAGGTATTAGTTGAAAAGAGAATTGTGGATGCTAGCACAGATAATGTAGTCATAGTACTTATGACTGTAAACAACCTGTACGACTTCAGCAGAGCTACTGTTTGGCTAATGGATGGCACATTTTTTATAAGGGTATCATCTGCCATCAGCTGTACAGTATACATGGACTCATGAAATATGGTGGCTACAACAACTCTGTCATTACTGTATTGTCTCATGAGTAAGAAATATTTAAAGGCATACAACTATCTGTGGGACTGTGTGTTCCAGCTGCTTGCTGAGCATGGCTTTGAGACCTGCCTATGATATGTGCTGTCAGATTTTGAAATAACAGCCGTGAATAGTATTAAGTCCAATATAAATGGTGTAACAGCTAAGGGTTGCATGTTCCATTTTGACCAGAATATCTGTCGGAAAGTACAGCAGTTGGGATTAACCTCCCTCTATAATACCAACAAGTTCCAGCTGTCAGTGAAGTGTCTTGTAGCATTGGCTTTCCTACCTGAAGAGGAGGTATTGCCAGCACTTACACTACTTCGGGAGTCTTTTCCTCCAGAGGGGCAGGAATTGATGAAGTATTTCTCTGACTGGTATGTCCTCGGGAAACTGAGAAAGTTTAGCACAAGAACAACAGCACATTGCAGGTTCCCACCTCTCTTCCCTATACAATTTTAGAATGTGTACAACCTGAATGCCCTCTTCCTGCCCCAAATGCAGAATTCTGTGGAAGTTTATCACTGGAGGCTCAAATGTTTATTGGGTACCAAAACCACGAATCTGTCTATCCTGATGTCAACACTTGCCAGGGAACAAGATCGGGTGGAGAAACTATGGGCCCGGATGGCTGGTGGGTGTCCGCCTTCACCTAAAAGGGGGCAAGTAGTCCAGAGACATACCCAGTTTGAGTATATTTTAAAGCACAAAGGGTCATATGATATGGTAGGGTTTCGGAGAGCTATTTCCCATGTATTGAAAATGTAACAGATATCTGCTGTATATATTTGTGAGTTGTATGTTGTTAGAATGCACTACGGTGTTGTCTGTTTACACATTTGATTGCTAACAGGTGGTACGAGTTCAGGATGGTGCACTACTTCTATGTGGATGGTGACAGGGAGCTCAGATGGTGATGGGAATTCTTTGAAGCACAAATTTTCAATAAACACATTGGCAAACCGTGGTTTTTGATGTTTTGAGACTTCAGTGTTGTAAGTTTCGACATTTTGTACTTTTGTTTATATGTAATTTCGACTTTACAGTCTCGAGGTACCGAAATTTGATATTTCGGTATCTCAAAGTTGTAAAGTGAAAAAAAAAAATAAATATATATATATATATATATATATATATATATATATATATATATATATATATATATATATATAAATCAAAGACAAAAATAGGAAGCCTCCCACTGAAGAACTGTGTAATACGAAGTATCCAATCAGCAAAATAATTACCACAGTCACCATGGTCAGGGTAACAGAATGTACGACACCAGTAAAATGAAGATTTTTCTTTATTGGGATAAGCACTTTCAGATCACCTGATCCTTCATCAGATCCATATAAAACAAGTCAGTTAAAAAACATTTAAATACTAAGGCATATCCAATCAAAACTTAATTTACTGACACACCCTCTCAATCAAAATTCCATACACGCCTCTTAAGCCTTCTCCTTTTCAGTGCAGGTTTAATTGGTAAGTAGGCATTAAGACCTGGAGATTTATATGCCTGCAGCCTACCTATCCAGCACATGTCTGCTTTCTCTACTAGGTTATTAACATCCCCCCTTTCTTGTTGTTACCTATGCTCTGTATCACCCTAAAATAAAAATAATGCCCTTCATTCTCTTTAATATGCTTAAAAAGTTTTTTGTTTACATCCTGCTGTCTAATGTCACTCAAATGTTTGGATATACTCTCCTATAGTTGTCTCGTGGTTTTACCCACATAAAAAGAGTCACAGAGACCACAGGTAGCCATATAGACTATGTTCCTACTGGTGCAGTCTACATACCCATCAAAGTAATATTCTTTCTTCTGTTGTGTATGTAAAAATACATTTACTTTGTAAATAAATTTACAAGTACATCAACAATACGGGTGGGTGCCTTTTCTTTGTGAAACTACAGAGTGATAGTTCCCATTTTTATCACATAAAAGCTGCTTAAGATTGCGATTGTTTCTAAAGGTGAAGCGAGGTACTTCCCCTACAATCCCTTTCATCTCCTCATCTGACATCAGAATCTTCCAGTTATTCCTAATCACATTACAGATCCCCTTGATGTCACTTAAAATCCTCTCTATGCGGAACCTCTACCAAATGATTCCCCCTATATAAATATGGTTTCCCTATGTCCTCTCTTAAATCCTGTACTTGTCTCTGTTCAGCAGTCACTTCACCTTGTTTGTACCCTCTGCTCTAAAAATTATTCCCCATAATTTCAACTGCTTCAATAAACTCCTCCCCTTGGGTATGAAGTCTGGACGCTCTAAGGAATTGTCCCTTAAGGACATTCCTATGATCATGCACAGGGTGCATACTAGATCTATGCAGAATACTATTTTTCCAGCACACCTTCCGATAAAGGGCAGCATGAATTTCCCCAGACACAGTATCTTGTTTCAACCTAATGTCAAGAAAATCAATGCTTTCAGTATTATGTTGCATTGTGAAATGTAGAAAATCAGTGGTAGTTTCTAAATATGAAACAAAATCGTGCAACTGTTCAAGGCTCCCTCCCCATAAAATAAAAACATCATCCACGAACCATTTGTAGGAATGAATACATCTATGAAATAGGTTATTGCCAAACACATAGCACTCCTCCCATTGTGCCAACACCATATTAGCATAGGTAAAAATATAAACTGCATGTAGACTTACAGAGCAGAAACATTAATAAAACAACAAAAAAGCAAAGGTAAGCACTTTCACGACTCACAGTTCGCTTCTTCAGACAACTGTACTTGCTAAAAACATTCATTTAAATAGTAGCTTACCATCACAGCTTAAAATCATTAACCAATTAACTAAGCTAATAGTTTAATAAAACACTAAAACGAGAGGGAAACTTTTATAAAAGACATCTTAAAAACAAATGGTATGTTAAAAACAAAAACTGATTATAAAGTAGTGTATAACTATTTATGTTTAAGAGGGCGTGCTTTCAAAAAGGGTTTTAAAGAAAACATATTGTTCAACTCAGGATGTTTTTCTGCATTTAACAAGAGGATCCACTTTTGCTCAGCAGCCTCTGTTTGATTCTCTGTATCACCCCCTCTATTGGAACAAATGAGAACTTGTAAAATTAAAAACTTAAAACTATGTGTCGAGTCAGTATTCATAACATGTACTGCCAAAACATTTGTTTCCTTCTTGTTTCTAATGTCTCTGTTATGTTCTAAAACTCTGTCTTTGAAGGTTCCATTTGTTTTTCCAACATAATAAGCATGACATTTTTGTCAGAAGACAAAATAAACAACGAACTATTAGCTTAGTTAATTGGTTAATGATTTTAAGCTGTGATGGTAAGCTACTATTTAAATGAATGTTTTTAGTAAGTACAATTATCTGAAGAAGCGACCTGTGAGTCATGAAAGTGCTTACCTTTGCTTTTTTGTTGTTTTATTAAAGTTTATGCTCTGTAAGTCTATGTGCAGTTTATACTTTTACTTTTGCATTTTTTTCTGCACTTGACTGTACTCTGGACTCATTTTTTTGATTCTTACCATATTAGCATAGGTGTTGGCACATAGGGTGCTCATGGCCACACCACATTTCTGCAGGTATAAATCATCTTCAGACAAGAAAACATTATTCTCCAGAATGCATTTCATCAGAGCACATAACAATTCTGTCTTTCTATGATCATACTCACATTTATTGCTAAGAAACATTGCCAATGCTTCGAAACCATAAGTATTCGGTATTACAGTGAATAGATTTTTTATATCTATCGTCACCATAATCAAACAGTCCCCATGGTTTTGTCCCTTTTATACAGCCCTAAATCTCTAAGGAAATGTTGTGAATCCTTCAGTACAGCTGGTGCTATCCCAAATAACCACTTTAGATTGCTCTCAACATATATGGATAGTGGTTCAGTTATCCAGCCAGCTCCAGCCACAATGGGATGCATGGGTGGGTCAATACAAACAAATACACATGCCGTAAAGTGCAATTTCCCTTAAGAGCACACAGAGACCACAGTCAGTCTGGGGCTGGTTTCTCCCTCTTTCTCCAGATCCCCAGTAAGACTCCCCACTGGCACAGCTATAGAGCTGAGTTCTTAGCCAGGGTTCCCAGCCAAGTCCTCCAACAGTGTCTCTGTCCAACCAGTGCTTCATGTCCCTGCCCAAGTAGCTGACATACACACTCTTGGAGATTTGTTTTACACACATACACACACACCTGGGAAAGGCTGGCACAGGTTTACTAGCTATGACCCTTCTGCCTAGACTATAAGGTAGATACCACTGCCAGCAGAACCCCTTATCAGCCACTTTAGGGCCCTTAACAAAGGGTGTCCAATCCTACAATGTAATGTTACTATTAATTCAAATGGTAGTCTGACCAAGAGCAAGGCTAGTAGGAATGGCCTGCACAGTGGTACCAAATAAATATGCAAGTACTCTCAGAGCTTAAGCATGTCTCACAAATATCAGCCACAAAGATAGGTTTAAATATATTTAATAACAAATAATAAAATAACAAGAAAATACTCAGTAAATCATCACAGTAACTTCAGAGTTCAAAATCACAGGAAATATTTAAAACAACATTGCAGAACAGTCTCAAATTAATACAAAAAACACCTAAACTAACCTTTACTATATTCCAAACTATATTAAAAGAATTAACTGTACCCTAGTTAACTTACTTACAGCAAGGTAAGTGTGGTGAATGAAACTTCTAGCTGATGTTGTTGTCATGTCAAAGACAGATACAAAATGCCCAGTCACTCTCTCAGAGAGTTCTTAAATTAATATTAAATATTACTGCTGGGATACTTGCAGCATGACATCACCTTTTGTCACCTGACTTCAGTTCCCAAGCTTAGTTCCCTTTGTCTGAAACTACCAGCATTTAGCATCTCCTTGTGAAAATACATAGCCTTCAGATGTTTGCAACTGGTGGAAGACATAAAACAATGACACACTTACAAAACAATACAGAAGGCTCCCTAGTTCTAGACATTATGTCTCCTTGCTGCATTGAAATGAACTTTTATGGCACAGTTATAAAGCAATTTAATTTAAAATATTTTACTAAAGTTTTGCAAGTTAACCTTCTATGTGCCAGTTCCCACTGTTAAAACATATACATTTACACAGTTGCAATAGTTTATATACATTTCTGTTATTGTCCAGTAGGGTACACTGTGGATACATCTTCAAGCTCAGTACTGTACACACCCTTTTCACACACTCTTCTGTACCAGCAGTATGATATACACATAGCATACAGTTCTAATACATTTGTAACACAAGCATATGAATCATGTTGACATTCACAACTAACATATAATCATTTACAAAATTCCAGACAGCTGTGCTGGCAACAGCTCCTTTTGTGGAATCCCCCCCCCCCACTTGAAGACTCAAGCTAGTTTTTCAAGTGACCCGTAAGAAATGAAATGTTGCTTGACAGGGTTGGCCCGATCTGGGAATACACTACCCCATACCCTGTCTTGAGATTCCAGCTGCCTTGGCATTGTTGAACCCAGAAAAGTGCTGCACTATCCTATCATATGTCTGCAACCTTAGGTTTCACCATAGTATTGGCATTTTGCTGCCTGGCTCAATGTAGCCATGTTAAGGGATTGTGGCCTGTAACTACAGTGAGTTTCCTTCTATACAGATAAGGCTGAAGGTTCTGCAATGCCCACACTATGGCTAGACATTATTTTTCTACAGCTGCATAGCATTCCCCCTGGGTTGGAGCCTACAGCTGAGATATACTATTGGGTGCTCTATCACTCTGAGGAAACCTGGCTGAGTACAGCCCCCACCCCATGGTTTGAAGCATCCACCTGCACAACAAACTATTTGCTGTAATCTGGACTGGCTAAAACAGGGGGTCTTCTCAAAGATTCTTTAAGCTTCTGGAATGCCTGCTCACATGTTGGGGTCCACAGTACCTTATCTGATCTGTTTTTCCTTGTCGGGTCTGTGAGGGGAGCAGCTATGGTATTATAACTGGGGACAAACTTTCAGTAGTACCCTGCTGTCCCTAAGAATGTCCTCACCTGCTTTTTGGTAACAGTGCAGGCCATGCCTGAATGGCTTCCACTTTGGCAGGTGCTGGCCTAATCTTACCACTCCCCACTCTATGTCCCAGGTAAGAGACCTCTGCCATACCCACCTGACTTACTGGGCTTAATGGTCAACCCTGCCCTTTGTAGTCTGCTCAGCACCTCCCTGACATGCTGAAGGTGCTCTTGCCAGGAATGGCTGTAGATGGCAATATCATCAACGGTAAGCAAGGGCAAAAATCTCCTGCTCCTGCTAGGATATGATATATCAGCCTCTGGAAAGTTGCTGAGGCATTTTTCATCCCAAAGAATATCTTTGTGAGCTCATACAAGCTGAAAGGAGTCACAAAGGCTGACCTCTCTCTAGAGCTGGGAGTCAAGGGCACCTGCCAGTAACCCTTGGTATGATCAATAGTGTTAAGATACTTAGCCCCACCCAGCTGCTCTTGGGATTCATCTGTCCTAAGCATTGGGTAAACATCTGACTCTGTGTGACTATTTAATTTCCTGTAGTCCACACAGAACCTGGTGCTGTCATCCTTCTTTGGTACCAGCCCAGGGACTGCTAAACATCTGGATTACCCCTAGTTCCAACATTTTCTGTATCTCATCCCTCAGAGTCTGTTTGACTCTCTCAAGCACCCTGTAAGGGGCCTGCTTAAAAGGTCTTTAGGGTCCTGTATCCACATGGTGCTGCACCAGGTGGTTGCACCATGGTTTTCCAGTGAACATGTCTGCACTCTCCTGTAACACTGCTTGGATTTCTCAAACCTGGGTAAAGGATAGCTGCTGGGACGCTGCTACCCCTTCCACTGAGGTGACAGTCCAAGCCTCACTGAGGAGATCAGTCACCAGATCCCCCTCAGACTCCTCCTGCTATCCACTGGAAATACTCAGCACAAGGGCTTCTCTATCCTGGTAAGGCTTCATCATGTTAACATGGTACAGTTTGTGCCCCTGCTGCCTTCCTAGCAGTTCTACCATGTAGTTAACATCACTGACCTTCCTTACCACTTTGAAGGGTCCCTCCCAAGCTGCCTGCAGCTTGTTGTGTCTGACAGGAATGAGAACCATTACCTGCTGGCGAACAGCATACTTTTTAGCTTGAGCATTCCTGTCATACAAGACCTTTTTCTGCTGTTGGATTTCTGCTAGGTTCTCCTGGGCCAAGCCCATGAGTTCTCTGAGCCTTATCCAGAGGTTTAGGACATATGCCATAACAGACTTCTTGTGGGATTCACACTCACCCTCCCACTAATCTGGAATCAAATCTAGAGGTCCCCTCACCCTATGCCATTACAGCAACTCAAAGGGTGAAAAAAAATGTAGATTCCTGGGGTACCTCTCTGTAAGCAAACAACAGATGGGGCAAATATTTGTCCCACTCCCTCTTAAATTGATCTGCAAATACCCGTAGCATAGTCTTGAGTGTAGAGTTTAACCTGTCCAATAGAACATTAGTCCGGGGATGGTAGGGGGTGGTCTTTAGGTGCTTCACCCCACAGCACTTCCACAGACAAGTCAGCAGGTCTGACATGAAGTTGAAAATCTCTAACAAAGCATTTGCCACATTTTCTGCCTCAATTGAGGACAGGGCCACTGCCTCAGGATATCTGGTAGCATAATCTACTACCACTGGTATTTATTTTTCCCTGTGGACCTTGGGATACTCAGGGGCCCCACAGTATCCATAGCTACCATCTGAAATGGCTACTCAATCACAGGCAAAGGCATCAAAGGAGCTTTCACCTTTTTGCCTGCCTTGCCTACCTTTGGCACTGCTCACAGGTCCTGCAGTACTCTGTTACATCTATGGAAATCCCAGGCCAATAAAGGGTCTGCATAATACATCTCTTGGTAAACTTTATGCCCATATGACCTACAAAGGGAATGTCATGGGCTATGACTAGAAGTGCCAGACAGTAGGCTCTAAGCACTACCAACTGCTGTATTCTCTCATCCTCTTGCCGTCCCTCAGGGATCCACTCTCTATACAGTAATCCTTTGTCACAGTATACAGATTCCCCCTTTCCTTGAGATTCAGGTGCCTCACTAGCTACCTCCCTCAAGCCTTGAAGTGTATGGTCTAAGAGCTGAGCCTGTGTCAACTCTCTCTCTTTGTAACCCTTCCCAGCTCCCCTTCCACAGGAGGTTTGACATCCTCTGACAGCAGTGCCTCACTGTCAGCCTTGATACTACTACTTACCTCTGCCCTTGCAGTCACTCTGTCCAAGGGAACATCAGTACCCACAAGCAGCTGTGGCTCACCTTCAGTCTCACTGCTAAATGGTAGCTCCATCCCTGAACTAACCACCACACCAGTCCTGGCTTCAAGTCTGCGATCTGTCTGGGTCTCCTCCAGGCTACCAGACCCACATGCTTGTCTCAAAGCCTGACTGTGTGTTACTGCATGCACACAAGGTACTGCATTATCAAAATTATTCTGTATTAGGACATCTGCAGGGATATCCTCAAGCACACCTACTTGCTGGCTTCCTTTTTCACCCTCGCAGTTAAGGTGAACCCTAGCCAAAGGTATTTGGAATGGAGTCGCTCCTAAAGCTCTGAGTGCAGTAGACTGTCCAAGCAAGTAGTGCTGCTCTTTAGCCACTGCAAGCTTCACAATGGTTAGGTCAGAGGCTGTGTCTCTCTTAACAGTGGCCTCTTTCCCATTTACTAAGATAAGATATAACCTCTTGAGGTAGTTTGGTGCCCTTTTTGTCTCCAAACAACTCACTGCTGGTGTTCTCTCATTTCCACTTACTGGCTCTCCCACCTTTTGTTCCCCACCTTGCCTCCGTGAACATCTATATTCTACATGGCCCCACTGGTTGCATTTAAAACATTTAACCCTTGGTCCTAGACTTGTACCTGGACTAGTAGCTTTCCCTGCTACTGGCAGACTCTGTTGGGGCAGTCTAGGCTAACCACCATGGGTTCCCTTAGACCCATGAGCAGCACTGGGTATCCCTTTCCTGTGCAGTGATGCACTGCTTGCTAGGTATAGGTCTCCATTTTTACTCAACTCATCTGCTGTGTTACATTCTCTGTCCACTATCCAGATTCTCATGCCCTCAGGCAAAGTGCTAAGGGCTTGTTCCCTCAACAAAAAGTCTGCCAGCTCTTCAAAAGTGGTGAACTGACACCCACTCACCCACCTATGAAAACAAGTGCTTAACTCAGCAATATATTCACACATGTTTTCATCTCCCTTGCATCTATGCTCTCAAAACTTTTTCCTATAAACTTCAGGTGTTAACTTAAAACATTCTAACAAACAATTTTTAACTATATTATAATTTAAGCAATCAGTATCAGACACTTTAGAAATAACAGTTACAGCTTTACCATGGCATAAGGGGGTCAGGAACTGTACCCAGTGTCCTTGATCTGCATTATACTGTTTACATACCCTTTCAAACATGTGAATAACTATCAAAATGATCCCTCTCTGTAAAGTGTGAAAGAAATTTACTGACCTTTGTTGCTTCTGGGTTTGGTTACTCCCTTCCCCATTACCTCCATGACCCTGGCGAAGAATCAGCTCCTCCTTTTCATGTTGCCTGTGCCTCTCATTCTCTTAAGCTTCCAGACATCTCAGTCTCTCTGCTGCTTCTAATTCCATGTGTTGCTCCTGCAGCAGTCTCTCTGCTGATTCCAGTTCCAAACATTTGGCCTCCAGTTCAAGTCTCCTTAACTCCAGATGGATTTTTAAGTCTTGTGTGGAAAGGTTGAACTGTCCGTTTTCTGAGAGTTGTACTTCCCCAAGGCCAGTCTGATTGTGCTCCTGGTTGTTGGTCTGTGATGCAGCTGTGCCTAAAGCTGCAATAATTTCTGCTTTAGTCAGATTGGCATGCACCAGTCCTTTAACCTGGGACATCTCAGCCAACTGGCTCCTTGTCAGCTTGCCATATTCCTCTGCTGACATCTTTGCCTGCTCTCACTGACTAACTAAGCTAACAAAAAAAAATAAAACAATTGTGATTTGAAACTCTGAATGTTCGCTGTGTAGCTGATTGAGAGTACAAACACTTTCCTTAGTGACCACTGTTTACAGGCTACAGGAATTCAGTTTACCTTCATTTAGTCAGGAGTCCACTGTACGATGCACCAAAGTGCGAAAGCACAACGGCAAGATTTGGGAATGTCGAATTCCATTGTTGCCAATTCATATGAGGGAATGCACACTGACATTCACTCATTTGAATTTGGCATTCCAGAACTGCGGTAGCGGTGCTGCTGTAGCGTTGTCGCCTCACAGCAAGACGTTGTTGCGTTCGATTCTCAGCTAGAGCATCTTCTGTGTGGCGGCATGCGTGAATGGGCGTGCCTTCATTGAAGGTTGTGCATCAGGGCTGGTAACTCATGTAAAAATCCACTACCAAACATTAGTGGACTGGAGTTCTGCTGTGGCTACCCCTAACCGGGATAAGCCAAAAGACACAACAACAACAACAACATCAACATTCCAGGTGCAGATCGCACTATAGTCAGGATCAGGACATATACCCTTTCCTTCACTGTAGTGTGATCTCAGAGTTAGTATATTAAAGTAGCAGGGTGTGGGTCTGGGGGGGGGTGCAGCCCCCTGCATAATGATATTTGGAGAGATTAGGAAATGGCTTCTAAATGTCACTGTTGTGCTGCAGTTCAGAAATGGTCGAATCTGGGTTTCCAGTAAACCATTTTCGACATTTAGATTCAGACACATTTTGCAATTCGTCATTTACATCGCTCAATAGAGCGATCGCACATTACATTTTCAACCAAATGAAGGTAAACCCAGGAATTCAACATTCACATGACGGAATCCTAATATTTGGATATCCCACCACTGCAAACCAATTAATATGTGATGTGGATATCCCACCTGGCCCAGTAATCAAGGAGCCTCAGTTCCCACAACTGGCAACAGTGGGGGACGTACACACTGGGATAATGACAAGTACACATAAAGTAAAGTGCAATTTCCCTTAAGAGCACATAGAAACCAGAGTCAGTCAGGGCCTGGTTTTTCCCTCTTTCACCAGATCTCCAGTAAGACTCCCCACTGGCACAGCTATAGAGCTGAGTCCTTAGCCAGGGTTCCAAGCCAAGTCTTCTAACATCTCTCTCTCTGTCCAACCAGTGCTTCATGTCCCTGCCCAAGTAGCTGACACACATACTCTTGGAGATTTGGTTTACACACACATGCGTGAGCACACACACACACACACACACACACACACACACACACACACACACACACACACACACACACACACACACACTAGCTATGCCTCCTTATGTCCAGACTATAAGGTAGTTATCACTGCCCCCAGAACCCCTTATCAGCTACTTTAAGACCCTTAACAAAGGGTGTCCAAGCCTACTGTGTAATGTTACTATTAATCCAAATGGTAGTCTGACCAGCAGCAAAGCTATTAGGAGTGGCCTGCACAGTGATACCAAATAAATATGCAAGCACTCTCAGAGCTTAAATATGTTTCACCAATATCAGCCACAAAGATAGGTTTAAATATATTTAATAATAAATAATAAAAGAACAAGAAAATACTCAGTAAGTCATCACAGTAACTTTAGAGTTCAAAATCACAGGCAATATTTAAAACAACACTGCAGGACAGTCTCAAGTGAATGCAGAAAACATCTAAACTAATCTTTACTATACTCCTAACTATATCTAAAAGAATTTACTGTACCCTAGTTAATTTATTTACAGCAAGGCAAGTGTGGTGAATGGATCTTCTAGCTGATATTGTTATCAGGTCAAAGACAGATACAAAATGCCCAGTCACTCTCTTGGAGAGTTTTTAAATTAATATCAAATATTACTGCTGGGATACTAGCAGCATGGCATCACTTTTTGTCACCTGACTTCAGTTCTCAAGCTAAGCACCCTTTGTCAGAAACTACCAGCATTTAGCATCTCCCTGTGAAAATACATAGCCTTCAGATGGTTGTAACTGCTTGAAGACATAAAACAATAAACCACTTACAAAGCAATGCAGAAGGCTCCCTAGTTCTTGACATTATGTCTCCTTGCTGCACTGAAACTAACATTTATGGTGCAGTTATAAAACAAAATTCAACTATTTTACTAAAGTTTTGCAAGTTAACCTTCTCTGTGCCAGTTCCCACTGTTAAAATATATACATAGTTACAATAGTTTATATACATTTCTGTTCTTTTCCAGTAGGGTACATTGTGGATACATCTTCAAGCTCAGTACTGTACAAACCCTTTTCACACACTCTTCTGTACCAGCAGTTTGATATTCACATAACATGCAGTTCTAATACATTTGTAATACAAGCATATGAATCATGTTGACATTCACAACTGACATATAATCATTTACAAAATTCCAGACACCTGTGCTGGCAGTATCTCCCTCTGTCACATGTCTGTATAAATCATATTAATATTCACAAATCACATATAATTATTTACAACATTCCAGATAGCTAGGCTGGCGATAGCTCCTTTTCTGACACATGTAGCCCTATATAAATTACTGAAAGAGGCAATTCTGGGCACATTATGGGTGCTGAGAGAAGTACTCTTGGCTAACATCAAAGACTATACTAATTTCATGAACTCTAATTATTCCCTGTTTTAGGAATGGAGACAGACCATTTTCATCATGGTATTAAAAACCCAAAAGATTTGGAGAAATAAAAAAAAGAAAAGCCATAGCACAATAATGTGGCAAGACTGCTGCACTGGAGATTGTTCAAACACTAGTGTATGGAAATAGCTGAAAAGCACTTAAGACATGAACCACAAAGCATTATACAGAATGATGAAGATTATATCACATGGGATCACCCATTTCCAACAGTTCAAAAAAACAGATGCTAGAAAACCAGGTCCTTGAAAAAAATCAAAAGTATCATTTGAAATTTTTACCAGCAGTGATTATAGTGACTTAAGTACAGATACACCCAGCAAGTAGTGCCTTATGTACATAGGAACACAAAGTCATAAAATACCAGGATTTCCAAGCAGAGAGCAATATGGAAGAAAGATAGCCAGAGAGTTCCAACAGTAGTAGAAGCGATAGATGTAATTAAAAAAAATAATAGTCATGCTAAAATATACTACTAATACATGTAAAACTGTATGAATGATAGAATGAGGAAATTCGGGAAACATGGCAGGTGCTGAGAAGAACAATCTTGACTAACATCAAAGACTAAAGCAATGTTAATTCATGAACTTTAGTTGTACCCTGACTTAGGAATGAGATCCATCATGATGTAATAGAAGTCCAAAACATGGAGAAATTAAACCGAGAGAAGCCATAGCAATAATATCCATCACAACTATGCTGACTTATTTTTTACAAGGCTATAAGAGTTTGACAGAAGAATATCATACACATATAAATCTTAATGCTATGCTAGTGAAATATGCTTCAATGAAAGTGTCAGTAGCTCTCAGACGTAGAACTAAGCAGAAGTCAAGGGACAGCTTAGATATCATTACAAAGCAATGTGAGCCAATGAAATAGATGAATAATTTAGTTACATTTGTAGAGCAATGTTTGCATTTGTATGTGAAATATAAAAAAGTGATTATGAGCATTACCTATTGTTTAAAGAAGTGGTCTCAGTGGCTCCATGATAGGAATGTGATTCTTATATGATGAACATTCATGAGTGCTATCACAAAAGAGCATAATTTCTAAACAAAAACAATGCTCAGAAACAAACTACACTTAAATAGCATGTGTGTGTGTGTGTGTGTGTGTGTGTGTGTGTGTGTGTGTGTGTGTGTGCATGGGGGGGGGGGGGGATCCTGCATATCTTTAATTCACAGATTGTTGAATCTCAGAGAAAGAACAAATCCCTGAGATACAACAATGTTTTCATAGATTCATAGATAGATTCATAGATTAGTACTAGGCTAACTGCCCTTGTGAGACATTTTAAGCCTAGCCAATTATCCCTTGTGAGACTCAAACCCTGCACCTTGTGTTTTTAAGGCGATGTTGATCTTTAAATTCAAAATACAGCAATAATACTTTAGCAATCTCATATTACATTCATGCAGGGCATCTTGTCTCAGTAATCCCAGATGTAAAATTCTTTTCAATTCTTGATCAAAACCAAAGACTGTGGCATAAAAATCCAGATAATGTCCAAATTATGTACATTTGATATGCAGTTATAAAGATACAGATTCCTTAGACTCCTATTCTGTAGTTTGTGAGCACCAGAGGTGTTCCAATAAGCTGCTGCACAGTTAACTAAAAGCTTGGAAGAAACTATAAATTTAATTGCTGCCCTTTTGTTGTGGGAAGATACAATCAGAACATGAGGAGATACTGAAACAGCCACTAAATTGATTTGGACAGCATTATTTTTAGGCGAATATCAAGTATGAATGGTGAGTATAAAAAAACAAGTCATATTTTAACATCAGATGAACTGAAGTCAGATACAGAAAAGTCAGAGCACTTGTTGAATTAGTGGCATTGGTGTGGGAGGGACTCAGTAGGGAGAAGATAGAAGTAAGTGACCAATGCCGAACTGCCTACCTGAGCAGGTGTATCACTGCATCATGAAGAAGCTAACATGTCTGCACTGCAAGTGTTGTTCCACCTGGTCAGGAGGTTGCACATGCACCAAAACATGTATGTATCTCCTGAGGCAGCTATAGTACAGCTCACAAGGCTGCCACAGGGATAGGACAGTCCACGGAATTTATAAAACTGGCCTGCTCCACAATAACTACATCTCACTTATATTGGAGAATAAATAGGCTGGAGAGTTCTTGCCTTGATGGAAGAATAAATGAGTCAATTGAGTGCAGCTGGATACAGCGAGGGAGTCACTTGGCCAATCTTATCACAAAAAATATAGATTATTTAAAGATGTACAAAACAGATATCCACAGATAGAAAAATAACTATTAGCAATAGTGTATAGATGTGACAAATTCTATGAGTATGTCTGTAGTAAAAAAAAGTTCAAATAGAAGAAACATTAACACAATCTTCTTATTGTCATCCCTACTATATGCTTCACCAATACTCATCAGTCCTCAATCTACATTATTACTCAAAATGAAACAGTGCTATATCAAGGTTGCTAAATTTGCAGGAAACCATCACTCAAAAACTCACCGCTATCTATCTCTAAAATATTTTAACTGGTTAGAGCTCCCTCGACATAGCAGCTAGTAACTCACAAACATATTCATCAGACAGGTAACTGTCCTGCTCCACAATTTATTATCTGACCCTTCTCCCCAAAGAGCTCAGATCTGAGGACAAGTCTCTGTTTGCTATTTCAAAATCCTATAACACTCCAGGTAACTCACTTTTCTAAAATTGTGTTTCAAAAATATGGAACTTCATCCCCCCCCTCTCTCTCTGAAATAAATCAGCCACTTAAACTCTTTTAAAACTCACCTAAAGCCATATCTGCTGACTACACAGTCATACTCCAGCTTATCTCCTGGTTAAACCAACTTAGCTTCCAACCTAAGAGTTAGAACTCACAAAGTACTGCTTCCAATAAAATCAAATGTCATACGTGACATGAATTCATCATTCCATTTCCTCACCCTATGCTGGCCTTTTCACCTCTCTCCTTTTTTCACAAGACATCCTTATGCACTCTACCATCCTTCATTCACTTCCTCCTCTCACCTATAACACTTACTGTCGCTAACCTACATTTTTCATTTTCCTCATCGATATTCTTTCACTTATCTTACCTACTTTATTTGCTCTTCTCTTCTCTTTTTTCACTTCACTTCAATCTTTCTGCCAACCTGCATCTCAGCCATTTTTTCAACAGTTTATATACTATAACAAATAGTATTTTTATTTTGTTTCACCTAATAGTTCATAGTCCTCATTATTTTTCTTTGTAATTTAGTATAATTATAGTTCCATCATTTCAGGGTTAGATATTATCACAAAATTGGATCATATTGCATTGTTGTTTTAAATTGCATTGCACATTATATGTCCTTCTTTTACACTTTGTACTGTTATCTTTCATGACTCTCCATTGTTTTATCTCAACAATTGTAATCATTAACCTGCAACTGAATATTTTTACTGGAGCTTTTCTCTCCAGGCCACCACTGAAAAGGATTTCTTAGGCCCATTCAAACTAACCTGGTAAACAAATGCCAAAAAATAAAATAATTAAAATAATTGAATAAACACTTGCAGTTAGTATTTGTACAGGATTGCAAAGGATGTTAATTAATTTGCCGAAGTATACTTAAGCAAGCAATAATGCCTGACATGCTGTGTTTTACTGTGTAAATAATGCAGACCTAGGGGTGTTCTGATAGGGCATTATTTTCACAATAACACACATTCTGGATAGCATTATCGCACTTAGAGAACGGGCTAGCTGTTAAACTGTATTATATTTTTTTATTATTATGTAATTTATTTTCATTTTTTTGATGTAAAATAGTTCCTCCACCTAAAGTTTCAAACTTGCTGTAGTAATGTCATTATTGCTGGAGGAAGTATTTTAAACTCAAAATATAAGTTATGTAATTATTTAATGTCCACACACACACACACACACACACACACACACACACACACACACACACACACACACACACACACACACACACACACACACACACACACACACACACACACACACACACACACACACACACACACACACACACACACAGCACATATAAACACTCATCCACAGAATCACCATTCTATGTCTAATATAAAAGCAACAAAAAAAAACACTTAGAAAGCAAAACACTGCAGATCCCTCAAACTGCAGGAGGGTCCCTCACTCCAGAGATCTTAACCTAGCCTCTGACATGAACAGGTCATGCTGGAGTGATAAACACATCTCCCAAAGAATGCCACTTCTCTGGAACAAGCTTCCAATTCACATGAAACAGAGCATCTCCCTGACACTCTTCAAACTCAAACTAGATCAATGGATGGGTGACCACAAATTCACTCCTGGGGTGGCGCCCATTTCCCTCCTGGACAGAGGAAGTCATTATGAACTACAATAGACTCTTACCTCTGAGGACCTCACTCACCTTATCACTGACAATTGGGGTAATGCAGGATAAATATGGCTAGGTTTGTAAGGGCTCTAGGACCATTAGCCTAGTAATCTTCTATGAACCTGTGAAGCTATGCAATGCATACTCATTTTGAACATCAAGATTCATGGTGCACATGATGGAAGTGATGCAAGCAGCAGTAGTACAGCAAGATGTGTTAGTTTCCATTGTCAGAAGCAGTCACTGGAATGTTACACATCATGGCTTTCTGTACCAATGAAAAATGTATAGATAGTGTTTATATACTACAAAATCATAGACCAGCAGATTATGAACTGTTTCCAAGTGGAGACAAAAACTGTAAGGGACCTAGTCAAAATTTGTCACCCAAAAGCATATCAAGGGGATGAGCAGCAAACCCATTACTATGTATACTAAGGTATGTGTGGCTTTAACTGTTAGCTACAGGGACCTTTCAGTGACCAGTGAGGGGACATATTAGGAATGCCACAAGGAATCCTAAACCAGTTCCTTGCCATTGTTCTACAGCATGTGGAGGAACATATCAGGTTGTGGTATTGGTTCCAAGAACAGCAGAAGAGACAACCAGAACCATGTGGGCATTTTACAACATAGCCCTTTTCTCTGAGGTTCTGAGCCATATACTGCACATACGTTATACAGGCTCCACCTGATCCACAGGGCCTGTGCTACATAAACAGGAATGACTTCATTCCTTGAACTGCCAGATTGTCTATAATTCCCAGGAAATTATTTATAATGTGTCAAAGTACCACCCAGGATGTTCATATGATTTACACATCTGACACGTCCTACATATACCACACGTTTCAATAAGGATAATTCACACAGGATCATCTGGTTGACAACTGCACACACATGGTAGATAGATAGGTCTATACAAACAGATATCATGCAAGCAGGGAGTAGACTACATATAATTTGCTATTAACCGTGTGTTGCAAGTTGCACCAGATATGCCCCAGAACCCAGGCTGATAACCCCATACACCCCCCCCCGCCCCAAGCATACAGCAAATGGCCTATAATACAGCTGAAACACAGATGTGAAATACTTTGAAACATTTATTTGGACTACTGAAGCGACCTCAGAGAAGTCCAGATATCTGCAGCAGAATTTTGCTGTGTGTGCCATGCTGCACAAAATGATATTATGCAAACAGATGGCACTGCAGTTGAACAGCTTACGAAGGCTTTCCATATCAGCAACAGCACCAGCAAAATATGGATGCATAGTCACGGGAGGATCATATAGCAGCAGTAACTCATATAAGGTATAGGAGGGAGCAATATATTGCAGAACTGGCAAAGAGGTTGCATATCTTGTCCAAAATAATGGACTGAAAAATTATTATTATTATTATTAATAATAATAATAATAATAATAATAATAATACTAATAACAATAATGGACTGGACACAGACAACACAGACAACACAATAAACTTATTACACCCAAGCTATGCAGGGCAGTGCATGGACTGGCTATGTTGTGCATCAGACATCACCATACCCATGCATGTTAGGGGTTGGAAGGGCACAGTTATCACCACTTACACAGGTGGGATAACAGTAACAGGTGAGTATAACACTCTAATATGGAATTGGTTCATGGGAAGTGAACATGTTAGCCAAGTATTCAGGGTGGTCATAGGAAGCAAAGGATTGCATCCTCCAGCACTGTGGTCAAATTAGCATGATGCAACCATTGACAGTGTTTATTGTGCTGTGATCCATGGAAAGGAGGAGGTAGGACTATGGGACCATGCACATGCATCCTGATGGGGCATCCTGTGTCACGTGTCTGATGAGCAGTGTCATCCATGATCTGGATGACACCCATGAATAAGAGTATCAAGCCATGAGGGCTCCATTGGTGACCATGCCAGTACCTGTCCCTCTGTGGGCTAAACATGTCATTCAGTTGGTGTGTATGATATACTGTGGGATGTACATCCCTATTGCCACACCAACTCCTATTTATGCACCATGTTATCAGTTGTTCTTAGTAGACAACCACCTCCCCCATTTACATACTGAAGCCATACCTCAGCATATGGCCCTGGAACCACATATCCCTTGCAGCAGGCCCTTCCCAAGGTTTCTGATGCTCATGGTTTGCATCTTGACAGTACAATTCCATGACAGTATCATTGGCTCCTAGATAGGCATATACTATGACATCTGCTCCACCATCACTGACATCCACTACAGGGATTGAGCTTCATTGTGATGGACTTTACCAGCCAGGACTTCTTCCTTGACTCTGTGAAGCTCCAGCCTACAGAATATTTACTGAAATTCATATATTTCACAGTTGCATGTATCTAAATGGTGTTGCATGAAATGTCACTGTCACTTTATATCATATTGACAAGAATCCGTTAGAGCAGAGGGTGTGCTACTTAAGTTAGTTAGCACCACTGTCTGTGAATTATTGCTGGTTCATAATGTGCTAATCGAAAATGTTATTGCTGACCATGCATTTCTAATACACCATGACACATTTGACCGGTATGCTCATTCATGTGGTATGCATACATCTGCAGTGCCCTGGTGCAGTGTTACAGCCCTTACTTAACACCAGAAGGCATGTCTCTCAGAAGGCAGGCACTGGTTGACCTGTTGGATGTGGCATAGAGACCTCACTAGTATCTTCTGTGTCTGCTTCTCTGGAGGGTGATGAAGGTTCTCCTCCTGAAAGTGGACCGGGGGGGGGGTCTCCCATGGTCTCTTACATCAGTAACAGAGGTTGATTACTGCCAAGATGCCATGGTAACTATATGCTATATGCTCACCTCAGCAATATGGATTCCTTTCTAAGATGACTGGTAAAGTCACCAGACCAGCAGGCCCCACCCATTAGACAATGAGGGAAGCAACAGACTCATAACATCAGTCACCCAGATGATTCATTCCAGGGCTTGTTGCCCACTGGTCTGGCCCATTATTCAACCTTGCTAGACGTCCATTCTTTCCCATCCTGGTGTTTCCCTCCCTTACACATTATTCCACATTACTTGGTCATTATCCAACCATCCCCGTCACTCTTTGTATGTCTGTGCCCCTTCCCTTTCTTCCAGTCTTGTGTGTGTTTATATCCCCTGTTTATTGAGTCTGTGCTCTGTGTTTGCCTTTCTGCCCCTGCTACTTGCTCTTCTTTGTCAATCTCATCCAAGGCCATTTCTCACTACCTTTTCCACCTACCTTTCTATTGTAAACATTAAAAAAATACTCTCCCCCCCACCCTTTCATACTTTATAATTACCCATGTGTGTTTACCTCTGCTTGCTGATCTCTCCTTTCTTGCTTTCCTATCCACCTCATTTCCTTCCCAATTATCTGATGAACAAAGTTGGCACTTTGCTCTGCTCCCCTGCAGTGGTCTATCTAATAAACATTATACTGCCCTTCTTGTGCCAGATAAGTAAGAGATGCAGCTATGTGGTGCTACCTTGCAGATGTAAACAAGCATTGACTGAGCTGTAATAGCTTCCCTTAGTTGTGATATACATCACATCAGTTGTAAATCAAACAGTGACTCTGCTCTTGCTGTAAAATAGCCTAATGTTCTTTGTTCTGTTATAATTCCACCTTTATTTTCTAATGTAGTCATTTGCTTAGTACCACATTACTCCTCATTATTAAAATGTAGTGCATAGAGCATTGTGAAAAATATAAACTTGTCAAGAATGTCCTTATCACAAGTGTGGATCCTAACAATGCATAGGTGTGCTTAACAAAAGCTTATTCAGCACACCTAAGAGCTGTTAAGATCAGGTTTTACAGTAGGGACTAACAATAGACAGTGACAACTAGCAAACTGTGGCAGGAGGTAAAAGAGCTTTGAAAACTCTGTTAGAATTTCACTCTTCTGCAAATATAACAGAAAGTATAGCAAAATGAAGTATCTGACAGCTTTTAATGCAGTTAGTTCTACAGAGGGCACTTTGTTTCTGCCTACTGATTGAAGTGCTTAGGTCTTTACAGGCTTTTGAAGGCTTTGAAAGACAGTAAAGCACTTTGCTGTCTTACACCTTTTTGTCTGTAACTGGTAGTACATGACGAAGGGAAAGCTTCACCCTCTATTAAGAATTATGATTACGTAACCAATCACAACTTTTTATTATGTGTTCTTGGATGCAAAGATTCACTTCTAGAGCTTCAAATTCAAGGTAAATTTGTTTGCTTCCTTGTCCTGAACACAATTCTTTATGCTATTAATGTATATAAATATCTAATTTGGATGTAGAAATCCTATGACACACAGCATAATACTAATGATAATTTAAATGATCAGTGTAATGTAATGCATGTTGTCTCATAGAATATGTAAAAATATGTTTATTCTAACTAGAAAAAGAAGGTGTACTATATCAGGGTTTATATCTTTAAATGTACTTATGCAGATCTGCAGAAAGCATATCTTGTGGTAGAAGGAATTAGAAGGCCTAGTAGCACCTACAAAATGGCTGTGCTGTTAACAGAGCATCCTGGCAAACATCCAATTGTTTCATCATGAATGTCCTCCCATTTCTTTCCAAAAAGGTTCTCATGCAAAAAGAAGAAAAAAATGCAAACAACTAGCAACAATGGTGTGTAATGCAGCTTTGGGTAACAAACCACTCAACGCCATACCTATAGTTTGAACTTCTGCTTTCAGTATTTTATAACCTTTCTGGTAACACTTGAGTTGTGAAGTAAAAGAACCCTCCTTGAAGCCATGAAAGCCTGGGAGGTATGAATAGATGAGCACAAAAATAATATCCAACCATTTTGCAACAACAAATGGTGCAACTATAAACTTCAGTAAGCAGAACTAATGCCACTGTGAGGGCCCTATAACCGAATGTTATAATCTTAAATGTATTAATTAGTGTATAACTCTAGGGTCTATATTATATGTTCGAAGTCTGAAATCATCGAATCTCATATGATCGACTCCATATGAGCGAAGTTTTCAAACTTCGAACATGCAATATAAACAAACTAAAAATAAAAAAACCTACCTGAATGCTCTATGCAGGGGGGCAAGCCCCCTGCACCCCCCACACCCCCGCTACTTAAATATACCAACTCCGAGATCGCACTACATTGAAGTGAAGGGAAATATTCCCTATGACGATCTCCATTGTAGCGTTCGATGTTTGAAAACTTCGCTCATATGATGTTGATCATATGAGATTCGAAGTTTTCAAACTTCAAACTTATGATATAAACCGTATAACTTTAAATGTTTTGCGACTGGGAGACTGAGCAAAGTTTTCTTGATCTGTATCTATTGTATCTTCACTTAGTATTGTAGTGTACATTATTGTCATATTTCATATTACTGTACTATTTGAAATATGATACCAGCAACAACATTGTCAGGAATTTCTACTGATTATTTTCTAGAGATTTGTTTCTCCTTGGGCATCTCCTGAAAAATGGACTAGTGCTCATTTAGACTACCCATTCAGCAAACAGGAAATGAATCAAAAATGGCTGGACATGCCATCACTTTCACTTATTAGCAAGACATATATCTGAACAAGTTCCATTTTCTATTCCTCTCCTTTAACCATCATTTAGCATCTGTGGGACTTTGCATCACTATAGTTAACACCTCTTAGTGTTTTTCCTCTCCAACAACTTAGCTTTGCTCTGGTTAATTTCTAAAGCATATTTCTCCACCAGCAGGAGCAGGCCTCCTTAGCCTGTGCTGCCAAGGTGAGCAACATTTTTGAGAAATGGCCAGAGCATTTGGTTTGAAGTATGCAAGAAAATAGGAATCATTTTAGTTTCCTTCCTCCATCCTCATAAGAACAGTACCATAATGAACACCCCCACCAAAAATGTTTAGGTTAATTGCATGTGGTATCTTAAAGGGCTACAGCAATGGGAACCATCCTTAGTGTGTTCTAGGTTTCTCAGAGCTTCAAAGCAGTACCTTTTGGTGAAGGTTCAATCCTAAACTCAGGTTACCAATATTGAGAATGGTAGTTAAGCCAACATAGCAGTGTATATATATATATATATATATATATATGAGGCCAAATTTCACAATCAATAAATTCAGGTTTCTAAGTGGAGAACACTTATTAAGCATGAGCAAAACAGAACACGGGACACTGTCATTGAGTGCCTGTAAATGGATATACATACATAAAGTCAGTATGAATACAGCCGTATAGTAGAAGCAAGTCAACTCAGTGATCTACAATGCAGTGTTGGCTGCTACTTTGACAATATGCTGATATCAGCAAACATAAACTTTCACCATACATAAAATACTGTCCAGCCTAATTGCTGCGATTTTATATGATCAATAAAATTGTTCTGTATATGCTGACAAGCTGTCAACCCATTGGCTACTCTCCAGCAAACCTTTTAAGAGCACATATCTCTTCAGAAACCAGCTACTCTGTCAGGCCTAAACCAAGCATCCATTTTAACTGCTGTAACATCCACAGCTATGTTTGCTTTTCTCCAGTAACCAGATTTGAACTGTTAAACATCTTTATACAAACATTAATGTGAACCACATTTGCTGTCAGCTTTCAAAGTACAGAGTTTGCTTTTTTGTGGGTGATGGGTGTTCACATTTTCATTAATGTGAAGAGGAAATGGCATGCGATTTCTAACATTTTGTTGTAAGAAAAAATATCAGAATATTCTGCAGCAAACCACTCAGTAAACCCAGCTGCACTTTCACAGACATTTCTGAGAAATGTGCAGTAGGAAAACATGATGAGAGATAAGAGTTTGAATTGTTCAGAAATGCTACATCACTCATTTGCTGAGGAAGTAATTTCTGCAATCCTACACTAAATAAATTCCACGCCCTCAAAAAAAAGTATCAACATGCTGTTCAAAGAGTATTAAAATCATCTTAAAACTGCATCTACACATCCAGACCTGTACATTACCTACTAATGCAACCAGGAAAATTAATTCTTAGCCTTGCTATAAAAATGCCAAGTATTTAACACAGCACCCAGCACCACCACTGTAAAGGAGATTTTGAAACATATAACCCTAATGTATCATGTACTTGCATCTTTAATTACAAAGATATTTGACACAAATTACATTTTAAGCAGTGGTTGTATACTTTGTATGTATCATTTAGATCATATCAACCTTATAAGTCATAAGTTAACTTAGACATCTGATTTAAGAAATTAAAGTATAAGATTGTATCACCCTTCTGATCATTTGTTTTTTGTTAGCCTAGATCTTAAATTGCCTGGTGTGGTTTCTGACATGGCACCACCATAATCAACATTAAATGCAGCTTCTGCGACATTAAACTTATACATATAATGGATGAACAGTTGGAGAAAACTTGTGAAAACTTTCCACCAACATCAACATGAAGAATTTCAAGGCCTGCCTTTGACTTTTGTCCAGTAGTGGTTAGCAAAGCTGTTAAGTATCCTAATTTGACCAGGTCAGACTAGTTAAAATGCAAAATGGCATTTTGTCCCAGCATCCGAATTTGTATGTTGGCAGTTGCAAATCCCTGATTCTGCATTCAGATCATCCACAAGCTGGAAATGCCAGACTGGCAGTAGGCTTGCCAATGATTTTTGTTTTTTAATTAGGATTTGGAACAAGTTTTCACCTGCTCTATCTCAGCTCCTACTCTTCCTGACTGAATGTATGCATTTTTTGGCTTTTTCATTATTGTTATTATTATTGTTATTATTATTATTATTGTTATTATTATTATTGTTGTTGTTATTATTATTATTGTTATTATTATTATTATTATTATTATTATTATTATTATTATTATTATTATTATTATCATTATCATTAAGCCTATAGCAGCTAAACCTGTGCACCATTCATGGAACTTTAGAATGAATGAATGATTTGCAAGCGATGGCCCATCTTGCGCTCTTTCATTCCATTTTATTGTGTCTGACAGGGCAGTACTGTAAAGTGTGTTAGTAAGACTTTTAATCACTGTGTTGTGTTGTAAAAATGTTCAGAGCACAGCAGAGAGATGAATGAACTTTGAAGTGAGACTGACTCTGCTGGGACATGGGTATAGGAAATTCACAGCCACCTAGGACTCAGAATTAGTTAGGGGACCTAATTTCTGATCCAAATCAGCAGCATTTTGCTGCAGATACAGCTGGGTGATCTCATTTACTGGGAGCCTCTATCAGACTGTAATGGAGCAGATAACTTACTTGCTTTTTAATACCATTTTCCTGCTTCCTTGCATGGTACACAGTCCATTGGTAGTTAACAGTATGATATTGCTTGATCTGTCTTCTGAAGGGCACCCATCTACAATGACAGCCAAACTCAGAGCTTGATATTCTACCTAGCTGTGGTTGCTATTGCTTCAAAAACAATAAGCAAAAGACAAGGAAGACACTCCATGTGTGCTGTACTAACATTACAGCGCACATGGAGCTAAATGACAAAGAAATGAATGTCCCTGACTCTGCATGTTGGAAGATATAAAATCGCTGAGCAGTGCAGAAACTCACTAGCTTGCATAATATCAATATTCTTTATTTTGGATACAGTCACAACTAAGGGATGCATTTGCATACACCAGCCAGATATCAAAAACATTAAAATGGAAGTTCAACTGTAGTAGCAGGTATGCTACAATGTAGCTGTCATTTTTAATTAGGTATACACATGCACATGAAAACATACGTGTTTATTTGTGGTCTGGTCTAAACAGCTAGGGTGTAATAAAGTGTTAAGTTGGCGAGGCATTGAAAGAACTCTAATTGCTATTCTATTTATACCTCTTTATTGGAGGAAATTAGTCTGATTAGTTATTCCATCAGCTACTTACTGCTGTCAAAATGGTAAAGTCTTCATGGAGTTATCTTCATCCTATGGTAAAAGCATTTGTTTTAGGAAAGTTGGAATCCTGTTTGTTTTGTCTTCTGTAAAAGATATTTGCATAAATGCAGTCACAACCTCTTTTTCATCAAGGCGTGCATACATGAAATATACTCTTATTTCCCCGTGGTGCCTGCGTTGTAGAATTTATATTCTTTTGTCTAGTATGAATTTCTTTTAAATGTGCTCTTTGTCCTCATACAAGGATTTTTGGAACATATTCTGTGTAATTTCTTGTACACATAGTAAAGGGAGTTATTACTTATTTTTTCACTTTATTTATTTACCCCAGCCAAGAACTGAACTGGAGAACCTCTTACTGAGGAGACAGTGCTAACTGCTGCACCACTGCACCGTCCATATACACATCCTTAGCTAGATTCCTGAGCATTTTCTGAAAAATCAAGTTAAAAACCATAAGTCAAAGAAATGTAAATATCCAGTGAACATTAAATGCTATTAAAATATATGAGCAACAAATAATTCAGCAAAAATTTATTTTTTATAATAATAGTAATCACATTTACCTTCCTCGCATCACTATCATAATAAATTATAATGCAAAATATCCAAATTATATTTTTCTCCAAATTTTAATATCTTGGAAAATATATAGCCTAGACATATAGTTGTCAGTAGCACTTTTGTTCAGCCAGACTTGTACTTTCCATGAAGGCAAGAAATTCCACTTATTTTTAAAATCGTTTTTTTCTCAAAACTTGCATTTTATCTGTCTTTGGCCTAGCACTCTTGTGTGGGGTCATTTACTGCACTGTTATAACTTGTTGATACTTGTGAACCTCTGCTATCTCTGAAAAAACAAAAAAAAATAACCAAAAAAAAAAATCTTGCTTTTTTCCCACTTTTCTGAGATTTAAAAAAGTTCAGTTACAGGCTTGCTGTTCTTGAACTGTATGTAAGTTTCTGTGAGGCCATTTTTTGCTTGGGCTAAAGGGAAGTCTCTCTGTTGATCAGTGGCAGTGAAAAACATTGAGCAGCCTGCCTGCCCCTGTGGGAGTGGTTACTGACTTGAAAGCGTAGTTTTATTGGCCATTTTGGGTCAATTCCAAAACTCCTTCATCTTCCTCTCTTAAAACCTGGTTGCCTCATGGTTTTGGCATCTTTTCAGGCTTGTTGGCTGTTGGTGAAGCACCCACCAAGAGGAGAAAACGCTGAGAGAAGAAAGGAGCCACTTTTGAGATTTTAAGTATTTTCCTCTGTTTATTTGCTAAGTTTTTCTGCATAGCCGCCTATTTTGAGCACTTTCTGGCTTGTTAAATTTGATTTCTGCATTAGTAACTGTATTTAGAGCACAACCTAGAGCTGTTTACTGAATTTCCTGTTTGCACTTATTTTTAAAATCGTTTTTCTCAAAACTTGCATTTTATCTATCTTTGGCCTAGCACTCTTGTGTGGGGTCATTTACTGCACTGTTATAACTTGTTGATACTTGTGAACCTCTGCTATCTCTGAAAAAACAAAAAACAAAACAAATCTTGCTTTTTTCCCACTTTTCTGAGATTTAAAAAAGTTCAGTTACAGGCTTGCTGTTCTTGAACTGTTTGTAAGTTTCTGTGAGGCCATTTTTTGCTTGGGCTAAAGGGAAGTCTCTCTGTTGATCAGTGGCAGTGAAAAACATTGAGCAGCCTGCCTGCCCCTGTGGGAGTGGTTACTGACTTGAAACTGTAGTTTTATTGGCCATTTTGGGTCAATTCCAAAACTCCTTCATCTTCCTCTCTTAAAACCTGGTTGCCTCATGGTTTTGGCATTTTTCAGGCTTGTTGGCTGTTGGTGAAGCACCCACCAAGAGGAGAAAATGCTGAGAGAAGAAAGGAGCCACTTTTGAGATTTTAAGTATTTTTCCTCTGTTTATTTGCTAAGTTTTTCTGCATAGCCGCCTATTTTGAGCATTTTCTGGCTTGTTAAATTTGATTTCTGCATTAGTAACTGTATTTAGAGCACAACCCAGAGCTGTTTACTGAATTTCCTGTTTGCACTCATTTTTAAAATCGTTTTTTCTCAAAACTTGCATTTTATCTGTCTTTGGCCTAGCACTCTTGTGTGGGGTCATTTACTGCACTGTTATAACTTGTTGATACTTGTGAACCTCTGCTATCTCTGAAAAAACAAAAAAAAAATCTTGCTTTTTTCCCACTTTTCTGAGATTTAAAAAAGTTCAGTTACAGGCTTGCTGTTCTTGAACTGTTTGTAAGTTTCTGTGAGGCCATTTTTTGCTTGGGCTAAAGGGAAGTCTCTCTGTTGATCAGTGGCAGTGAAAAACATTGAGCAGCCTGCCTGCCCCTGTGGGAGTGGTTACTGACTTGAAACTGTAGTTTTATTGGCCATTTTGGGTCAATTCCAAAACTCCTTCATCTTCTTCTCTTAAAACCCTCTTTTGCACGGTTTTGCGCGTTTTTGTGCATAGCGCAACAGCGGGTAGTGCCGCCTAATTGGGTTTAAACTATTCCTGGCTCCACAAAGTCTGCTCTTCACCTTTTCCCTTAGAACTGCTCTATCTCTCAATTTAAACACCATATTCTCATTCTAAGGCCCTTCACTGGTCCAATTAAGTAATCCTACAAGTTAGCACTATTAAACCATAAGCACTACTTACTCTTATATTCTCTACGATTACCCTGTCCTCTATTGGTCCGTCTTAAATTCAGTTTCCCTATTACTCTAGCATGTCCAAAGGTCAGTCAATGGTTTCCTCTCCAGTCCAGCTGGTGAATCTGGGAATTTTGAGGCAATGTTACAACTGTCTCATGTACACGGACAACCCTCTCCTCCTCCAAACAGGTTCAAATATATGTGAGAGATGCAACTATTTAGCCAAACTGGAGGCTGAGCTCTCTCATCTCAATTGTAAGACAAACCACAAGAGCGGGATTGCAGGAAACAGAGCTTTATTCCGGTACCTCGGCCCACTGGCCTTCAAAGGATATCAAAATCTTAAAGAAATTTTGAAACCTAGGCACTTATTTAGTGCGATTTCTATACCTGACACTGTTATGTTTCAATGTGGGAAATGTAAGATATGTTTAAAAGCTAAGAATCTATCGGGTAGTAATATCAATGGGGTGAAATATTTTGCTAAAAATAGGTTTAATTGTAGCTCTTGTGGTGTTGTTTATATAATAGGCTGTGACTGTCTTTTGCCTAAATATTATATTGGCCAGACAAAACGTCAACTTAAAATTCGCATATTAGAACATATTGGTGATGTACGTAATGCTAGAATGGACAGCCCAATTTTTGACCATTTTTATAATGTGCACAATGGGTCAGTTGACTCATTATTTTTTTGTGCCTTGGCTAAACCAAATGCATATTCTAGAGGCAATTTCTTACAAAGTTTATTAAATTTAGAGAGTAGATTTATTTTGAAATATAATACTTTGAAACCTCGAGGTTTAAATTTGGAAGTGAATTTAAATATTTAGCAACTTTGCTATTATATTTTTTCTATTGTAAGTGTTTTTAAGAATGGTGTTTTGTTTCTTTAATTCATGTCACTTGCTGAATCTCTTCATTACTTAATCATGTAACTGTTTAATTGTTTAATTACTATGCAGCACCAGTATATATGTGGTTTCTGGTGAAGTGTTTTTTATTCCTTTGAAGGCCAGTGGGCCGAGGTACCGGAATAAAGCTCTGTTTCCTGCAATCCCGCTCTTGTGGTTTGTCTTACAATTTTGCTGCTGTTGGTTCTTGTACTCTCTCATCTCAAAACTGTTGTAACCAGTCAGGAGGAGAAGGTAACCTCACACAACACAATTCCAGTATCACATAGTCTCACCACATCAGCGAACCAAACACATGAATACACAAAAACATACTTGGAGGCTCTAAATAAAAATCTACCTAAGCAACAGAGACCTCCAAAGCAGACATCCAAGCAAACGCTACCTCAAAACAAAACACAAACAACACATAACCCACAAAGTCAGTGTGCCAAGCAGCCACAGCCCTTAAGGCTGAATAACACACCTGATACTCTTGTTATAGGTGACTCTATTGTCAGACACACTGACGTCCCGCTCACCAGGCTGAATAAAGAGAAGGTCACAGTGAGCTGCCTGTCGGGTGCTAGGATCCGACACATAATGCAAGCACTCAGGTCACTCCAAAGCAAATACAAATATGACTCAGTCATTGTACATGCTGGTGTGAATGACCTGAGATGTACCTCCCTGGACTACATGAAAAGAGACATAGAGGAGCTCTCTGATCATGTAGCCCAGGCTGGTATGACCCTGACCTTGAGCAGCATCTTACCCTCACCTAGAATGATGCCACAGTACAAAGACAAAATGATCGATTTTAACAATTGGCTAAAATTTTGGTGTCATTCAAAGGGGATCCAGTGTCTGTCAGCCTGGGATGACATGCTCGACAAGCCACATTGCTTCGCTAGGGATGGCTTGCACCTGTCAAAACTGGGCTTTCGGATATTGGCAAAAGCTCTTGCCACCCCCATAGTGCCTTTTTTAGGCAAGGCTCAAAAGTCAAACCCACCCCCATAGACAGCACAAGGAACAAGAAACTAAGGGTAATGCTGCTAAATGCCAGAAGTCTTAACCTCAAGATGCACGCACTCGAAGCTCTCCTCAGTATGGAGAACATCGATATCTGTGCAGTGACAGAAACCTGGTTCAAGGCTCCAGAGAGCACCCCAGCACTACCAGGCTATACCTCATATCATGCTTTTCGGCCCCAAATCCCGGACCAAACCACAAAAGGAGGGGGAGTGGCATTGCACGAAGTATCGGAGACCATCCATGTGCAACTAACAGTGGGCAAGACTGCTTTTCAGTTTATAGCATCCTACAGACCACCCTCTCAAAGTCAGGAATCCCACTCGGCTTTCCTGAAAACATTGGAGAACATGAAGATCTCTCCGAACACCATTATATTGGGCGACTTCAACTACCCAAACATTGACTGGGAGCACTACTCAAGCCCCAGCACCTTAGCCCAAAGATTCCTGGAAATTATAAACTCAAATGCTATGGAACAACTAGTCACCACTTCCACAAGAGGGGGCAACATACTAGACCTGATCATTACCAACATGGGTACTCTATGCTCCACACCAGAAGTATATCCCTCATTGGTAAGATCAGACCATAAATTAATTTCACTGGATGTCCACATCCCGACCCCACCCCCAGCCCAGAAAACCACAGTGAAAAACTTCTCAAAAGCGAACTTCTCACTTCTCAAAACCGAAGTGGAATCCTTCAAGGCCCCAGGGCCAGTGGAAACTATGGCCCAAACTGCAGAATCCTATATAAATGCATTCTACGGACATCTCCAGGAATGCATGGATCATGCTATCCCAAACAAAACCAAGACCCAGTCATCCAAAGGCAGGCGTCCAGTCTGGTGGACCCCTGCCATAAATAAACTGTACAAAAGAAGGAGGAAGCTACTACATGATAGAGCAAAATCCCTAATAGGGAAGGCATCTCTGATCAGTACTAGCAAAAAATTACGATCCTTCATAAAATCCTCCAAGGCCAGCTTCGAGAGAAAAATTGCACAGGACACCAAAGACAATCATAAGGCTTTTTTCAGTTATGTTAGAAACCTGGGATGCAACTCCCAGACTTTTTCTGAGTTGTTTCTAAATGACAAAAAATACACTGAACCCACAGACATCGCCAATATCCTGGCAGACAGGTTCAGTGCAAACTTCTCCACCCCCCCCAAAAAGCAAGTATCTATCCTGGCAGAGGGCTGCCTCCCAAACATCTCAGATGCTCAGGTGAAGGCTGCCCTCTCCAAAGCAAAAAACACTGCTTCCACGGGACCAGATGGCGTCCCAGGTTGCATCCTACATGAACTACAAGAGGAACTAATCCCTCAAATAAAACAGCTATACAATCTCAGCCTCACTACAGGATATGTGCCCACAGAATGGCGTACAGCAACAGTGATCCCACTCCACTAAGGTGGAGCCTCTATGGACCCTGGAAACTATCGCCCCATAAGCCTGACTAGCTTAGTCTGCAAGGCTATGGAGAGGATCATCATGGAGCTCATAAACAAAGACATTGGGGACCTACAGACACTAGATCCTACCCAGTTCGGCTTTGTCAAGGGCAGATCCTGCCTTTTGAACCTGGTTGACTTCTTTGAAACAGTCACCAAAGCCATAGATGAAGGGAAGGTAGTCCACACAGCCTATCTGGACCTTGCAAAGGCATTTGACACAATACCCCACTCGGGCATCATAGATAAGCTATCCAGCTTAAATATAAACCCCTATGTCACAAGATGGGTCACAAACTGGCTCAAAGACAGAACCCACAGAGTGAGAGTTGCTGGAGCCATGTCAGACTCGAAACCGGTCACAAGTGGCATCCCACAGGGTTCTGTCCTGGGACCACTCTTGTTCGGTATATACTTTTCTGAGGTACAGGCAAATGTGGGAGGACTATGGCTCACCAAGTTCGCAGACGACTGCAAACTGGGCACCATAATCAACTCTCCAGCTGACACAAACATCCTTCAAAAAGGTCTCACAGAGACAGATAACTGGTGCCATCGCCATGGTTTAAAGCTAAATGCCAAAAAATGTATAGTCATACCCTTTGGCAAAAACAATGTGCCCACAAATTACCACATAGGTGGAAACCCATTAAGTACAGAGAAAGTTATTAGGGACCTGGGGACCCAAGTTGATAACAATCTCTCCTTTGAAAACCACATTGCCAAAGTGGTTAGAAAGACCTTCTACATAGCCCACCTCATCACGAAGGGTTTCACATCTAGATCAAGAGAGGTAATCGTGCCCCTTTATTCATCCCTCATCAGGCCCATCATAGAATACAATGCCCCTTTTGGGATGTACCTTACCCGACACCTGCAGCAATTAGAAAGACCCCAAAAGTATCTCACTAAGAGGATCAAGGGTCTCAAACAGATGCCATATGCTGCTCGGTTAAAAAAACTCCAGCTCTACTCAGTTGCATACCGCCTACTTCGAGGCGATCAATGCCTGAAATACAAAGCTATGTCAAATCCAGAATTAATAGACATGCTCCACCTCAGTAAATCTAAATCCTTTAGAGCCACACGCTCGAGGGACTTGAACCTCAGCACAGAAATAAATAGAACTTGCTGGAGGGACAGGTTCATAACCCAGAGGCTCCCTTCACTCTGGAATAGAATTCCAGTTCATGTGAGGCAGAGCACCTCACTGAATCTCTTCAAGAAGAATCTCGATAAGTGGATGGGGGATCGTAGGTTTGTCCCAGGGATTACTCCCGTGTCACTATTAGACAGAGGGACGGTAAACTAAACCTTAAAGAGGGCACAGTATACTCAAATCAAGGGGTGGCGTAAGCCATACAGAATCGGGCTAGGCTTATAATTGCCCCAGGGCAGATAGCCTAGTATGAACCTATGAACCTATGAACTCATATAATAGAAGAAGATTTGTATAGGATGTCTTTTAATGGCTACCCTATACTTGCAGAATCTCATTTTCAGACCAGAAGAAGAGGTACCATGATATTGTGGAGGAAAACATTACCAGTACCTAAAATAATCGACATGTATTCAGACAAAAATGGCATGTTCTTCTGCTTAATTATTCTAGAAATAAATAAAAAACTAATCACATTAGCCAATACTTATTGGATACCCGGTGCAACAGCGAATAAATATCTTGACTTACTTGGAATCAAATCTAAGGGAGAAATAATATATGTAGGTGATTTTAACTGTATTTTTTTCCAGAAGTAACACTACTAAATGTGATAAGTTTAAGATATCTGCACCTGCTAAAAGACTGAACAACTTCATCAGTAATTCAAATATTAACGATAGTTATGAAAAAAATAAACCCAGATCCCTAAAATACACACATTACTCATACAGATTCGGTACACAAACTACCATAGATAAGTTATTGGTTACAGATTATTTATTCTCAAAAATTCAGGAAGTTTTCATTAGCTCCTGTCCAATGTCTGACCACAACACTATTTTCTTTAAAAAACACATGAAATCTAGTATATTGGCAAAGAATACCAGCATACCTTGTTAAGATAACCGGGTTTAAGGAATGGTTACTGAAAGAAATCAAAATATTTCTAGACATAAATGACAATGATAGTACTTCTAAAGTTATTGTCTGGGATATGCTGAAATCTTACATTTTTGGTAAAATCAAAACCTGGTACCTAAACAAACGAAAGGAATGGTATAGTACGCTATCGAGAATACAATCAAAAATTGATGAACTAAAAAGAAATCTAAATAACAAAGACATAAACACAAATACAGAACTGAAACTATTAAACATTGATTAAATGAAAATTCTTAATCACAAAGTGGTAATAAATTAAAAAAAAATCAAATTACAGTCTTACTCTGTTAACCCAAGAAACATGCATAGATTAGCTGTGAAATCAAAAAAACTTAACCAGTATTAAACATATAAGGGAAAATTGTTGATGAAACTAAAATTAAAACTAAAACTGTAACAGATTTAGAAGATATTCCTGAGACTTTCAGAAAACATCACAAAATAATAAATAACACAAATCCAAATATTAATAACAATGTCCCAAAAGATAACTTCTTAAATGAGAACATAGGCAACAAACTATCAATAGAACAGAATCCCAAACTTCTCAAACCAATAACATTAAGTGAACTAAAAGAGAGGATTCAAAGCCTTAAGACCAATAAAGCCCTAGGATTAGATGTATTAATAGGAGAAATTTATAAAGTACTCACAGACAATGCATTAAAGATACTTTTACAAGCTTTTGTGGAATTCAGAAAAAAGACAAGCTCATTCTCTTCCTGGAAATATGCCATAGGTTCATAGATTCATAGGTAGGTACTAGGCTATTGGCCCTAGGGCCTAAATAAGCCTAGCCAAAAAGGTACCCTGGCTTTCACCACCCAAGAAAGTTATTTTCCTGTGCCCCTGTCGAACAGAGCTCCAGAAGTGATCCCCGGGGTGAATTTCCTATTTCCCATTCAATCATCAAGATTTGTCTTGAATAGTGCTAATGATTTCCCCTACTCTAAAACAGGACAAAGACCCCAAAATAGTAACTTTGTATCATCCCATTTCACTATTAAATGTGGACTATAACATTTTTGCATCAGTATTAGCTAACAGATTAAACTAACTGATGCCTAACATAATAGGTGATGATCAAACAGGCTACATCTTAAATAGAAGAATGCAAGACAATGTTATCAGGCTCCTTTCCTTAGTAGATCATGCTAATAGGAAAAAAATAGAACTATCAATTATTAGCCTAGGCTTTTGACTCTATAAATTGGTCCTATTTATTTAAAGTATTAGAAGTATATAACTTCTACCCTGACTTTATCGACATAATTAACAAATTATATGTTAACTCAATATCATACATTAGAATTGACGCTTTTTTATCAGGTCCGTTCGACATCCTAAAGGCACTAAACAAGGCTGCCCACTCTCCCCCTTATTATTTGCCCTATCAGTAGAACCTCTAGCTAAGTTCCTAAGAGCAAATTCTAATATAAGGGGATCTTCTGTTAGTCCAAGCTACATTTCTAAAATACAACTTTTTGCGGACGATGTCATGCTAACAATTGGAAATATAGATTCCTCTATAGATCATATAACAAAATCCCTGCAAGTTTTTGAAGAGGTTTCAGGCCTAAGCTTTAATCACACCAAAACAGAAACATTATTAATAAATAAAAAAGTGAACACTTTACTAAGAAAACACAACAATTTTAACTGGGCAAATGACACCATTAAGTACTTAGGAATATACATAAAGTCAAACTGAAATAATACTTTAAAAACAAATTACAAATACCTATTATCCACAGTTAAGGAATTTTTAAATAGATGGAATAAAATGTATTTCACGATAGAAGAAAGACTGTCATTAATAAAAATGATCATATTACCCAACATTTTGTTCTTCTTCCAAACTTTAATTGCCTCCCCATCCAAAAAGTTAATGAAGCAACTAAATTCTATGTTAATAAATTTCCTGTGGTTTCCTCAAAAGCCAAAAATCAGCCATGCTTGACACTACAGAAGCTGGAAAGATGGAGGAATAACATTTCCAAATTTAGAACTTTATGCAGAATCAACCATACTTAATGTGATGAGTCAATGGTTCAACCCCAAATATAGTTCTAATTGGAAAATTATCCGTGTAAGTATCTTATTATCTGACATAGATACAAATATTCACAATAATATGTTCTCAGAAAATAAAAAAATCTTCCTTGTTGTCAAAGAACATTTCTACAATACTAATGATAATAAAAAAATTATTTTCTCACTAATTATATATTACATAATTTTAAAAAGATAATAAACAAAAATCATATAACAAAAAGCTTAATATTTTTAATATTTCCCATAGCATACATGAAGACATCTCTGGACTATTTCAAAGTATCTAAAATAAAAGTAATGGAAGAAAATGGCTTAGTTTCCTGGCACCAGTTTCTCTGCAATAATAGTATCCATGAAACATGTTCTTTTACGGCCAGGTATAATATAAAGCACAACAACTGGCTGAACATACAAATATTTACAGAATACATAGTTAATGAATTCAAAATATGTCATATCACCAGCACAATACCTTTACCTAAAATACTTTCTCTTCTTTGTGAAATAAACACTTTGCAGGTTAATAATATCCTATCATTGTCAAGTATATATAAATCTTTAAGAAACAATATGCAAATCCCAAAGGACTCCTTATGGAATTTCACAGAGAGGATAAACAAATCCATTTTTTTCAGATAGTGATAAAGAATTAGTACTTAAATCAATTTGTAGCACAATGTCATCCCCTTCTTGGAAGATCTTCACTTGGAGAAACATCCATAGGAGCTTTTTTACCCCACATAAGATGGACTTGATATCAAAGAATAATCTTAATAAATGTTTGAGTTGTTAGGAAATACTTTGTGCAGATTGGGTACACATGTCTCTTACATGTAATATAGTAACTCCATTTTGGATAGAGTTCAGAAATTTCATAAAAGCATTGTGGTCGGACAAGTGTGAAGTATCTGACTCATTATTCTTGTTCAATGCACCGATACCAACACATATCCCCAAAATACAGGTGTACCTTCTTTGGTCCTTGCTTGCAATTGCAAGAAAAATTATGTCAAATTGGAAGTGCAAAAAAATCCTATCATTTACAGACTTTTTACTGTTAGCTAAACTTGTTATAGGGAGCTGCAAACTATTTCAGAAAGAACTACTAAGATAACATATAGGAAATTAACTTGGTTGAAGCTTGAAAAACTGCTAGATAAAATGTAATCACAACAATGACATTATGTCTGTTATGGACATTGTAAATAGTTATTGTTCCATGTTATGATGTTTTTAAGACATATATTGTGCATATTTATATATCATATTTCTTGTATTATTTTATTTCATGAAAAATCAATAAAAAAGTTTAAAAAAAGAAGAAATATTGTAAGCGTCCTGCAGAAATCTACCAAGCTTATCTGTGTTCTACAGTGTCTGTGCCATCCATACCTGTGAGCCAGCATTGTCCCTCAGAATGGTTGCATGTTGCAAAGTACATTGTTAACAGTAAGATTTAAAACATCAATAATTTCTTTACTGGCATGCCTAAGCTATTGCAGTGAGATAACCTTTGCTGTTACAGGCTCCAGTGAATATGCAGACCATTCATATCACTCATACCTTCATCTGCAGGGAAGAAGTTTGCAAATGAAGGTACCTACTATAAAGGCATATCATCAAATACTCCAGTATCTGTTAAAAATCCTGCACATTGGCCAGCTCTGTGGCATAAAAAGAAAAAGTCCTGACTGTGCCCCAGATGACCTGGGTGCAGTTAGCAACTCAGGCAATGGAACAGCTAGTAAGGGGATAATAGGAGTGATTGATGGAAATTGGCTCTTTCATTCTGAGGGAATGAACTTGGTAGTCCCAGTCAATTCATTGCCAGTAAACAAGCAGGGGATACCAGTTGGCATTATGAGCAAGGGATTCTCCTCCCATGCACAAGGTACAAGGTTTGCTCCTGACCCCCAACCAATGCCTGTATGGAGTTTGCATGTTTTCCCTGAGTTTCTCTGGGTTCATCCCTCTTCCAAAAAATGTGTTGAGTGTTTCCAATTCAAACTCACTCAAGAATGGGACTGTGAGCAGCAGCACAGACTCTAAATGATGATCTCTAGAGACAAACCACTTTGGGCATCAGCTGTAGTGCTCGGACTCATCAAGATTGAAGAACATGAATCACAGACTGAGCACCATCTCAGGGCTGGCCACTAGATTGTATGAAAACTGTCTCTAGGTGATTTAGTTATGTTGATTAATGTCACCAGAAATGGACAGGGGCATGGGTATTTGCCAGTAATAAGCAGGTTGAGGACCTTGTCTACTCCTACTGATGCCAGGGACCCATGCTAACAGTGAGAAGGGTGTGTGTGCCCCTATTGGCCAGTGTGCGTCCTTCATAAAGCCCAGAAACCCTGGATCAATAAGCTACTGGCTGGCTAGTGCCCAGTTGCCCAGCCTGGGTTGTAAAACCAATCAACCTACCATACATAGACTAATGTAGGTTCATTAACAGGATACAACGTGGAAGTGGATGACATGATGGTAAGGAGGAGGCAAGATACCCTATGTATCCAAGAGACAAACTGGAAGGGAAGAACAGCAAAGCCACACAGCTGAGGGTCCAGAGCCTACTACTCAGGAAGAGGGCAAAATACAAATGGCAAGTGGATGGTGAGGGAGAGGCTTCAGAAGACAGTGAGGGATGTCATCAGAATGAATACAAACTCAGCATAAGGAAAGGGTACTATCCATTATCTCAGTCTACTCCCCACAGCAGAGTTGTGATAGTGAAGAAAAGAGTGCATTACGACAGCAGTTACAATAAAACAGGACAACAAAAATTGGTTTTGATAATGGTAGACCTGAATGCACATCTCAGGAACAGACAGAACTGCTTTGGTCCACATGGGTGGGACAAAAGGAATAAAGAAAGGAGGCCATTCTAGACTTATATTGGGCAAATAGCTTCAGTTGGCCAACACATGTTTCAGCAACACAGACAGTCACAAGATCACATACAAGAGTGGCCTTGTGTTTCTATTGCACTTTTTAAACTGCACTGTGTCTGATGACTGCATTATTTCTGCTTTTTTACTGCTGCGACTGCATAATTTTCTGCACTTGTTTTTCAACTGTACTTTTCCCTAGATATCATAGTCTAAATACAGATCTGCTGAATCTAGCCTGTTTTTGTTACACTTATAGGTTCATAGGTTCATAGGATGATACTAGGCTATTGGCCCAGAGGCCCTTATAAACCTAGCCAAGAATTTCACCTATGTCCCCACAAAGTCAGGAGTGTATTTTCTGTTTCACATCCAGTCATTCAGGTTCCACTTAAAGAAGGCTAGAGAAGTACTCTCCTTGACATGGAGAGGGACTCTATTCCACAGATGGGGGAGTCTTTGGGACACAAATCTGTCCTGCCAACAAGTTCTATTAATGTCACAGACCAGACTGAGGCCTTGCATGCAGGTTGGGTGAGTGGAGTTTGACTTATGGATATGCAGCAACTCCATGAAGGCTGGGTCGGAGATGGCCTTGAATGCCAGACCCAGGTCACCTCTGAGCAGTCTGTATGAGACTGAGTAGAGGGACAGGGCTTTTAGCCTATCTGTATAGGATAGGTGTCTGAGACCCTGCATTTTCCTCATCAGGAACCTCTGTGGTCTTTCCAGCTGCTGAATGTGCCTGGCAAGGTACATGCCAAAGGGGGCATTGTACTCAATAATGGGTCAGATAAGGGAGCACTAAACCAGCCATCTTACATTAAGAGGGACTTCCCTGCACCCTTGTGGCAGAAGAGTGTAGATTAAGCCTTGAGTTGGGGATTATTGGAGGATGATTCATTGTGTGCTTTTCTATTGGTAGATTAATTTAAAAGTGTTTAATTTTGCCTGTATTTAAGCCTTGCATTTGTGTGTTGCTGCACACCATGCAACAGGGGTAGGAGGTGCCCTGTATAGATGCAAACACCTTGAAAGACAATTTTTCCATAGATGTCTGTCAATGGTAGGTTCATAGATTAGTACTAAGCTAACTGCCCTTGCGAGCCATTTTAAGCTTAGCCAATTATCCCTCATGAGACTCAAACCCTGCACCTTGTGCTTGTAAGGCAAACACCTTAACCATAAGGCCACCCTCCCAACCCTCCCAAGTTTCCTTTCTGTACAGTGGGAAGCTCAGCTGCACACTGAGCAGAGTTGCCACATTTTTTCATCCCTAACCTTCAATCGAATAAACCCGTTTGTTAATCCTTGAGAAAAACCTGGTCTAACTAGCCCACTCCCTAGCAGCACTTATGGTATAAACCATCTATAATGGACGGTCAGTTTTTCACCATTTCTCTGGCCAGCCTGATTGATATGAGCATCCTGAGGCAATGTTGTAATTGCCTCATGTATACTGAGAACAACTTATTCCTAAAACAAATAACATATGTGAGAGATGTAATTACACTATAAAACTAAAATCAGTCCTCTCACATAACAAAAACCAGACATCAGACAGGTTGTCAGCATGCACACTTCACCTCTCACACAAAATAAAGTCACGACACATAAACCTACACACGTGGAGGTACTCACTAGTAGCCTACCAAAAGATCAGAGACCTCCCAAACGCAAACCACTTGCACAGATTGCAAAGTGAATAGAAACCACTACACATAATAACACACATACCAGTGTCTTAGCAAATAAGCCCCTAAGGCAAAACACCTCAAAACCTAATGTCTTGGTCTTGGGCGACTCCATAGTGAGACACCCAGGTGTCCCTCTTACCAGGCTGGATAAGGAGAAGGTCACGGTCAGCTGCCTGTTAGGTGTCAGGATCCGTCAAATCACACATGCACTCAAGTCACTCAACAAGAAGTATTATGACTCTGTTATAGTTCATGTTGGGGTAAATGACTTGAGATGTACCTGTCTGGACTATATGAAGAGAGACATGTCTGAACTCTCAGATTATGTGTTCCAGGCAGGATGACCCTAGCCCTAAGCAGCATTCTGCCTTCAACAGCATGATGGCACAGTATAGACATAAAATGATAAACTTCAACAATTGCCTTAGCTTCTGGTGTCAATCCGGGGGGATCCAGTATCTGCCAGCTGGGAAGGACATGGTTGACAGACCAGGCTGCTTTGTCAGAGATGGTCTGCACCTATCTCCGCTAGGCTTTTGGATACTGGCAAAGGCTCTCACCTCCCCATAGTGCCTTTTGCAGGCTATATCAAAACAACAAAATTTCCAACATAACAAAATCCACTCAAGACAAACTCAAGGTTATGCTGCTTAATGCTTGGAGCCTAAACAGGAAACTGCACTCCATGGAAGCACTCCTCACCCTGGAAGATGCTGACATCTGTGCAGTCATTGAGGTATGGGTCAAGGCCACAGAAAGCACTCCAGCTGTGCAAGGCTACAATGCCTTCCACACTTTCAGACCTCAAAACGAGCATGAAAGAACCAAAGGTGGAGGGGTATCCATCTTCATTAAAGCTAAGTACACCTCCAGACTGTTTAAACAGTATGACTGTCTTGAGCTACTCCAGGTCCAATTAACTATAGGCAAAATGCCCTACCACATCATTGCTAGCCATAGGTCCTGCACTATGAACCAAGAGAAGCACACTACCTGTCTGGACTTACTGGAGTCATTTACCGTACAGCCAAGCATCTTGGTCACAGGTGATTTCATCTATCCTTCCATTTTTTGGCTATAAACCAGCACAAACATGATTGCACAGAGGGTCCTGAACTTTGTCAATACAAATGTATGGGAAAAGACAGTCTGCACCCCCACAAAGGGATCAAATGTCTTAAGACTAAATACTCAACAACATTGGGGGGGGGGGTCACTGCACCCCCCCACCCCATGTGGTGCCCTCTCTGGTAAGGTCAGACCATAAATCAGTCTCGTTCAAAATAGCTTTCAGGCCTGACATACCCACAGGAGAAAAAAAACTAAAAATGTTTCCAAAACTAACTATAGCCTGCTAAATGATGGTATAAAAAGTTTCAACCCCCCTGAAAACACAGTCAACAATGACTCCTATACAGAGGTGTACAAAAATGCACTGTATAAGCACTTAAGCAGCTGTATTGCCTTGGCTGTACCTGACCAGTTCAAAACCAGGTCCTCCCAGACAAACAAGCCACCCTGGTGGACCTCAAGTATAAATAGATTATATAACAGATTATATAACAAGAGGAAGAAACTGATATCTAAGAACAAGAAGGAACTGAGACAACTGAAGAAGAATTCCCTCTACAGTTTGAATAATCAAATCAGATATCTTGTAAAGTCCTCTAAAGCTAATTAAGCAGCTAAAATAGCATTTCTAGCTAAGGATAATCATAAAGGTATTCTTTAGCTATGTCAGATATCTAAAAGGGAATGTCTAGCTATGTGCCGAACTAGTAGTGGATGGTAGCACTCAGACTAGACCAGAGGAAATTGCTAACCTGCTAGCTGACAGATATGGTACAAATGTCACCCCCCTGCCCCCACCAGGCATCCCCCAAAGCATTTCTGACACTAGTCCACTGCCTAGTATCTCTAGAGAGGAGGTCATATCTGCACTCTATAAGGGCCAAAACATGGCCTCAGTGGGACAAGATAATATCCCAGGCCGCTTACTTAGTAATCTAAAACAAGACCTAGCAGAATCACTTGGTGCTATCTTTAACCATAGCCTGAGAACTGGCTTTGTTCTAGCGGAGTGGAGGACAGCAACAGTAATCCCCTTGCACAAAGGGGGCACATCAACCAGCCCTGGGAACTACAGACTCATAATTCTAATCAGCCTCATCTGCAAGGCCATGGAAAGAATTATCATGGACCTATTCAACAAGGACACAGGCAACCATCAAACTCTTGACCCAACCCAGTTTGGCATCATTAAGTGTAGATTATGCTTGTTAAACCTGGTAGACTTCTTTGAGAACGTCACCAAAGCCCTGGATGAAGGTAAGACAGTGGTTACTACCTATCTTGACAAGCCAAGGCTTTTGACACAATCCCCCAACTCAAGTATCATTGAAATCCTCTCCCAGCTAGAGGTCCGAATGGAGAGGGGTCCGAATGGAGATGAAAAGTCAGCAAGCAAAGGAGAGTAGTGGTTCTGAAATTGAATTCATCCTCAAGTCTTGGTGAGTATCTTCATGAGGTGGACCCTGTTTTCTACAAAATCTCACCAAGGTGACACTGATATATAGACTGTATTTATATAGCAGATATCATGGACAGAAGTAGGTCAAAATTAAAAGAGGTAGCTGGGTGCACAAGACCAAGGATAAAAAAGTCCCCAATCCTGATAGGCGCACTGGTGTCAGGACTGGAAAAAATAACAGTGTGGAATCCTCAAAATACAGAAACATTCTTACAATGGAACCAGGCCAGGCCCAGGGGGAGGATGGGTCCCCTGTTGTAGAAGGAAGTAGCAGACCACAGAAATCACAAAAAAACTGATAGACCAAAGAAGAGCCATAAAGATGATAGAGTGGACTACTGAGGATAAGAAAGAAATTATGTATTGTTACTATTATGCAAAAAGCCCAGAATTTCCACACAGAATATATATGAAAAGATTAATAGAGAAATTAGAGGAAAGAAAAATACTTCCACAACAAAACCTGTCAGAAGTTTCAAATAAAAATTTGCATTCATTAATACAACAGATTTGTGAAAAACAGTATATAGCTCAAGAAAATTTGATCTGTTTGGAAAAAGAATCATCTGAGGAAGTGCGAAACTATAAACAACAAAACCAAGAGATATTTGAAAAGTATAAAAAAGAAATATGGACATGGGAAAGAAAGAGAGATTTGATATGGTGCAATATTTATGCAAAGGAGAAAGCCAAATTAGTCAAAATAAGGAAGGCAGCCCCAAAGATATTCGAAGAGAAATACAGGCAAAGGCATTCGGATATGGAAACTTTCACAATAAAAAAAATAATATCACAAAGATGGAATATAGAAAAGAAGATTAGTGAAGTAGAAGTAAAAAAAAATAGAAGTCGAAGTTATGGAGTATCTGCGAAGTGAAGGATTTGGTGTAGAAGGTCTAACACAGGTTACATCACAGTATGATGGAGTGAGTCCCCAAAGTAAGGAAAAGCAGGAAGATCAGGAGACATCTGAAGAAGAAATATGGACATGGGAAAGAAAAAGAGATTTAATGTGGTGTAATATTTATGGAAAGAAGAAAGCAAAACTAATCAATATAAAAAGAGTAGCACCAAAGATATTTGAAGAGAAATACAGGCAAAGGAATCCAGACATGAAAAACTTTACAATACAAAAAATAAGAAGACAAAGAGGAAAAGTCGAAAAGGAGATTAGTAAGGGGAAAGTTAAAGAAATAGAAACAGAGGTTAAGGAGTACCTGCGAAGTGAAGGATTCAGTGTAGAAAATCTTATTCAGAAACTACCACAACAGGATAGAACAATGGCTTTCCAATTAAAGGGAAGCCAGTGGAACAGGAAGCAACTGGTCAGGCGACATATGAAGCTAATTTGGAGCCTTCTACACGAAACCAGTATAAATGTTCACTTGAAGCTAGACAGCAAGGGAAAGAACAGGAAACTGTGGAAACTCTGATGCAGTCAATGTTCAGGAATGATAGGCCAGCGAGTTCCCATATGACAGAGCAATGGATGGCACAGGATGAAATTGAAGAGAATGTGCTACAGGAAGATGCTATAGAACCATCTATAGAATGCCTGCAGGAAATGGAAAACAAGGGATGTGCCCTCAGTTTAGAAAAAAATGAGCTAAGAGAAGAGTTGCTTGATTTAATAGACATAGACAGATATATCAAGATGAATGAAAGAAGTAGATTGCGGAAGGTTAATAAAACTCAAAGAGTCAGAATCTGATAAAACAGATGAACACAGTAATTAGGATGGCTCATAGAGATCCATGCGATATAACAGAAGTAAACAGGATATGTTACTGTGCAGCTAAATTAATAACTGATAAATTTCTACCACAAAAGCATAGGGGAGAAGTCAAATACCATCATGGAAATATTGAATAGAGAAAACTATAAAGCAGTTAAGACAAGAAACGTCACTGTTAGAAGAGTATAGAAGAGGGAACAGATCAACAAAAATACTAAGAAAGATAGATGTGATAAAAGCAATCAGCGATATTAAAACATACCAAGATCTATCATGCACTATCGCAAATAACAAACTAAAAATTTCAGCACAGGTGGAAAAATTTAGAAGCTATGAAGATAAATATAAAGTAAAAGTACAAAATAAGCAATTTATTGATGACCAAAAAACGTTCTATAGAGAATTGGGAAACAAGGTCTAAGGAATTGAAAGACCGCCAAAAAAAGAAGAAATAGATACATTTTGGAGATATATTTATGAAGATCCTGTGGAACATAACAAAGATGCTAAATGGATAGAAGAAGTTAAAGAAAGAATAAGAAGTTTAAAGGTACAGGATATGAAATGGGATGAAGTGACAGCCAAAGAGATTGAAATAAAGTTAAGAAAAGCCTGGAATTGGAAAACCCCAGGCCCAGATGCAGTACCTAACTTTTGGATAAACTATTAACGGGCAGGATTCACGAAGCCTCCATGTAAGAGATACAAGGCTTACACGGAGGCTGCAGTTAAACGGTGTGACGTCAGCATGTCATGCATATGCATGAGGGCATGCTGAATCACACCTAAGGCTAACACGGTCCATGGAAGACAGTAGGGGACGTGTCCGTAGGCCGAGCCCTGCAAGCGGACACGCCCCCAGAAGAGTAAAAGTGCCCAAAGTAAACATCCACGACAGAGTCCATGGAAATGTGAATAAACACAACACAACACATGCCCCCACAGAATATGAACATAAAATATATAAATGAACATGTTATATATTTTTTTAAATTGTAAAGATGTTTGCCCGTGAGTGCGCTCGTTTGCGCGGGCATGCCCATAGCTCAGCCACAGTTAGCAGTAAGTGGAAAAGCATATAAGAACTAACTATGCAAAGTAAGCCAAAAAGCAATAGCGTAGCGGTAGAGACGTCGGTTGAAGAGCAGGCAGTCATGGTTCGGGCCCCCACAACATCAATTTTTATTTTTAGTAAAATAAGCACAAAACAAGTCCCTGACATATATGTACACATATAAAATTATATTTTATGTAAAATGTAATAAAATAGGCCATTTATTTTGAAGAAATGTGAGATAACAAAATAATAAAAAATGCCAGATGTGCCTATATCTAAGCTACAGTTTAACAAGGTGAGTGCATCTGCCCGTAGGTGAGCAGTGGTTTAACGGGTGTAAAATGAGTGCCCGTAGGTGAGCAGTGGTTTAACATGCTGAAACTGTGTGCCCCTAGCTGAGCTGAGCGTAATATGCGTGCTGACAGCCAAATGAAGCGTAAACCAGTGTAACCCATTTGCGCGGAGCTGCGCACCGCGCCAACAAGCTAACCACCGGGCAACGTTGAGCAAGCTGTAACAAAACTGCATTTACACAGACACACCCCCTAGCCTGTCTAGACAGTCATAAAATATAAAAAGCAGTGGCCAGGTTCGAACCCAGGATACCATGCACCATAGTCAAGGTACTGAACCACTAACCCATGACAGCTGTACTTAGAAATGCAGTAATAGCAAATATATAGGAATGAATAGAAAGTGGAGCATGACAAAGCAGGTTTTGTGAAGTTGATACAATTCCAAAATGGCCAATCACAGATAAGTGCGGGAAAAACGGCATATATAAGCCCCATAGGTGGGAATACACAGCATAAACGATTATAGCACTAACTTGCAGCCAGAATGTCAGGAGTAGGTGAGGGTAGTTGCTTTCAAGCACAGAGGTGGGGCGTTGAGGAGTCCAGATATATGGTCTGGCTCCTAGTCTACAATCATGAGGCCCAACTCATGCAGGGCCAAGTCCTGTGGGAAGCATATAGGGCTAAGGCGTGGGACCGGTTGGCTCATGATCTCACCAGTGCCACAGGGATTCCAAGGACTGGTGAGCAGGTCCGTCACCACCATGCGGACCTGAAGACACGTAAGCAGGACCGATTGAACCTTTGGATCCAGGAGGCCCGGCAAATGCCCAACGCCCCTCTACTGAGTAAGTTACATTTAATTATGTATGTAAGAAATTAAACTAGCTGATATTATGGAGATGTGTATTCCAATATTACTTCATTCATATTACAGCTGCAGGTGTCCGTTCTGTGAACCGCAGAGCCTATGGCGATAGGCTGGTGCGGTTGCGCCACCAGGCAGGTCAGTAATCCTCTCCCAGTAACTGTAAAGAAATATAAAAGTATGACAGTTAGCAAAAGAGTGCAGTGTAGTCACTAAGTAATAAAATGTGCAAGTAACAGTGTAAGAGTGTTTGCAAGTATTGCTTGATTACAAAAGTGTGTTGCAGTCTGTAATCCAAACAGAAAAAGGAAAATGTCTGAAATAAAGTCTGAAATAAAGATGCCCCACCTGTAATATAATAGTACACAACCTGCAGCAGGCTGAAAAGTACAGCTGCAGAAGATGAGCAAATCACATGTGTGAAATATATCCCTGTTGAAATACTGAAACATGACAGAAGTGAGACTGCTGGAAAGGATTGTAATAACTACAGGTAAAACATGTCAATAAAGCCTAGAAGTAAGTATCATCCTGAATAGTAAAATGAAAACAAGTGAGAGAGTGTGAGAAAGAGTTATGAATCCACCAATAAAGTAGTAATAACCCCTGAATAAAGTATACTGCAGTCAGTACAGAATGAAATGAATGTGACAAGCAGAACCAAACTGCGAAATGTGTTCAAAGTGTTGCTGCAGCTGGAATGTGTATCCCAAAATCTGGATATGTTGCTCTCAGTCTGCAATATGCAGATAGTATGATTGTCTGAAATACCAAACATCCACAGTTGTCTATAGCTATATAAAGCAAATGTAGCAGGATGATGTAGCTGAACAAAGCCAGATATGAACGTGTATGAATAACAATAAAATGTATATTGATGTAGCAGTAACAGTCCTATCACCAAACTGAAGTAGTTATCATATAGGAAACTGTAGTTAGAACAGTAGTGTGTATATATCTGCAGCTATTAGAAATGTACAGCATATGTATTGGTATTCAAAGGTGTTAATAATATTTTCTTCACCCCACCCTATGACCACATATAATCTATTCCACGTGAAATTGGTATGTGCAATCACAATTAACACCCCTGGACATTTGTCCTGTTGGGTCATAAATATTTGCATGTACGTTGATGCATCTGCCCTGTTCATACATCCAAACCTGATGGCCTGTTGCCATCAATCAACCCTGCATGTTGTTGGACTGTGTATTGCTGTTCAAATTATGCATGTGTTATGCTCGCTGTTCAATGGTGTGAATATCTGGGTGTTTGGTTAATGGGAATACTAATGCATGCTGTTACAACTAATTGTGAATGGTATTGTATGTTACTAACCTAAACTGTCATGACATAATGCAAAACATAGGACGACAGGGAAGGCGGGTTCCAGCGGACCCACCTCTCCCACCTCAGCTGGCGAGTGCACCTGGCACTAGTGCCCAGTCTGGACCCTCCTCCGGTGGCCCTGTGCCACCTGCGGGTGGAAGCACTGCAGGGGATGGGGCCCATCCCCCCTCTGCAAGTGTGGCTGGAGGAGAACCACCACTCACCCTCCATAGCATCCGGACTGTGGTGCGTAGGGAGATCTGGGACTCTGTTCTTGGGCCCCTACGCCAGCTTGAGGCACAGGTGGCACAACTTACGGGCATGCCTGTTGCCAGGCCTACACAGCCCCCAGCACAGCCCCATCCTGGGCAGTGAAGGAACAGTGGCAACTGCCCATGGGTGGGGATATCAGTTCCACTGTTGCCATCTGTGGGCTCATGGGCTCTGGATATCCAAACATCCGTCCCCGTCAATTGTGTAACCCCCCCACATGTGTCATACACCGCCCCTGTATGCATCTTGTTTCTTGTCTGTTGACCTACCCAACCTACCTCCCCAGCTATACCGACTTCCTTTACCTGACATACCACTCTCATCTGAAAAAAAAAAAAGGGCACTCTGTACCTACAAAAAAATTACGCCCCATACATAGCTGACCATTCCGCACACATGTCTGCTGGACATGGAAACTATCAATTACAATTGGCTGTACAAGTATTATTGTTGTCCTGACACCTCTCTCAGGGGTGGAAGGTTTCAAATGTCACACCAAATTACAAACATATGCACAGCTGTTGCTGATGAAGAAATGGGCAGCTATGGGCCTTACCTACATCCCTTCTGCAAAACCCAAGCTTGTTTCCCTACTGTCTTACCCTCTTTGTGACCCCTTTTTCACCACTTTCCTGTCTCCCCATTTTCATTTCTTTCAAAGAAAATAGCGGGTGCGCCAGAGTAAGCACTGTTAAGCGGTTGTAAGCGGGTGTGCGCGGAGCTGAACGCCAGTGCGCATGCGGGAGCTCTGTGCAAACCAGCGCTAACCCGGTTACAACTGCTTAAATGTGCCTTAGTCACTCTGATTGACAGGTCCTGTAGTCAGTTCAAAAGCAAAATAAAATCCCACTGTCAGTCCCAAACCCAGGACCTTGGAAACAGTAGTCTGCATGACTTACCACTAAGCCATGACTTGTTATACAAGAACATTGTGCTAAAATAAATATATCATATAATAGTAGGAATGAATGTAAAGGGAATATAGGATGTGTAATACACAAAGCATGTCATGTATACTTACTGTCAAATCTAGTGGATTTCTATAATAGTAGCGTGTGAACAGAAACAGCCATGCTAGTTGGTAGCTAGTAGGTAATAATGTCAGTTAATGTACACATATAAATGTATGTATATTTACATATATATATATATATATATATATATATATATAGTTGTAGGTGTCAATGTGCATACACACTTAGTACAGGAAACAGGAGAGAGGAATGGAGAAATGTGAATCTACAACACAGCCTGAATCATGAGAGAGATACTAACCTTTACACTCACAGAACAGTGTCCACAGCATACCAGCATGGTCCCCGCCTACAATCTGAAAGGGCAACGCCTATCTCACATACCCTTTTATAGCACTGTCCTGAAATCACAGTGAGAACTGCAATCAGTACACAACTGGCTGCATGCAATTAGCAAATGCTGGCTTACAATTGGTGCAGAGGCCATCACATGGACTTATGCAGATACCTACAAAAGCATCCTGTACTCCCACTCCACACATGCAATACTTTCATTGCACCGTCTGGAGGCAGACAGAGAGAGAGAGAGAGAGAGAAAGAAAAAAAAAAAAAAGAAAAAGAAAATAAGAACACAAACAAAAACACACGTTACACAAACTAAGTTGAAGCTGTCAGCAGTGTCAGTACCAAGCTGGGCTAGCAGCAGCAGGAAGCTAAAGTAACGGTAACACAACCAGCTGCGACAAACACAGGTAATGTAAAGTAACAAGTTAATAGTCTACATACTGTGAACCCTCCATATGTGTCATTGGTCTGTATCTATAGGTATGTCCATGTGATAAGTTGTGTGCACGTAGTTTCACCCAAAGAGGATGACTATACATTACATGTCATTCAGTGTTAGGCCATGATCCTGGCACCAGTTGTCTGTTTCAGTGAGGCCTGTCTGTAGGATGCGTGTGTCAGCTGGTGTAACGACTATGGCGCTTAGTTCGCAGTCATCTGGGAACTTTGTCATCCACAACCCGCACATGTTTGCTTTCACATCTGAGAAGTAAATGCCAAACAAGAGGGGTCCTAGGACAGAGCCCTGTGGGATACCACATGTGACTGGCATTGAGTCTGACATGGCTCCCGCAATATCGATATTATGGATTCTGTATGTCAACCAGTGTGCAACCCATCATGTGACATATGTAGTAACATGTAAGCTAATGAGCTTGTCTATGATGCCTGAGTAGAGTACTGTGTTGAAGGCCTTAGGCAAGTCCAGGTAGGCTGCATGGACTGCGTTGCCCTCATCAATGGCTGTAGTGACTGTTTTGAAAGGTCAACCAGGTTCAAAAGGCAGGATCAGCCCATCACAAAGGCAAACTGGGTGGGATCAAGTGTCTGCAGGTACCCAATATCGCTGTACATGCATCCCATAATGAATCATTCCATAGCTTTGCAGACCAGGCTGGTTAAGCTTATGGGGCGGTAGTTCCCAGGGTCAGTAGAGGTGCCTCCTTAGTGGAGTGGGACCACTGTTGCTGTATGCCAGTATTCAGGTACATATCCCGTAGTATGGCAAAGGTTAAATATCAGTCTTATATGCGGTTGTATCTCCTCTTGGAGTTCACGTAGCACACATCCAGGGATACCATCTGGTCACATTGATGCTGTGTGTTCTGCTTTGCTGAGGGCGGCCCTCACCTGGACATCTGAGATGATAGGGAGGTTACATTCAGCTGTGATAAGTATTTCTAAGTGTGGGGGAGAAGGAGGGGGGATACGTGCACTGAACCTGTCTGCCAGAATGTTGCCAATATCTGTGTGTTCAGTGAATGTTAAGTAGGTGTGTAGTAACTCAGAGCATATCTGAGGCATTTGGTCCATATGTCTAACTTAACTGAAGAAGGCCTTGTGGTTATCTATAGTGTTCGTGGCCATTTCCCTCCCAGAGTAGGCCATGGATGTTGTTATGAGAGACTGTAGCTTATTACCAGTGCTAACCACAGATGCCTTCTCTTTACGTTAATCTGCTCTGTCCTGCAGTAGCCTCCTTCTATCGTTATACAATCTGCCTTTGGCTGGGGTCCACCAGACAGGATGCCTAACCTTTGTGCATAGGGTCTGGGTTAGAAATGTGTGTGTATGCTCCATGCATTCTTTGGGATGTCCATGGGAAGCATTTGCAAAGGGGTCAGCAGTGTGGGTTGTGGCTTCCACTGGCCCAGTGGGCTGCATGGATACCATGTCAGTCCTAACAAGTGAATATCTGTCTAATCACATATATATCAAAGTAGTCTACTGTGCTGGTGGTGGTGGTGGGATATGTATATCC
>NC_056731.1:653070936-653145936 GCF_019279795.1 Protopterus annectens
ATGGAAATCAAACCAAAAGTAGATAAAAATCAGGGAGCAACTGAATGTGCCAAAAAACAAGAGAAAGAATATAAGGTGAAGGACCAGATGAGAAGGCAAGAAATGTGGAAAATGCATAAATATAGTTGCAAGTATAGAAACCTTCTGAAAGAACCTCATGTTCATCAGGAATGAACACAGGAATGGTTAAGAAGAGGCAAATTTAAACCAAGAAATGAAAGGTTAATATTTGTGGCACAAGATAGTGGACTACATACACGTTGGTTTACAAAGTCCATTGAACATGTGGGAGAAACAGACACATGTAGGTTGCAAAATGGAATTGGAAACAATTGCACACCTCGTTGCTGGCTGTGACATACTAATGGCAGAAGGATTGTATACTGAAAAGCATAATAATGTGGCAAGACTGTTGTGCTGGGGATTTTGCAAACATTATGGTATTAAAGTGGCTGAAAAACACTGGAAACATGAGCCACAAAGTATCATAAAAAATGACGAAGACTACACCACATGGGATCATCCATTACCAACAGTTCAAAAAAATAGATGCTAGAAAACCAGATATAGTGGTCCAAGAAAAGAAGACAAAAGTAGCATTGATCATTGAAATCGCCACACTCAGTGACTACAGTGTCCTGCATACAGAGAGACATAAAGTTATAAAATATCAGGATTTGCAAGCAGAAACGAGAGAAATATGGTTGAAAGATACCCAGATAGTTCCAATAGTAGTAGGAGCAAAGGATCTTTTAAAAAAGAGTCTACAATCATATTTACATATGCTACCAATAAATTTAACTCCATACTAATTGCAGATGGAGTCATTACTGGGCACGTTGTGTGTGCTGCGAAGAGCACTTTTGGCTGACATCAAAGAGTGAAACAATACTAATTTCATGTACTTTAATCATACTTTGACTTAGGAATGGGGTCCATTCCCATCACAGTATTAGAAACCCAAAAGATTTGGAGAAATTAAAAAAAAAACAGGGATTAACCCTTACATCACCAGATGGGTAGCCAACTTCACCTCCACCAGTAGACCAGTTACCAGTGGCATACCACAGGGATCTGTGCTCAGCCCTTTACTGTTTGGAATCTATTTCCCAGAAGTTCAGGCTAAATGTAGATGGCCTGTGGCTTACCAAGTTAGCTGATGATTGCAAATTAGGAGCAATCATTGAGTTCCCCAATGATGTTAGCATATTACAAAAGCGGCTAACACAGACAAATAACTGGTGCCAAAGCCACGGACTAAAACTAAACACAAAAAAGTGCATTATTATCCTTTGGCAAAAAGGAATTACCTGCTAATTACAATATTGACAGCATCCTCTAATCTCAAACCCAGTAGTGTGAGCCTTGGGAACACAAGTTGATAGCAATCTAAACTTCGATCACCATGCTTCCACAGTGGCAAGAAAAGCTTTCTACGTTGTGCATCTCATAAGTAAGATATCATATCCAGGTCTAAGGATGTTATAACTCCACTGTACCCGACCCTTATCAGACCACTAATAGTGTACAATGCCCCCTTTTGCATGTACCTCACCAGACATCTGCAGCAGCTGGAGAGACCACAGAGGTTCCTCACCAGGAACATTCAGGGTCACCAAATCATGACTTTTGTGGATAGATTGAAAGCCCTGTCACTGTACTCTGTATCTTATAGGCTGCTGAGAGGCAACTTGTGCCAAGCCTGCAGGGCAGTCTCTGACGCGGTCCTAATGGAAATGCTGCACATCCAGAAATCAAATGGGACAAGAGTCATTCGCTCCAGGGATCTCAACCTTGCCTGTGACATTAACAAAACATGCTGGAGAGACAGATCTGTCTCCCAGAGATTGCCGCTCCTCTGGAATTGACTCCCAATTCATGTGAAGCAGACTCCTCATTGACAACCTGGACAATTGGATGAGTAACTGAAAATTCACCCTAGGGATGGCACCCATGTCCCACATGGACAGTGGTAGTCTGTGTTGATCATGGACTTGGTCTGTGAATAACGCCCATCTAACCAATGTCAGTTAGGGTAACTTGAGGATAACATGGCTAAGCTTGTAAGTGCTCTAGGACCATTAGCCTAGTAACCTCCTATGAAACTATGAGCCTATGAACATGCAACTCATACAGACTTCCTCCTAGTCAGGAAAGTGCACTTGGGTAGAATCAGTGACTGCAGTCAACCCAGGGAAACAGCCCACAGCACAAATCACCGGTTGCCACATCAAAGACAGATGGAAGGGGTACTTTCAGCAGCTTCTAAATGAAGAGAACCCCATAGAAGCTGTACTGTTCCAGGCAAAGCCTATAATAAAAGAAAAGGATGAGCCCACTCTAGAAGAAGTAAGAACAGCACAAACAAAATGAAGTCAGGGAAAGCAGAAGGCTCAGATGAGATCACAGCAGATATGATCAAGATATTAGATGAGATAAGAGACAGATGGCCCCTGAGGATACTCATAGCAATACGGAGAGAAAGGCATATTCCAGATGATTGCAGAATAAGCATACTAGTGTCAGTGTACAAGAACAAAGGAGGCATTCACAACTGGGGGCAGCATAGAGGAATCAAACAACTGTCATACTATATGGAAGTTCTAAAGGGGGTGATTGATAAACAAATATGTACAGTAGTAGAAAATAAGATGGGAGATGAGTAGTTCAGATTCAGATCAGGATGAAGCACAACCAAGCCAATGTTTGCAGGGAGACAGAAATTAGAGAAGAAGCTAGAGATGAGGAAAGAGTAGTGTTAGATATGAATATTAGGCTGAAATTAATTCTGTTGTAAATATGCTGAAAGAAAAAGTTTGCTTGAATATATGTATAGAGTTTAAAATGTGCATTCATACTATATGTATAACAGACAGGCTTCTCTTCACAGCATCAAAAAGAAAATGCCTAACAAAGCAATATTGGAAAACAAGCATTACATGATTTTCTCATGTTTGCAGAACAAATATCTATTAACAGACATCCTTTTTTATAAACTCAGCAATACGTGATGTTTTTTCTATAGGAACAGCTTATACACGTTTCCTTTCAGAATGGCATCCTCACATCAGCAAAAGTGCTTAAATCACAAAAGGACAATAGAAAGTAAAAAAACAGACATTATGTGACTTCCCACAGAAGGCCAGAAAAATATACCAAGAGGAAATAACAATCTCTGTGTGTGACTAGCTCTCTATATAACTATTGTAGTAATTCAGTTATGTGAGAGAAGAACAGAGAGAGGTATTTTATAGAAGTCATCATTCATATCTGTAATGAAGGAAAACTTTGTAAATATATGCTACAAATCTGACAGACTATGTGTGGTTTGTTATAAAATAAGTTATCTGTAACTGTGCTTATAGCTGCAAAATATATTTCTTTATCAGTGTGCAATTTAAAAGGCTTGGTGCTTTAAACAGACTACAGATGGAGTCATGCAAAGCTATGTGTCTCTTATTCAGCAGTAAACAGCACAGCAAGACTGTGTGTCTTAAGAAGACTTTGGACGCAAACTAAAATAAATTTTTCAAGTAGTCCAGCTGGGCATTCCCAGACTTAGAGAAAGCATATGGCAAGGTCTCAAAAAAGCACATTTGGTCAATCCTGCAGTGGTTTGAAGTCCCAGAAACACTGATAGTATTAGTGCAGGCTATGTACAAGGACCCAATGACTAAAGCAGAAACAGTGTTTGGTCTCACACAGAGGTTCCTATTGGAGTGGGTGTCACCAGGGTTCAATTCTAAGCCTTCTGCTGCTTATATTGGTTAAGGACTACATCAGCAAATGGGATGGAGAGAGAGATCAACAAAGTTACTGCATGCAGATGATGTGGCAGCTTCTGAGCAAGGACTTCAGCAAACAATAGTAGAGTGGAATCGAAAACTGAAGGCACATGGGATGAAACTGAGTACAGATAAGAAAATTGTAATGGCAGCAAATGGAAAAATCACAAGAAGCTGAGAACTGAGACAGAAGAGAAAATAGTGAAACAGATTAACAGCTTCAAGTATCTGGCAGGAGTGGTTAAGTAGAAAGAAAATGTGAAAGAGGAGGTCAAAGCTAGAATGAGAGGACAGAAAAATGCCAAAGAAGCTGAAAAGTAAACTGTACAAACCAGTGGTATGACCAGTAATACTGCATGGTACAGAAACCTGGTCAGTAAAGGCAGAGTAGTTAAGGAAGCTAGAGATGATGGAGATCCAGTGCCTTGGATGGGTGGTAGGATGCACACTGTGGGACAGACAATGAAATTAGAGCATCAGAGCACTAGCCCAACTAGCTCCAATTGCAGTGAAGGTCAAAGAGAACAGATTACAGTGATTCGGGCATATGTGCAAAAAAAGCAGAAGACAATCTAGTGAAGAAAATTTGGGACAGGCAGTAAAAAAGGAAAGAAGAAATTAGTCCAGCAAAGAAGTGGCTGGGTTGTGTGAGAGAAGACAAGTGACAGTCAGGCAAGACTATCGAAGAAGTTAAGACAGTAGCACTGAAGTGAGAGAGATGGCGGCAGTTGATATGACACCCTGACTGCATGTAGAAAATGGGAAAAAGGTGGTTGATGATGATGACGATGAAACAAGCGGAGACTTGTCTGGCACCCAATAAAGGCAGACTGGAGATATGGGCTTGATTATACCATGCTGGTGATTTTAACCCTCAGTTCATGAGTGTGGAAGCACATACACACATATTGAGGGAGGCAATGTAGGTCTCAGTCATACAGGTGCTCATGTCAGCCACCAGGATTGAGATTACGGCCTTAAGCAGAAAAGCCCTCATGGATGCTGGGATGAAAGCCTCTGCATTTGTCTGTTGACTTACAGGAGTGACTGGGCCAGGAAAGTCTCCTCCCTTGTCAGAATGAGTGTGCCAATGGACCACAAAGAGGGCTAATGTTCGGCAGGCATCAGAACCCAAAAATATTTCTGCACATCAATAACTGGAACAAAGCTGCTCATTTACCACTAATCAGCAAATCAGTGAGCAGGTTTACTAGTTGCTCTGCCACTCTGTCCTGTTCTAGAAACAACCCATTACCAATGACATCATCAGTATCACCATGCTGACTTCTACCACTCAGCTGACTCCTGAACTGCACTAGCCTTGTGGAATGCATACTCATCAGATCTACAGCTGTCATCCCCTGTGTCTGAGACATGTGTATGACCGTCCATCCACAGAGCTGCAGATACTCATAACACTGTCCAACATCTGTAAGAAAAATAGATGTATGGTACTCAATATGAGCAATATACCTGTACGTAGTACAGTATACTGTCCACTTACTGTAAGTGTGCTGACTAAGAACACAACTTGTGTGACCACCAGTTCATTACCAGTGGTGGTACTGGGTTGCTGTTTGTCACAGAACTGTACTGTTGTTCTTGGTAAGCCAAGTGCAGAGGTAGAGGCACACATGTACCCCCACTATGGGATAGTTGTATTTCAGATGTAGTGTGTAGCATATACCAACATATGTGTCACAACATACTAAAATAAGTATCACACAGTATACCACTGTCAGAAACCTCAGGGCATCTTAGACTGAGGAGAAGTTTCTCTTAAGGAGGTAGAGTGAGTGCCCTCTTGTCCCTGTTATATCTTACTCCTTCAGTTCTGGGTCTTCTCACCTCAGATTTTGTGCCCATTGAATGGTGCAGAGCTACATTTATCCCACTCCACAAAGGGGGATCCACTTTGGATCCCGGAAACTACAGTCCCATCAGTCTGATGAGCCTTATTTGCAAGGCCATAGAGCGTATTATCATGGAACTTATAAACAAAGACATTGGCAACTTTCAAACACGGGACCCCACCCAGTTTGGGTTCGTGAAGGGCCGATCTTGTCTCCTGAACCTGATTGACTTCTTCGAATCAGTCTCCAGAGCCATGGACAAGGGTAAGGTGGTCCACACAGCCTATCTAGACCTTGCCAAGGCCTTTGACACCATCCCCCCACTCTGGAATCATAGATAAACTTACTAAGCTGGGCATTAATCCCTACATCACCCAATGGGTTGCTAATTAGCTTACTGATAGAACCCACACTGTGAACCCACACTGTAAAAGTAGCCAACTCCAAATCCAGCTCCAGACAAGTGACAAGTGGAGTACCTCAGGGTTCAGTCCTGGGACCGCTTTTGTTTGGCATCTACTTCTCTGAAGTACAAACCAACACTAAGGGACTCTGGCTAACAAAGTTCACAGATGACTGCAAACTGGGAGCCATTTTTGAATACCCAAATTATGTGGATACTCTACAAAAGGGCCTTACAGAAACAGATGCTTGGTGCCAGAGCCATGGGCTCAAGCTCAATGCCAAGAAATGTATAGTTATCCCCTTTGGGAAAAAACATGTACCCATGACTTACCATATAGGTGGCAGTACACAAAAACACCGAAAGTGTGATAAGAGACTTAGGGACACAGGTGGACAGCGGTCTCACCTTCGATAACCACATTGCCACAACAGTCAGGAAATCCTTCTATGTGGCACACCTCATCACTAAGGGCTTTTCATCCAGAAAAAAGGAGGTCATTGTCCCACTGTACTCATCCTTCATTAGACCCATTATAGAATACAATGCCCCGTTTGGTATGTACCTCTCAAGACATCTGCAACAACTGGAAAGGCCGCAGAAATACTTCACTAAAAGAATTACAGGCCTAAAGCAGATGCCCTATGCTGACCACCTTAAAAAACTCCAGCTATACTCTGTCACATATCGTCTACTCAGAGGCGATCTCTGCTTAACATACAAGGCCATGTCAAACTCAGAGCTGTTGGACATGCTACACTTAAAGAAATCCCAATCTCTCAGAGCCACATGCTCCAGGGATCTAAACCTTGTCATCACAATAAACAAAACATGCTGGAGGGATAGGTTCCAGACCCAGAGACTCCCCAGACTCTGGAATAGATTGCCCATACATGTCAAGCAGAGTGTCTCTTTGGCCCTCTTCAAAAGGAACCTTGATGACTGAATGGGAGAAAGGAAATTCACCCCGGGGATTACATCAGCCAATCTGCTAGACAGGGGTCCAGGGAAGTAAATAGTGTGGGAAGAAATAGCCAGGGAATTGTTATGGCTAGGCTTGTATAGGCCCTAGGGCTGATAGCCTAGTACCAACCTATGAACCTATGACCCTGTCCCTATTACTAACTCATCATTTTTATTCTGTAGTCAACATGCAGTGATCACCAAAAACACATTCACATCAGTCACCAGTTCTGCATTCCTCCTATCAGAGCCACAGCTAGGTTATCTGGCACCCTGTGCAGTTCCCTGAACTGGTGTCAACCTCAGCTCTAAGTTGTTGGCCAAAAAAAGTTCTTCCCAAAGAAGAAGTCTGCTCTGTAACTGTAGTAAACACCTTGCTACAGATGTAAAGTGTGGACTGCTACAGTTACACACCAACACACTAAACACCTTAGCCATGACCACAAGTGCACAATCACCATCTGCTGATCATGGCCCCTGATACCTGTCAGCCGATGAAGCTGCCTCATTTGCCCTGCCCTAGTTATTCCTCTACCACCTGTTTCATTGCCCTTTATTGCTACCTTAGTCCATCAATAAAATACTATCAATATGCACGGCACTGAACACATATTTGTTCTTCTTCACCATGAATTTCATAGGTTCATAGGTTCATAGGTTGGTACTAGGCTATCAGCCCTAGGGCCTATACAAGCCTAGCCATAACAATTCCCTGGCTATTTCTTCCCACATTATTTACTTTCCTGGACCCCTGTCTAGCAGGGCGACTGACGTGATCCCTGGGGTGAATGTCCTTTCTCCCATCCAGTCGTCAAGGTTCCTCTTGAAGAGGTCCAAAGAGGCACTCTGCTTGACATGTATGGGCAATCTATTCCAGAGTCTGGGGAGTCTCTGGGTCAGGAACCTATCCCTCCAGCATGTTTTGTTTATTGTGATGACAAGGTTTAGATCCCTGGAGCATGTAGCTCTGAGGGATTGGGATTTCTTTAAGTGTAGCATGTCCAACAGCTCTGGTTGGTTTGACTGAGTAGACGAGATATGCAGAGTATAGCTGGAGTTCTTTAAGGTGGTCAGCGGGCATCTGCTTTAGGCCTGTGATTCTTTTAGTGAGGTATTTCTGAGGCCTTTCCAGTTGTTGCAGATGTCTTGAGAGGTACATACCAAATGGGGCATTGTATTCTATAATGGGTCTAATGAGGGATGAGTACAGTGGGACAATGACCTCCTTTTTTCTGGATGAAAAGCCCTTCGTGATGAGGTGTGCCACATAGAAGGATTTCCTGACTGTTGTGGCGACCACTGTCCACCTGTGTCCCTAAGTCTCTTATCACACTTTCTGTGTTTAGTGTACTGCCACCTATATGGTAATTCATGGATACATGTGTTTTCCCAAAGGGGATAACAATACATTTCTTGGCGTTGAGCTTGAGCCCATGGCTCTGGCACCAAGCATCTGTTTCTGTAAGGCCCTTTTGTAGAGTATCCACATAATTTGGGGATTCAGTAATGGCTCCCAGTTTGCAGTCATCTGCAAACTTTGTTAGCCAGAGTCCCTTAGTGTTGACCTGTACTTCAGAGAAGTAGATGCCAAACAACCCAGGACTGAACCCTGAGGTACTCCACTTGTCACTTGTCTGGAGCTGGATTTGGAGTCGGCTACTTTTACAGTGTGGGTTCTATCAGTAAGCCATTTAGCAACCCATTGGGTGACATAGGGATTAATGCCCAACTTAGTAAGTTTATCTATGATTCCAGAGTGGGGGATGGTGTCAAAGGCCTTGGCAAGGTCTAGATAGGCTGTGTGGACCACCTTACCCTGGTCCATGGCTCTGGAGACTTATTCAAAGAAGTCAATCAGGTTCAGGAGACAAGATCGGCCCTTCACAAACCCAAACTGGGTGGGGTCCAGTGTTTGAAGGTTGCCAATGTCTTTGTTTATAAGTTCCATGATAATACGCCCATGGCCTTTCAGATAAGGCTTGTCAGACTGTGTAGTTTACGGATCCAAGGTGGATGTGGATTGGGATAACTGTAGCTCTGCCAGTGGGCAAACCTGAGGTGAGGCTATGATTAAACATGACACTTAGGTGAGGTGCCAGTTCATATTGTAGTTCATGTAGTACACTGCCCGGGATGTCATCTGGTCCAATGGATGCTGTATTCTTGGCTTTAGAGAGTAGGTACCTGTGTGGCCATTATTACTGGAATTTGGCACTTTTCCGGGATTGAGATGGGCCATTTAGGGGGTGAGAAGGAAATGAAGTAGGCACAGAATCGAGCTGCCAGGATATTGGCAATATCCTTCGGATCAGTATATTTAATGCCATTCTGTTTTAGCTCAGAGCAGATCTGAGCATTGCCATTTAGATTCTTGACATAGTTATAGAATGCTTTGTGGTTGTCTTTGGAATCTTTGGCAATTTTATTTTCGTAACTAGCTTTGGAGGATTTTATGAGGCATCTCAGTTTCTTACTGAGGCTAGTAAGGGTGTTTTTGCATCCTGGGATTTTCCTCTTTTCTGCAAAAGTTTCTTCCTTTTGTTATAAAGTTTGTTTATGGCAGGGGACCACCAGATTGGCTTCCTTTTTTGGATGAGAGCATTTTGGTTCTATTTGGGATGGCACGATTCATGCATGAGTGGATGTGCTCGTACAGTGCCTTAGTGTAGGATTCAGCAGTTGAACTTTCAGTTCCCGTCTGCATGGGTGTCATGAAGTTTGTCACTTCTGACTTGAGTAGCATGCAGTTGGCTTTGGAGAAGTTTTTTATGGTGGTTTCTTTACTGGGGGGTGGGATGTGGATGTTAAGGGTGATTAGCTTATGGTCAGACCTGACTAACCTTCCTATTCTTACTGGCAGTGTCCCTGCATGCTTACTATGCATGTAGCACTAGCAAATATCAGCCACAGGGGTGAACACTGTGATGTTGTAATCTTTCCTTCAATAACTGGCACTTCATACTACTCTCAGTACCAGAATATAAGTTATGCTGTCTGATTTCTTGTGTACTGTTGCACAGTCTGAATAGTAAAGTTAAAGTGTGGGCAGTGTATGCCTTGTGTCTTTCTCTCTTATTTTGTTGTGTTTGATCCCAACTAATAAGAGGTGTTCCAAATTAATCACTGTAGTCAGAATTGAAACAGGACACATTTTCCTTGTCAGAGACAAGCTTGTCTACAGCCTCTGGAAATATTTAATTGGTAATTTATCTGAAAACTGGAAACTAAAACTCTACAAGTAGTCAGTTTGCTCCTGAGTGAAAGTAGAATAACTAAAAAGCATAACAAGGAAATTTTCTGCATTTTTGCATGCCATTTGTTCTTTATGAAGGCACGTGGTCCTATGGAAACTATTGATGTTTGTATTACTGAATTAAAATAAAATAAGTCAAATACTGTTGAGTCTGTTATGCTTCTGTATTCAAGTGATCAAAATGACAGGCAGGTTGTTACATGAAGAATAATATGTATATAAAGTGACTGAAATTACTTTGTCACAAATAAATGAACAAACTGGAGTTAAGTGTATAAAGTTACACTGTATTATGAAGACAAGAAATGGTTCAAATACAGTGGGAAAATAGTGAACAGTATGAAAGGCTTGTTTCAGATGTCATTTTTTGACATATAGTTATGTCTGACAAAAGGAACTGTCTTGCACCGGGATGGTAGTGTAAAAGTTGTGGCATGATAAATACACGAGAAACAACTTTGCAACCAGAAAGAATTCATGCTGTACAACAAAGCCATGAAAATAAGTCTTGAGAGAGTGCAGAGTGGGTAAAAATGTGAACTAGAGACTATGAAACAAGATATGACAAAGGTTTGGACAGGAAAGGTAAAAATAAAATGCAGTACTTACGTTAGACATTGGAGAAGAATCTAATATAATGCTTGCTCATTCAAAGCCCTAAGAGTTGAAAAAAGTTTTGATGTACAAGTTGTCAACTTATTCAGGTCATCAAGTATCATCAATGGATCAAAAAGTGTTCACTTGCAAATATAAGAATCATAAATAGAGCATTCACTTGCAGATAGTTGAAACATAAATGCTTTTTATAATGTTCTTTATGGGTCGTTTGACTTAGCAAAACCTTGCTATAGTGAAAAAAATTTCTGATACATGTCGAAAGATTATTTGTTTCATAGCTGTGAAAGCTTATTTACTTCTCTGAGATGCTTACCAGGACAGCCTCATATTCAGAGTGATCTTGCCATATTACCAGATGTTCATCAATTGATCATTGCTGCATTAGCCTCAGCTATATGGCTTTTATCCTGCTAAGGATATGGTAGCCATCCAGCTTCCAAAGTTTTCAGGGCACCTTCCACATACCCAAACCATTAGTCAGCTTGAGCAGAGTTAAGTAAAAAATCAGGTTTGGTGCCAGGTCCTTCAGACTTTTCCTGCTGCTTAAGAGAACTCCTCTTGCATGCTTTTGAGGCTCGATAGTCAGCTAATGCTATTCCAGTGCTGGACAGATAAGTTCCTTTCTGGGAAAAAAGGCCTTCTACTTCACTTTTTTATGACAGAAAATATACTTTTTTTCTGTAAAACTTAATTATTTAAGTTAGGAAAAAGTGTTTTTAATAATTTTTTACATTACTTTAAATCACCTTTAAATGAGAGCTTTACTTTTTTTTTACTTTTGTGATAAAATTGTTAAAAGTAATTTTTTTACTACTTTTCCTTTCATAAAAGTTGTATTATTTTACTTTTGTGGGATTTGGTATTTAAAGTGCTTTTTACTGAGTTTTAATAGGAGAAAAAATACTTTTCTTTTTACAACTTACCATTTTTACCAGTTACTGCTGTGAGGCTTCCTCGGGAATCTAGCATCTTTATTGGCTTGACCATGGAATAACCTACCAGTTCCTCTGTTCTGCCTTCTTCAAGCCACAAAAAAAAGTTGTTAAACAGCCTTTGTCCCCACAGCAGGCTGCTTAAGTTCCTCAGTCTCAGGTAGGTGACTGCTGTGACCAAAACTGATTCCTCAGACCATTCATCTTTTTCTCTGTCTCTTGCTGAAGTAGTCCCTATGGCTACAATGTACCAAGGGTCAGACATGTTCTCTGCAGCTGTTGGAGTGCCCTTGGCTACTTGTGCCAGTCCTGTGAGAAAGAGTAGAGAATGCCATTTTGCTTAGCTAGAAAGCTAAGTCCGTAGCTAGGGAGGTTGTTTCTGGCAAGAGTTGGTCTGTGTCTTCAAAACAGCCACCACAAAGAAACAAAAACCCAGACATATTTCTTCTCCTGTCTTAGTTACTCTGGATAGGAGTGATTTATTGTGCTTAGCTCAGTGTTTAATTCAAGCTTAACCCTTCCAGTATGGCTGTTTCTTATAAAAGAAAAGTAGTTTCTTCAATTTCTAAAGCAATTCAAGATTTTGAGCTTCAAAATGATTGTGAAGGGATGTTTTGTCCCTCCAGACTTCTGATTCAGATTCTGAGCAGAGTGTGGCTTTGGCCAGTGCCTGCCTTTTAAGGATTCACTTTCTCTAAAACTATTTCTAGAATGAGTCATTTTTTTTCAATGGGAAAATCATATTGTTTCTAGTCTCTAAAAAAGTATTATGATTTATTACAAATTAAATTTCCAGACACATGCCCAATTTCTCCTATCCTGCTTGCTTTGGATGATGTTTTTGTCACAGCCTACAACTTGTCTAACAGCCAGCCTGCTGCCTCTAAGAAAGCAGATAGATTGTATAAAGTTCCTTTGCCTTTGAAGTTTTTATACATTTTATCCAGATCTGACCCAGCAGTTATTTCTCTGCTTGGACAGCTGCTGCTAAACATCTGGTTAATACCAATCCCTTCACTTCTGACAAGGCTGGAAAGTTTTTTTATAGATTTTGGGGAGAGGTGCATTCTTCTTCAACACTTGTATTCAGGATTCTCAACTGCCAAGCTCATATGTTAAAGTTATGCTTGCCCTTTTGAGAATATGAGGAATACTTTTGCTTCTGGTTCCTCTTCTAAGGAGGAATCTCTCTGTGTGATTTGGTTGCTTGTGTGTGTCAAGCGGCTACCCGATGCTTTAAATGTGCAAGATACTTCTGCAGATGTCACTTCCAGGGCTGCTGCTGGATTAGATTTGCTTGCTTTCCAAGATCTCCAAGAGGATGTAAAACATGGCATTTTGAATTCTTAGATAAAGACTTAGTTTTTGGACTTATGCTGAAAAGGTCCTTAAGAAATGTGATGAGAGAGGTAAGCTGAATAAAGGGATCTCTCAGGTTTTCCAGCCCTACTTCTTCAAGTTTGCCAAAGGAGTTAATGCTCCCTCTACAGCCTTCTTTTAAAAAGCAAAATAAACATACCCAGTAGGCTGCTGATATGCTTGTTTAAAAAGCAATAGCAGGGAGGTTCCATAAAGAAAGCAGGAATCCTCCTAGAACAAAGGACAATCTAATAAGTTTGAATACCCCCCCAACCTTGGCAAACCATTAATCCTTCCAGAAAGTCTGACCCTCCCATTTCATAGGTTCATAGTTTGGTGCTAGGCTATCAGCTCTAAGGCCTATACAAGCCTAGCCTATTCTCTCTATAGTAACATATAGTTTCAGAAGGACAGGCTCCAAGAGAAATCCATCAAGATTTCAGAGAGCATTGGGAGTTTCTTCCTCCCTTCAGAGGAATTCCCCTCATCCATCACACCAAACTCTTCTTCTCCCTCCTGTCATTCTGCATATTCTCTCCCAGTGAGTAATAGAAGTTGTTCCTCCTCCTCCTCATCTTGGAGAAGGGTTTTATTCAAGGAAGTTTATCCTGCCAATGAAAGAAGATTCTTGGAGACCAGTTCTAGATCTTTCCTTTTTGAACCTGTTTGTGACAGTACCCAAGTTCAAAATGTTATCACTTCACAGCTTATTACCCCTTATTCCTCATTCAAGTTTACTAGTAACCTTATATTTAAAACATGCATAGCATCACATTTATGTGGATCAAGATTTCAGGCTTTTCTTAAAGTTTTCTGTATCTGGATCACATTATCAGTTCTCTACATTACCATTTGTTCTGGATGCTGCTACAGGGGTACTCACAAAGTGTCTAGCTCCTGTGCCAGCTTACTGCAGACTGCAAGGTGTTCATATTTTTCCTTATTTAAACAACTTGCTTTATCTTTGCAGAGTCTTTTTCAAAATGTCAGGAATTTCTCAACTAAGCAAGGGATCTATACAGATGAGGATTTTTAGAAGAACTTACAAAAGTCTTGTCTGACTCCTTTCTGCTGGATTGTTTTCCTGGAATGTTTCCTGGACACAGTTCAAAGATCTTTCCTTCCATAGAAGAAGGTATATCTGTACCCAGATTCCAGATCTATTGCTGAGTATTTTCTACCCAGACTATTGTCTCAGCAAGGGAGTTCTGCAGGATTCTAGGTCTCATAGCATATATGATTCTCATGTTACCTCTTGCAAGACTCCCAATTCGAGTTTTGGGGATTATAAAGGCAAAGATTATTTGGTGGAGACACCAAATTTCTCAACATCCAGATCTCATATGCTCCCTCTCATCTCCAGCAGTCAGTCATAACAGATTTCACAGACTTTGTTTGGGGAACAGTGTCTATAGGGTCTTTGGAACAGAAAAGACAGACCAAAAACATAAACATAAAAATGATGTTAGCACTTATAAATGCTCATCTCTGTCAGTCATCTATGGTGTCCTGGACATTCTCAGGTGTTTACAGACAACACAATTATGTGGTAGATATACAAGTAATGAGTAACCAGATCTTATCCGGTGTGCAGACAAGCCATGGCAGCTGGGCATACAGCTTTTCAGCACAATCTCTTTGCAAGTATCTTACATACTGTAACAATAAAGCTGCATGGCAGAGAAGATTATCAGGATAAGAACAGACCCTTACAGATGTAAATTGAATCAGGATTCTTCTGTGAATTGATCCAACTGTGGGGAACACCTCCAATAGATCCTTTTGCCTCTACTTACAGCAATCAGTTGGCAACATTCTGCTACAGGACACCATGCTAGAAGGCCTGGAAGACAGATGGCTTTTCTTTTCCTTGGACAGAAATTTTCCTGCATGCTTTCCACCTTTTCTACAAATATCCAGTGTACTTCTGAAGATTCAGAAGAGTCAGGCATAAGGGTCAAGGAAGGCAGGAGTGTGGCATTGAATCGAGAGAGATGGCGACAGTTAACGCGACTCCCCACACCCGTGTATAAAATGGGAAACGGGGTTGATAATGATGAGGATGATGATGATTCTGAAGATTCACAAGCCCTTCACAAAGATCATTATGGTATCTCCCTTCTAGTTCTGGCAACAGTGGTTTTCCCTTCTTTTGGAAATGTCCATTGGCAGTTAAGACAAGCTTAGTCAAAGACTGGATTTACTTACACAATATCAGGGGTGTTTGATACACCCTGACTTCAATCAACTATAACTAACTGCCTGGATGATAAAATCTTAATACCTTTTAGGCACCTTTTTTCTGAGGATGTGCAGCAAGTATTAAAGGAGGCAAGAAAATCTGCTGTAGCAAAATCATATATTAGTAAATGGAAAAGGTTTTCTAGTTGGTGCCAAGAAAAGAACCAGCACCCATTCAATGCTCGTTATTTCTCTGGTTCTAAAATACTTGTGTGAGTTACTATCCTTACTCCTCAATTAAGTTTAATTTGATAGGCATTTCAGCCCATGGATTCCCCTCTTTCAATGCAAATTCATGTTAGAATTTTTTTAAAGGGGGTGTTGCATACAACGACTCCTAGAAAATAAGTGTCTCTTCCCTGGGATTTTAATTTTCTGTTAGAAAAAGCAACTCTTTCAGTTTGAACCAGCTCATCAGGATGACTTGAAGTTTTTAACATGGAAAACAGTGTTACTAATTGCTCTGACCTCTGCAAGAAGAGTATCTGTTATGTTGTCACTGTGCTCCCACAGTCAAACTTTTCATTTTTCTTCACTGTTGTGCTACCATAGTGAATTTAAGTAAGGGGCTTTGGGGGCGAAGTCTCCTACATATACAGGATTGCTTGCTCCTACAAAAATGCTTTGCAAGATTTTTCTTTTGTACTTTTTTGAAAGGGTTGTTTCATTCACTTAACAAAAATGAATAAAATATGATTCACTGAAATTAAAATAAGGGAAGCACACACAGTCACAGGCATTTCTTATGTCTGCATGTCATGCCAAAACTTATTTCCTCTTATTATGCTGACACAATTTGCTGCAGAGTCCCTCAGTGCCCATGGTCATCTAATGAAATCACTATTCAATGGTGGAAGTATTCCCATAATTAAGATAGTACTGCACTATATCTGGGCATTCTTTCTGCCTTTTTATGTTCATTCTTTACCTCCATCTGGCAGAAGATGATTTAATGTGATTCAGTGATGCTTTTGTCTTTGTGATTTAAGTACCTTCCTATATTGCATTTCTGTTCACCAGGAATTGGATTTAATAAGCACCTCAGTTTCTTTTGAGCTGTTAGTTTTTAATGTGAACTTGTTTAATCTTGTTAACTTTTATAGTGAATATCGACTGTCTTTTTCTGGCCAGCTGGGAAATATCAGCTAACACTGCACATATCTGGTTTATCTTTGTAAAGGTACAGTCTATAGGTAAAATGTTGTTAGTTACTATCACTTTCCTGCTGAAAATCCTAATTCCAGCTCCACAGTCTGAAGTGAGGAGGTTCCACATCCTGTTCAGTTAAGTATTAAATGACTGGACTTACAGTAGCTGATCAATGTATTTCAATGACTTAATATCTATTATTGCAGATATTGTGTTCTTTTTCAGAGAAGGCTGATGTTTTAAGGACAAGCTATGCTTACTACAGTAAGACTTGTCAATGTAGTTATCATATCCTGCTGCATCATTATGGATTCCCTGTTTCTTTGGCTAGAGGGAAGCTGCCTGATTCACTTAATCAAGGTTGTTACCAAGTTATCACAAGCAGCTTTGCTTTTCGATGTCTATATGCTGTTTTATCTTCTCCTTGGGATCTTTGAAAGAGCATTGTTTGGATAACCATGTAGTTTTTCATTTCCCCTGTTCTCATTAGTTTTATGCTCCTCCTATCCTTCTAATTCGTATGGATTAATGGATTGCTTCTATTCTCTTGATATTCTCTCACACATTTTTCTGTTCAAACTTTTTCTTTTTCCTAAAGTACTTCTAGCTGTTACTCGTAAAATGATAGCAATGTACAAGCCCTTTTCTACAGTTTGTATACAACTAGCTATCAGTTTGTATACAACTAGCTATGAAAGGAATGATTTATTTATTACTTGAATACTTCAAGTATGACGGATGTCTCTAAATATTAGGTTTGTTAGTTATAATGGCTATCATTTTACCTCACAAATATCCAACTGTACAACATTAGTACATCAGTTTAACTATTGAATATGCACCTCTTCTATTTCTCTTTTTTATTTTATACTTTTGTTAATCAGATAAGGCCAGTGTATACATATGTCCCATTTTCAGGGGCAATCTGAGAGCACTATCCAGTCAAGTGACTTACTCAAAGTCGCACAGTAGCCAAATGGAGGTGGAAAGATTCAAACCCTGTACCCTTGACTACAGGAAGCAGCTTGTTAACAGAGCAGTGCCTTCATTTTCTAAGCTAACTACCAGCCACATTTTCTTCTTCATTACACATTTAGTAATATCTTAACTGCACCTTACTTTTAGCTGTACATTAAACAAGGAGAACAATGGGACCTGCTCATGTATAGCATTTAGCTGGCTGAATCAAAAGATGTGCAAATTGCTGATATATCAGGATGCTTCTTTGTCACAGTCATTACTTACCAAAGCAGGAAACTGCCACCTAAATAAAGAACCACACACCGCTTTGCGTATCAGCTCTGGATCCTATTCAGCTATGGCTCAAATATCCCTCAATAAATCAGACTAGAACTCTTGTAAATAAATTTGTAGAGTATTTGCAAATAAACTTGAACAAGTACATGCCATAGTGGACACCTATGCCAACAATGTACTGACCATCTGTGAAATTTGATTAATCCAAATATACCAAGTAGAGAAGATAAGGTCCTATGCAAGCTGTCTTCAGGGATCATTAAAATCAAGTGTGCCTAGGGGTGCCATCTTGGCCAATGGATTCTGGGTTGTTCTCTCCACAACAAACAGCTACCAGTGACCAAAGGAAAAGCATTTGCTATTGTCAGTTTACAAGAACATGGCAATTTTAATGAACTGATGGGATTCTCTTTCCACCTAATAAGAAAAAATCACTTGTAGAACATACCTAGGAGTAAACTATGAAGGATATCAGTCTGAAAATTATTCTGCATCCAAATCTTGAATGAAGTATCTGGGCATAGCATTTTCCTTTAAGGTCAGACTGATCTGTTTATTTAGACTAAAATGCTCTACCTTCTTTCTTGAGGGAACATATGCTCTGGTATGAAAAGTAACAGTGACTGGATCCTTTGCTGCTATCCTGGCAATGTTACTGCAACAAGAATACTGAGGAATTCTGTTAATGATCGTTGCCTTGTTTTTGCAATTTACAGAAATAACAAACTAGAATTTAACCATTATTTAGTTTTCTGTTTCTTTTTCACGGAGACATTAGGGCACAGAGGTTTATTAATGGCAGCAGCTTTTCCAGGGATGGGCACAACATTCTGACTAAACAGAGGAATCTTCCCTGGCCCTTCTCCAAAGACCAACAAGAGTGGGTCTGCCTTGCCCACACATTTTAATATTTTGCTTTTCTGTTTTATTGCTTTATTCTTAATGACTGAATCCAGATGTAAAATGGAAAATTCCCTGATCTTACCAAAATTATTCTTTGGATCCATTTCATAGACAAACATCTCATCTCTGATAAACAAACTGTAATCAGAATAACAGAGTTGCTAAATTCACTAGAGTTTTATGGCAGAACATACTATTGTGTTCTCCTAACATTCCTAGGCTGTGCTGAATTTAAAAATAGCTCTGTTCTTTTTATCTTGCCTTTTTATTCAGGCCTGCTGCATAGTACTATACGTTTCTTGCTAAGCAGTTCTCTGAAATAGTGCCTTCCACTGGCCAAATCACCTACCTGTGTTGACAAAAATGTCTGCAGCTCCATATCTGCCATCTACAACTCTTCTCCTAAAGAGAAAAGCAACACCAATCTTTTATACTTCAAAGGTAACATAGAACCCACTTTTTGCTTAGCTACAACTGTTCTTATAAAAGTGACATCACATAGTTGTCTATTCTCTGTTGTTTCGTTTACCTCGTGGTGCTTCAACCCACAATTATATTACTCTGAAATGTAGTAAGCAAATCACCTGACCATGACACATTTTATTAGCCAGTGTCTCCTATTATAATTCCCTTGTCTCTATACATTTCGTTTCCTCCTTGCCATGTACCCTCCACTTCTCCAAGTCTTGCATCTTCCTTTTATTCCGCACCTCCTTCTGCACACAGTTCCCAGTCGTGCGTACCACTGCAGCATCCTGTATGCATTAGTATTCCCCTACCTTCTTACATTTCACTCACCATTCACGTCAGGCAATTTATGTGTCTTATATCAAAAGTGAAGTGTAGCTTTAGCCATTTACTTCAGAATAATGTCCATTTCATATTCTAACTATGCAATATTGCTAAAATGGTTCCTTATGTTTGAAGTAACTTTTCATAGGTTCATAGGTTGGTACTAGGATATTGGCCCTAGGGCCTATACAAGCCTAGCCATAACAATTCCCTGGTGCTGCACTGTGGTCTACTTATGTTAAGTTATAAATTTCATAATTTCATGAATTTATTTCTCTATGTTCAGGCTTTACAGCCTTCATAGACAATAGTATCAATGACATCATAACTTGTTTTGTTGACATTTCAAATGATGTCCATTGTTGTTTTGTAACAGATATTGCACAGTGTTCTGAATTCAGTTATTTTGTTGCTCTAACTAGCATTATGTTGTTAAAGCTGATGTATTGTCACTTGCTGCTAAGATAACCAGTCTTTGATTTGTATATTGATATGTGTGTGAAATACTTGATGTGCTACTCATCTTTTTTATTGTTTTTTTTTTTTTCCTTAGGCTGTGCTGTAAATAGGCTTCATTTCTGTCTAAATTATAAATACATAAATAAAATAAACCACCTGAAATCAAATATTACGATAAATAAAACTAATGTTTGCTGTATGTTACATTCCCTTCCCCAGTTTGGTATTGGGATGTTTTGAATCATATTTTTTCTAATAGGTTGCAGAGTGCAGAATGTTGCTGTCTGATAAGGGAGGTAGTGAGGCACCCCAGTGTCTCTGCACAAGATGAACCATGAAAAACATTGCAACAAAAGATGACTAGAGATTAGATTAGATTATGACAAGAAAGCAGACACCATGAGTATCATGCAAATTTAGAAACCACAGAGTTGCATTCACTGTGAGGGTGGAGATAACTTAGAAGGCCTGTGGGTGTGATATAGAAACACAGTTCACACATTTATCAAGTATAGAAAATCAGCTTCTATTAAGGGAATAAGATTCTCTCCTATTACTTTACAACTCTGTAAAAATAACCTGCCCCTCCCAAACAAACTGCTCATAGTCTGTCCTAAAGGAAAGTAACCTACCCAACCCAAAGAGACTGCTCGTAGTCTGTCCTAGGGGAAAATAACCTATACTACCCAAAGAGACTGCTCATAGTCTGGCCTAAGGGAAAGTAACCTACTCCACCCAAAGAGACTGCTCATAGTCTGTCCTAAAGGAAAGAAACCTACCCAACCCAAAGAGACTGCTCATAAACTGTCCTAAAGGAAAGCAACCTAACCAACCCAAAGAGACTGCTCATAGTCTGTCCTAAGGGAAAATAGCCTATCCTACCCTAAGAGATTGCTCATAGTCTGTCCTAAAGGAAAGCAACCTACCCAACCCAAAGAGACTACTCACAATCTGTCCTAAGGGAAAGTAACCTACCCAACCCAAAGAGACTGCTTATAGTCTTTCCTAAGGGAAAGTAGCCTACCCAACCCAAAGAGACTGCTCGTAGTCTGTCCTAGGGGAAAATAACCTATACTACCCAAAGAGACTGCTCATGGTCTGGCCTAAGGGAAAGTAACCTACCCCATCCAAAGAGACTGCTCATAGTCTGTCCTAAAGGAAAAAAACCTACCCAACCCAAAGAGACTGCTCATAAACTGTCCTAAAGGAAAGCAACCTAACCAACCCAAAGAGACTGCTCATAGTCTGTCCTAAGGGAAAATAGCCTAGCCTACCCTAAGAGATTGCTCATAGTCTGTCCTAAAGGAAAGCAACCTACCCAACCCAAAGAGACTACTCACAATCTGTCCTAAGGGAAATGACCTACCCAACCCAAAGAGTCTGCTTATAGTCGTTCCTAAGGGAAAGTAACCTACCCAACCCAAAGGCACAGCTCATAGTGTGTTCTAAAGGAAAACAACCTACCCACCCCAAAGAGACTACTCATAGTCTGTCATAAGGGAAAATAATCTATCCTACCCAAAGACACTGCTCATACTGTTTGCTAAGGGAAAGTAACTTACCCAACCCAAAGGCACTGCTCATAGTCTATCCTAAGGGAAAATAACCTACCCAACCCAAAGAGACTGCTCATAGTCTGTCCTATGGAAAAATAACCTAGAAGAAACAGACACTTCAGACTAAGAAGAATCGAGGCAGTATCCACACCAAGTAGTGACAATATTATATAACCAGCCCTTGAACAGTTCCACACCTGGTAGCAGGGAAAGTAACAGAAAACCACACTGCAAATAACTAAAATCCATGAATTTTTATTTAAACACTAAGAGTTTTTGTCCCTGAGTATAAAACGGGACTTCCTCAGAATAACAGTTAAAAGGGAATGTCTAAGCTATATAGCAAAACCAGTCTAGTGCCCGTCCCCATTAATTCATTGTTCATTGTTGACGTTCCCTAGCAACTAAATACATTTTCTCTTGCTCTTCCTTCCTTCCTCTTGCTTTATTTCCCTTTTTTAGATTCCTCTTGCTTTGATTATAACTATTCCGAAATAATTTTTGTTTAGCTATGTAATAACTCTCTGTGTTATGTTATTCTCTATGACTGTACTTGTAAAAAATATGTATATTAATTATGTTTAAAGTTTAAGTTGAGTCTTAATAGTCAAAAATCCTTTTTAACAATGTTTTCAAAATTTCATTACTGTATTCGGAGCTTTTCTCCCCGGGGCTCTGCAGAAAATGGACATATATCCCATCGGACTTTCCCGGTCAACAAATGTAAAATAAAAAATAAATAAATAAATACAATTTCCAAATTAAGAAACAATGCTGAAGTCTAAAGGCTGTAAAAAATCTGTACAAACATCTAAAAAATACTTAGCACCAACATATCTAAAAAAATATATACATTAGGCAAATTATATTTATATTTATAAAATATGTATACATGGGTTTTGTTAACTATACAGTACCTTCATTCTCAACTACCAAGAGAGAGATAAAGTAACATTTAAACCAAAAGAACCAGTGGCATTTGTTTTTATTTGCCATGCAAATTCCCTAACCAACCCAAAGAGACTGCTCATAGTCTGTCCTAAGGGAAAATAGCCTAGCCTACCCTAAGAGATTGCTCATAGTCTGACTATCTGGTTTCCCATGATCCTCATCTCAAGTCAAAATCAAGTACATCTATTATGAAAAAATAAATTCATGTCCATATCCCTTATGTGCTCATATACTCTATCTTTTAAAGCTATTACCAATGTACAAAGAATTTGATTTCTTACATAAAGCAATATATACAATTATTTTAGTGTCACAGTTGCATCTCTTTGGGCATGTTATTGTGCCATACCCTTCCAAAATAATATGATCTCCTTGTAGTATATATATGGACATTAGGAACATCTCACACATTTTATTATTCCATACTGGTACTCGATAGTTTTTTGCAGTTGGAAGCCTTTCTCTAAGTAATTTTTAATATTACAGTCTCTTCTAAAAATAAATGTGGGTGCTGTCCAAACCTTCTTCATATCCATACCACAAATATCAAACACATTCCAGTTGTTTTTATTAATGTTTCTTATAGACCCTGTATCAATGTTGAAAGTTATTACGCAACCTCTATTATACTCCTGGCCATAATTAGTCTCAGTAGCTGTCAAACCTTCTCTGAGACCCAAAAGGGGCCAATAGTAACACTTTAACTTTTTTCTTTGACGAATTCCTTAAAACTTCCTTCCAAAAATTCACAGGGATAGCCTCTGTTCAACAACATTACATGCAGTTTTTCACAGTCCTGATAAAACAAGAACAGACACTATTCTTGCTATTCTTACTAACTGGCTCTTGTCAAGTACTTTCATTTGATGTAAGGAGTGGCTATTATCAAAATGTAGTAGGTAGGTGGAGTAAGTAGGTTTTTGTGTAAATTAGAGGTAAAACCTTTGTTAAAGTCGTCTACTTTCAGTTCAACATCCAAATAACAAATAGTATCAGAAGATGTGTTCAAAGTAAATCTTAGGAATTTGGTAATGGTATTTATATAATTAAAAAATCCCTAAGCCTTGTCTCGGAATCCCTCCAAAGATATGACTATGTCATCCAAAATCCACTCATAAAGTGTCCAGCCATTCTCGAACCCTGATTTAAAAATGTATTGGTCCTCCCAGTATGCTAAGAAAATGATGGCAAATATGGGGGCACATGCTGCCCCCATTGCCACATCATTTTTTTGTTTAAAAATGGTCCCTTCAAAACAAATAAAATTATTGTCTAGCACCATCTCCATTACAGAGGTGAAGACCTCGATCCTTGCATTGTCTAGTTGAATTTGTTGGCTCAAATATTGAGTAAACCAGTCTCTGCCACATTCATGGGACATAACTGAAAAAAAGGTTTCTTATTTCAATAGTTGCCAATATAAGTTGTTCAGCATACAAATCCTCCTGGTGAATTTTACTTAAAAAGTCCCATGAGTCCTTGTAAATGAGGGTTCTCATTCTTAAGTGTGTCTTTCAGTTTCGAATCTATGTACCTAGCCATCCCATAGTTTTTTGAACCTTTGACATTGACTTTTGTCCGTAAAAGAGGGTTGCGAATATTTTTATGGATTTTCGGAATTCTAAAAATAGTTGAGATACACAGGAACTCAGTACACAAAAAATCAAACTCTATTTCAGTGATTTGCCCCCTGCGTGGGTAGGTCGTAAATCACCTTATCTATTTTTGAGTAGACTATATACTGATTTGGTTTCTGGATACCTCCTCATAATTATCAGAAAAGCATAGCCCCTATAATAACCTATTCTACCCATGGAGACTGCTCATAGTCTATCCTAAGGGAAAATAACCTACCCCACCCAAAAGGACTGCTCATAGTCTGACCTAAGGGAAAATAACCTACCTCACCCACAAAGACTGCTTATAGTCTGTCCTAAGGAAAAATAACTGGGTCTATATTACATTAGCGAATGCTTAAAAAAGCAAACGCTGATTTATCAACCCTCTTTAAGGGAAAGCTGAAATTCCTGAACACTTGGAACAGCGATTTTTTTTCCCAGGAAAAAAAATTGCTGGGCCGTTTCTGGGACTTTGCCATTTCCTCCACTGTGGTGTGATTTCGGAGTTGGTATATTTAAGTAGGAGGGGTGTGGAGGGCGAAACCCCCACTTTGTTTACTGTTTTGAAGTTTTTTTGTTTGTTTTTTTGTTTTTTGTTTTTTGTGGAACAGTGATTTTTTTCCCTGGGAAAATATCGCTGTTTCAAGTGTTTGGGATTATAAGCTTTCACTTAAAGAGGGTCTATAAATCAGAGTTCACTCTTTTAAGCATTCACTGATTTAACATAGACCCAAATAACCTACCCCACCCAAAGAGACTGCTCATAGTCTATCCTAGGGGAAAATAGCCTATCCTACCCAAAGAGACTGCTCATAGTCTGGCCCAAGGGAAAGTAACCTACCCCACCCAAAGAGACTGCTCATAGTCTGTTCTAAAGGAAAGAAACCTACCCAATCCAAAGAGACTGCTCATAAACTTTCCTAAAGGAAACCAACCTAACCAACCCAAAGAGACTGCTCATAGTCTGTCCTAAAGGAAAACAACCTACCCAACCCAAAGAGACTACTCATAGTATGTCCTAAGGGAAAATAACCTATCCTACCCAAAGAGACTGCTCATAGTCTGGCCTAAGGGAAAGTAACCTACCCCACCCAAAGAGACTGCTCATAGTCTGTCCTAAAGGAAAGAAATCTACCCCACACAAAGAGACTGCTCATAAACTGTCCTAAAGGAAAGCACCCTAACCAACCCAAAGAGACTGTTCATAGTCTGTCCTAAGGGAATGTAACCTACCCACCCCAAAGAGACTACTCATAGTCTGTCCTAAAGGAAAGCAACCTACACAATCCAAAGAGATTGCTCATAGTCTGTCCTAAGGGAAAGTAACCTACCCCACCCAAAGAGACTACTCATAGTCTGTCCTAAAGGAAAGCAACCTACACAACCCAAAGAGACTGCTCATAGTCTGTCCTAAGGGAAAGCAACCTACCCAACCCAAACAGACTGCTCATAGTCTTTCTTAAGAGAAAGTAACCTACTCACCCCAAAGGCACTGCTCATAGTCTGTCCTAAGGGAAAGCAACCTACCCAACCCAAACAGACTGCTCATAGTCTTTCTTAAGAGAAAGTAACCTACCCACCCCAAAGGCACTGCTCAATGTCTGTACTAAGGTAAAATAACCTACCCAATCCAAAGGCACTGCTCATAGTCTGTCCTAAGGAAAAATAACCTAGAAGAAACAGACACTCCAGATTAAGAAGAATCGAGGCAGGATCCACACCAAGTAGTTAAAATATTATATAACCAGCCCTTGAACAGTTCCACACCTGGTAGCAGGAAAAGTAACAGAAAACCACACTGCAAAGAACTAAAATCCATGATTTTTTATTTAAACACTAAGAGTTTTTGTCCCTGAATATAAAACTGGACTTCCTCAGAAAAACAGCTAAAAGGGAATGTCTAAGCTATATAGCAAAACCAGTCTAGTGCCCGTCCCCATTAATTAATTTAATTGACGTTCCCTAGCAACTAAATATATTTCCAATTTAAGAAACCATGTTGAAATCTAAAGGCTGTAAAAAATCTGTACAAACATCTAAAAAATACTTAGTACCAACATATCTAAAAATGGTTCCCATTCAGAAGCCTGAAACATCATAAGCCTGAAAATCAAAATCCTGAAACCAAAAGCCTGAAAATTCAGAATCCTGAAAACTCAAAATCCTGAAAGCCCAAAATCCTGAAACTCAAAATCCTGAAAACACAAATAATGCTAATATGTCACTATAAAGACACTAATATCTACCAACTGACCCTGACCCTAACCCTAACCCTAAGGTCCGTCACTATCGCACACTCACCTGACCCGCGCCCTAACCCTAACTCACTTAAACCGCCACTAACCCCAATATTTGTCACTATTGCATACATGCCTAACCTGCCTCTAACCCTAACTCACTTAAACCGCCTAACCCTAACATAAAACCAACCGCACACTTACCTGACCCCAACGCATGACCTAACACCACAGGGCTAACAATAGCAAAGCCACAATTACATCAGTATGTCTATTTTGTGTTTTCAGGATTTTGAGTTTCAGGATTTTGGGCTTTCAGGATTTTGGGCTTTCAGGATTTTGAGTTTTCAGGATTCTGAATTTTCAGGCTTTTGGTTTCAGGATTTTGATTTTCAGGCTTATGATGTTTCAGGCTTCTGAATGGGAACCCTAAAAATATATACATTAGGCAAATTATATTTATATTTATAAAATATTTATACGTGGGTTTTGTTAACTATACAGTACCTTCATTCTCAACTACCAAGAGAGAGATAAAGTAACATTTAAACCAAAAGAACCAGTGGCATTTGTTTTTATTTGCCATGCAAATTCCCTACACTCCAATCTGGTCTTCCATGGTCCTCCTCTCAAGTCAAAATCAGGTACATCTATTATGAAAAAAAAAATTCATGTCCATATCCCTTATGTGCTCATATACTCAATCTTTTAAAGCTATTACCAATGTAGAAGGAATTTGATTTCTTACATAAAGCAACATATACAATTATTTTAGTGTCACAGTTGCATCTCTTTGGGCATGTTATTGTGCCATACCCTTCCAATATAATATGACCCCCTTGTAGTATATATGGACATTGGGAACATCTCCCACATTTTACTATTCTATACTGGTAGCCGATAGTTTTTTGGGCTTGGAAGTCTTTTTCTAACTAATTTTTAATATTACAGTCTCTTTTAAAAATAAACGTGGGTGCTGTCCCAACCTTCTTCATATCCATACCACAAATATCAAACACATTCCAGTTGTTTTTATTAATGTTTCTTATAGACCCTGTATCAATGTTGAAAGTTATTACGCAACCTCTATTATACTCCTGGCCATAATTAGTCTCAGTAGCTGTCAAACCTTCTCTGAGACCCAAAAGGGGCCAATAGTAACACTTTAACTTTTTTCTTTGATGAATTCCTTAAAACTTCCTTCCATAAAATCACAGGGATAGCCTCTGTTCAACAGCATTACATGCAGTTTTTCACAGTCCTGATAAAACAAGAACAGACACTATTCTTGCTATTCTTACCAACTGGCTCTTGTCAAGCACTTTCTTTTAATGTAAGGAGTGGCTATTATCAAAATGTAGTAGGTAGCTGGAGTATGTAGGTTTTCTGTGTAAATTAGAGGTAAAACCTTTGTTAAAGTGGTCTACTTTCAGTTCAACATCCAAATAGCAAATAGTATCAGAAGATGTGTTCAAAGTAAATCTTAGGAATTCGGTAATGGTATTTATATAATTAAAAAATCCCTAAGCCTTGTCTTGGAATCCCTCCAAAGATATGACTATGTCATTCAAAATCCACTCATAAAGTGTCCAGCCATTCTCGAACCCTGATTTAAAAATGTATTGGTCCTCCCAGTATGCTAAGAAAATGATTGCAAATATGGGGGCACATGCTGCCCCCATTGCCACACCATTTTTTTGTTTAAAAATGGTCTTTTCAAAACAAATAAAATTATTGTCTAGCACCATCTCCATTACAGAGGTGAAGACCTCGATCCTTGCATTGTCTAGATGAATTTGTTGGCTCAAATATTGAGGAAACCAGTCACTGCCACATTCATGGGGCATAATTGAAAAAAAGGTTTCTTATAACAATTGTTGCCAATATAAGTTGTTCAGCATACAAATCCTTTTGGTGAATTTTACTTAAAAAGTCCCATGAGTCCTTGTAAATGTGGTTCTCATTCTTAAGTGTGTCTTTCAGTTTCGAATCTATGTACCTAGCTATCCCATAGTTTTTTGAACCTTTGACATTGACTATTGGCCGTAAAGGAGGGTTGTGAATATTTTTATGGATTTTTGGAATTCTAAAAATAGTTGGGATACGCAGGAACTCAGTACACAAAAAATTAAACTCTATTTCAGTGATTTGCCCCTGCATGGGTAGGTCATAAATCACCTTATCTATTTTTGAGTAAACTATATTGATTTGGTTTCTGGATACCTCCTCATAATTATCAGAAAAGCATAACCCCTATAATAACCTATTCTACCCACAGAGACTGCTCATAGTCTGTCCTAAGGGAAAATAACCTACCCCACCCAAAAAGTCTGCTTATAGTCTGTCCTAAGGGAAAGTAACTGGGTCTATATTAAATTAGCGAATTCTTAAAAAAGCTAATGCTGATTTATCAACCCTCTTTAAGCAAAAGCTGAAAATCCTGAACACTTGGAACAGTGATTTTTTTTCCCAGGGAAAAAAATCGCTGGGCCGTTTCTGGGACATTGCCATTTCCTCCACTGTGGTGCGATCTTGGAGTTGGTATATTTAAGTAGGGGGGTGGCGGGGTGAAGCCCCCACTTTATTTACTGTTTTTTTTTGTTTTTTGTGGAACAGTGATTTTTTTCCCTGGGAAAAAATCGCTGTTCCAAATGTTCGGGATTTTAAGCTTTCACTTAAAGAGGGTCTATAAATCAGAGTTCACTTTTTTAAGCATTCACTGATTTACCATAGACCCAAATAACCTACCCCACCCAAAGAGACTGCTCATAGTCTGTCCTAAGGGAAAGTAATCTACCCCACCCAAAGAGACGGCTCATAAACTGTCCTAAAGGAAAGCAACCTAACCAGCCCAAAGAGACTGCTCATAAACTGTCCTAAAGGAAAGCAACCTAAACAACCCAAAGAGACTGTTCATAGTCTGTCCTAAAGGAAAGCAACCTACCCAACCCAAAGAGACTGCTCATAAACTGTCCTAAAGTAAAGCAACCTAACCAATCCAAAGAGACTGCTCATAAACTGTCCTAAAGGAAAGCAACCTACACAATCCAAAGAGACTGCTCATAAACTGTCCTAAAGGAAAGCAACCTAAACAACCCAAAGAGACTGTTCATAGTCTGTCCTAAAGGAAAGCAACCTACCCAACCCAAAGAGACTGCTCATAAACTGTCCTAAAGGAAAGCAACCTAACCAATCCAAAGAGACTGCTCATAAACTGTCCTAAAGGAAAGCAACCTACACAATCCAAAGAGACTGCTCATAGTGTGTCCTAAGGGAAAGCAACCTACCCAACCCAAAGAGACTGCTCATAAACTGTCCTAAAGGAAAGCAACATAACCAACCCAAAGAGACTGCTCATAGTCTGCCCTAAGGGAATGTCCACTTGTACATACTCTTCTCATTCCACACTATACATCATCACAGTGTAATATGCCAAGATTTGCTTTTTCAAAATCTGATTTTGTCTAACAGTTTTCATCAAGATAACATTCTCTGTAACCAGACCTCACTACTGGGAAGAATGGTTGATCCTATTTCATAGAGCCTAACTCTGGCAATAGTGTAATGGTACAATGATAATCACAGAAATGCTTTCTTGAGAGCAGGTACAGATCTGTTCAGTAATGTTAGGCACAGATAATTACAATGGCAGAAAAGGCTGACCCAGAAGTTTCAGAAATATCAATGACTGCAATTGTTAAATCTGTAACCCCCCCCCCCCCAAAAAAAAATTGCAACAATAATCCTGTAGTGACACTACATTATCCCTTTGGGCTTTGTGGTTAGCAATAACATGGCTGGATGGGTCAGCACAAGAGAAATAAACATGTGACTGCCACAGGATAATGAATATCTCTATTATGGAATTCCCCATTAATTGTTCACATCATAGCTAGAGACCAATAGTGTTAAATAAAACATAATTACATGATCTTTTTCTGAAGAGTGCAATGCAGAAACACATACATAAAAGCAGAGTGACACACTGCCTACCAGGCATGGGGGAAATTCACAAAACAATCATCTGACAAACAACTCCTCAACATCTATAAATCTCTGACTCACTCACCGAAAAATGGAATTCATTTCCAAAGGCTGTAAGTTCAGTAACCAATCATCCTTTCTTTAAACACCTTCTAAACAATCACCTATCAAACTCATGGCTCTGCTCCTGCTCCAAGCTGAACTGAATCTTTACTTATCTCTGCTACCTCTCAGTCGCCTCACTAATCTATCCTGCCCTCTCTTTCTGTCCTTGTTCTTTACCTGCATCTATGAGCTATACTTTCCAGACAATCTTGTCACTGTGTAGATAAAGAAGTATATCAAGTCAGACTTGTAAATACCTTTGCGTCAAGCTAGGATTAATGAATCTTATTTTTTCCTTCTCAATGAAAATGTTGTATTTTTCCTTCTTTATAATTTTGCAAATATCTGATCATATATTCTACCAAGATTTTTTAACCTAACTCTGTTAATTGGACCTTTTCTCCCTGGACCTATGCTGAAATTGGGTTCTTTTGACCCAGTCAGACTTTCCAGATAAATGCCAATAAAATAAAATAAAATAAATAATAAATAAAATAAATCTACCAGGTAGCAGATGTAGTCCCTGTCTCTCAGCCTTCAATACTCCTTTCACAGGAAGGTAATACATATGATAAGAGAAAATGAGTATTGATAGGTGTACAACTTTCTTTTGACTGTCGTAATGGTCACTTTTCATGGGTCATTCAATGAGATGAATAACTTACATTCTCAGTACAATGAAACCAAACTTCCATTTACAGAAAGTTACAATGAAGCCCTTCAAACATTAGTGATACTCTTTGGACCAATGCATCTGGTTATACTGAAATTCTGCATTGACGAAAGTAGGACAACGGAATCCTGGATATCCTAGTGATCTCTATCAGAAGCAAACAAAAGAAATATTAAAAATTATAGTGCTAACCTACATCAAATCTGCTGAGAGCAATGAGTACAACTTATGAGCAGACATGAGTCTAGGTTATCAAAGGAGAGTGAGGAAAAATAATGCTGTAAGAGTGTGATCTCCACCACTGTGCAGGCAGGCCACTTAATTCAATCAGTCATTGCTATCTAGGTTACCAGCAAAGCATGCTCTCTCCACCTTTTTAAAAGGTTATAGGGTACTGGCAAAGAGACATATATGCTAGAGAAGATATAACTTCACATTCTGGAATGCTACAGGTAGTTCAGAAACAGAATGTTTAGTGCATGTTGAGCGATATGGCCTTGCAGCTCAACGGTGTAGCTAGGCATACTTTTTGTACTGAGTACAATTTTCTAAACATTGCTTAGAGAAATCATCGCTTTTTAGGCCATACTATGTCTACAACTGCCTAAATTAACACCTCCATAAGAGTTACATAGATTAGTAAGATATATATTTCATGGTTTTAGAGGGAAAGTGATGCAAGCACTTATTAAGTGATAGTGGGGTAATGTGCCAAATTTTTAATTGGCAGGTAGGTTGGGGGAGCAACAATAACAGCACACAAGAACAAAATTGAATTCTCTAGCTATACCACTGTTGTGGCTCATTTGCCTTGTAACTCTTATGCAACTTGTTGTGTCCTTTGATGCATTAAACAGGAGGATTAGTGGATTCTTCAGTGGTAATGTGACTCTCTGTGAAGCAGATCCTGGAGAAGGTACACAAAGCTGAGTCTGCCTTGCCATCCATATCACAAGGGGAGAACTTTCAGAGCTGGAGTCAAAGTTAGACTGAAAGAGTTTAGGTATAAAAAGATAGCATAGGTTAAGTTGGCATATATCAAATGGATATTAAAAATGTAACTAAAAAATAAAACATCTCCACTGGGCATCAGATAAATGGTTGATCTCCTGCACATAGTGAATTTGGAAACTGCTCCAAAGCAATCTTTCATTTCCGTCATTCTCTGGGCTACTGGCAGAAGTAGGAATGAGCTTATATCCCACCTGTGCATTTTGTAACCTAAACAGTGTGTCACTGCATGCTGTGAATAATACAGCTAGAGCAAGCAAAGGAGCATGATACGGCATATAATGTAACAGTTTTAAAAAAAAATCAAACGTTATTATCTGTACTATTATTGCAGTACTTCAACTGTACTTTTAGCAGGGATGCAGTAGAACAGGACTATATTATATGAACGAAAGTTCATATAAGCGAATGCTCTAATGAACGAAAATCCCAGACATCGGGCTGCATGTTGTCGGATCGCAGTACAGTGAAGATTGGAGTTTTTGCCCTTTCCTCACTGTAGAGCGATCTCAGAGTTGGAATATATATTTAGTGGGGGGTGTGGGGGGAATATTGTTTTCAATGTTCGGGATTTTCGCTCATTGAGTGTTCGCTGATATGAACTTTCGTTCATATAATATAGACCCCAGTAGAACAACAAGGATGTGATGAGCTACTTGTCACTTTCTGAAGAAACAGCACAATTTAGATCCAATAGGTCGGAAATCATTCAGAACATGTTGCCAGTGGTGGTTCCATTTGTGCTCTACATTTGAAAGAGCAACTTGGGTGAAAATGAGTTAAAAATAGTAATTTCTTTCCTGGGATATGATGTAAACTTTAAAGAATCTGACACTGAGTCCAAAAACACATCTGTCACCACTTCAGTGCCAGGCACAAACTAAGCTTTGATTAAACTTAGACAGACCTCTACACACATATTCACTTGCTTAACATAGTTGTGCTTAGGCTCATTTGTGCTGAGTTACATATACCACATTACCCCCTTTTAACTTAGACCCATTAAATCATTTGCTGAGGTGAAATGGTACTTCTGTGTTCTCAGACAAAATCCACTGATGAGACAGGCACAAAACACTAGAACACTGTGAGTCCTGTTTATGTGTACTTTAGTTCTGCAATCACTGCCATACACATCACTAGTTATTAGGTCAGGGCCTGAAGTGGTTTTCTAATCCTTTGTGATCTTCTCCATTGGCTCAGTGGCATGTCAGACTCACTATCTTACATGGCAGTCTCTTGTGTAGAGTTAATGAACAAGACAGGACTGGAAACTCTTTCACTCACTCTGCCAGGAATGTCAGGGGTGTCATTGCAAATAGGTTTCAAATGGTCAGAATGTCTCCTGTAAGAAATCCATAAATTACTTCCTTGAACTACAAATGAAACTGGACCTGTTTTGTCAGAGATAATTTCTGTGTAATTTATTTTGGACTCTTCCAGAGGTATCTGGAAGCTAAACGGGGTCTTCTTTGAATGACATGCTCCTTGCTTAATTGCATATTTGAACATCTTAGCTGCTGTATTTCAATTCAGATTTGGTTTCATGAAGCCCAGTATGGTTCTGACATGTCCAGTCAACTGTGTTTTAATACAAATCAAGAGTTCTTCTGTATCACAATAGAAAAAATAGAGTTTTAGCTTTAGTTTCCAACATGGTATTAGACAGTTCCTTCATACTTGCCTTGAAGGTTTACATAAATCTTTCAACTAAACCATTTGTTGATCAGTGACCTGATGTACTAATATAATGAATTGTCCCATTTTGTTAACAAAATGACATTTCTCTGACATAAATTGGGTTCTGTTGTCAATGGCAATGTGTTCAGGTGAAAAGTCTCTTCAAATGACTAATGGTAGTTTGAGACATTAGTTCATAGGTAAGTACAAAGCTAGTTGCCATTGTGGGACATTTCAAGCTTAGCCAATTTCTCTCAAAAGTGACAGTCAAACTGTACACATTCTGTCTGTGATGCAAACATGCTAACCATTATGCCAACTTCCAACCCCATGAATAAATCATAATTTATTCAAAAGAGATTCAAATCCTGCATATCTTGTGCTTTTATTGAGGACATAATGTATTAGGATGTGGAGTTATGATTTCAGGCATACAGTATCTTTCTATCCATGTCATTTCTATCCTCCATTTCTATCCACCTACAGCTGCACAGTCACTTTTGTACTTTACCATATTCATCTAGGGCTACATAAAATGCTGTTTCCACTATAGCATTTTAATCTTTAAGTGCCAAAAGACTGTACTTACTGAATGGCAATTTTCTTTTTAGAGTAAATTTGAGTCTAATCTTATCTTTTAAAGGGGTGTGAGTGTGCTAACTGCACAACGCACAAGTTTTAACGTACATTTGAGGCTAATGGCGTAAGCATGCACAAAATACCCTAAAACTGTATTGGCCGGTTGCAGACATGATCGCTCCAAATGCAACATGCACAAAACATTATATTAAAACTGTATTTGCCAACTACAGTGTAAAAATATTTAATGTTCTAGAGGCTAAAGTAAATGCTTGTAAATAAAAATGTAAAATACAAGAGTGGGCATTCCTACATGCTATATGTCTTCTAATTGCAATTGCGCCTTTTGCTAACCAAGCTAGTAATCGCTAATATATAGATTGCTTAAACACTGCACATTGCATCTGCTGCACTAGTGTTAACCACTGTCTGCTTTGGAAAATTTTTTCTTCCCTCTTTCCCTGTTATCACTACCTGCTATTAGTTTCTTCCTTGCAAACACATCTGACTCTTCCCTCTGCCTTTTTTATTACAGCTCCCCTTACAGTCTGAACACGTGACCATACCCTCCCTAGCTTCTGGCTGGTCATTTCAAGCTACATTAGTCCCAGACTGAAAACCTTTTGTGGAACTTAAAACAAGCAGACCCCTTAGCTCCTGGGCAGCAAATGTAGGAATCGCTTATTCCTATTTATCTGCATTTTAATCTGTGCATCCTACCAGAAAATTATACACTGAAGTAGCATGTGCCCTCATGGGGGCATTAAATATAAAGTAATAAAATTCCACTCTCTGTGTTTCCCTCCCCCAAAAGGTTACTTCTAAGACCTGAGGCTGAAATAAATTAGAACAACAGTGTTTCAACTTCCTAATAAACTAAAGTAAAACTAGCAAAATAACTGTTTAAAGTAACTATTACCTAAGTGCAAAGGATTAACTAACAACTGACTTTCTGTTTTCCTAATAGCTTTTAGTTTTTTACGAATTGAGAAGTGGCCAGGCTAATCCTGCTTGGGCTCATTCTGGTCCCCTACCCCCAATTCCCACACACCCCACTACACGTACATTTATTTTTAACCTAGCCACATCCACCTCTGCCAATTATCCAGTTACTATCTCCAAAATCAGCCAACACACACACCATTCACTAAACAGCCAATCATCATTTCCCCTTCTCTGACTAACTACCTCCTTCCAAAATCTTAGACTAAAACTAACAAACTCTATCTGTATCACTTAGCCACCTGAACAAATCTAGCTAATGCACAATACTCCTTCTATAAAAGATGCTACTATTGCATATTTTACTCCTCATCTTACTCACAATAGGCTACCATACCATCACCTATCATACTCACATAATTACAAGTACTCATTCTCCCACTTATCCTTTCACCACCTCACCACATACTTCTCTTATAAACATTGCCATAGCAACACAGCTCTTTAATACCGCCAAGACAGAACTGTTTACATACAGATATGTACAGCCACCTGTGTCTCAATATTCAGTCCATAAATACACAAAATGTACAACAAACCTCTTACACTCCTACACAGAGAACCACAGCTCAAACTAAGTGGCAACAGTCACCCTACCCAAGCCCCTAACCCTCACAACAAATACCCCAAACCTCACGCACTACTTACTCCCACACCATCACAAACCTTCCACAAAACAGCTCAGACACACTGCTCATCAACATGAATCTGAGAAGCCTCTTAAACAAAATACACAAATTTCATGCATCCCTTGCCCTCTGTTCCCCCACTATAACAATTTTGACAGAAACCTGGCTTAAACCCTGCATAAAAGACAATGAAATACTGACCCCAGGTGATAATATCCATAGACTAGATAGATTGCACAAACTCAGAGGAGGCATAGCCATAATATACAAAAATACACTAAAACTAGCAAGCCTAGATTTAAACTCCCCAGGTCTCAATAACACTGAAATATTGATCTCCCATCTCAAAATTAACCTCAAAAAAACATATTATCATAATATCCATCTACATCCCTCCTGGTAATGACCCATCCAATTTTGAAAACTTTCTTTATTGGTCATCCTCTGCATTTAACCAGGGAACCATAATAATAGGGGACTTCAATATAGACTGGCTCACTTGCACTTCAGACATCCCCTCTGTCTCTTGTCTGGTCAGGATAAAACAGACAAACATTCATGAGTTCTGCTCAAGCAGCTTTAGTACTCACAAACACACAAGAAATGAGGCTTTGTAACTTAAACTTAAATAAACTTATAAACAGACTGACTACCACAATCATGCATGTTAACACTTTGGTTGTTCTCTCAAAATGGCACTGCTGCCTGCACGTACTCAGTGTTTATATGCATGTGCTACATCTGGAAATGCTTCCTAAAGGTACATACACAAGTTCTGATCTACATCTTCCCTCTTTGAGAAATAGTCCATATACAAAATTACAGTATTCAGTGACATGTAATTTACAGAAATGATCTTTTGATTTTTATACAGAACTAATTATCTGACATGCAATCATACAAAATCAGAGACATAAACAATTATGTCCAAGTTGCTGTGTATTTTACAATAGGTCTAGAAATAAGATCTGAATGTGTAACATAAAAGTCAGAATTGGATCTAGCAACAGGGACTGTCTTCAAGGAATGTTCAGCTTTGGGGACATCTGGGACATCATCAGGAATGGTAATAGATACTGTGACATGTTCTTCGGTACGAACATTGACAGGGTTGCTCTGAGATCTAGAGTCTGTATCACAGGTACGATACTGCAATATCATTTCTGATACAGGAAGAAGATGTCTGCGGTTTCTCCTGAACACTGTACCTTCAGATTCCACTAAGTAGGATCTCAGATAGGTACATATATCTCTCACTTGACCATTTCAATCAAAGCCTTTCACCATTTGCATCCTCACTGTCTCTCCTTCTTTTAACAGACAAAGAAATCTGCTCATTTTATCAAAGCTGAACGTCTGAGAAAAAAATGCTTCCTAAAAAGTTGGGCTTTGATTGCTCTGGTGTTTTTAGCATTAGGCATCAACAAACTAGAACTAATAGTCAAGATTGTTCTGGTTTGCCTAGATAAAAGTCTCTGAGCAGGTGTGCCTAGTAGGTTGTCATGGGGTATATCTCTGAGATAAAGTAAATTCAAGGTGATATTGGTATTGTCACGCTTTGACCTCTCTGGTAATTGCTTTGCTCTCTGTACTGCACATTTAGCAAGGCCGTTTGACTGAGGATATTCAAGACTCCTAGTAACATGGATAAAGTCCCACTCTTTTGCAAAGCTCTGAAACAATTGACTGCTGAACTGAGAACCATTGTCAGAAATAACTTTGTGTGAACTACCATGGACTGAGAAATGATGTTTCATCTTAGTAATAACAACACTGGATGTTAGGGTAGGTAGCAAAATACTAGTCCTCTCACCCTTCTTTTGGTAGAATCAGAACCTGGGTGGCCATGATGTAAAATCAGAATGTATTCAAAGGATACCATCTTCCATCAACATCTCATCTCTGTATGGAAAGTAAGGTTGTACTTCTGGTGGTACACTGGATTGCTTTGATGGCCATCCTACACTGATGAAGAGGTTGAGCTTTTGCAAAATTGGATCAGTCTTTGTATGATCTCTTAGCTCATCACGTCGTGTGATAGAAAACTTATGCACATCCATGACATCAAAGTCAAAATTCTCTGCATCAAGCTAATCCATGGTATTTCTGGATGATCTGGATAAGGTATCAGCCAGATAAAGAAGTTTACCTTTTGTATAGACCATTTTGAAGCTATACTTTTGCAATTTGAGCATCATTCGTTGTAGTCTTGCTGGAGTGGAATGCATAGGCTTCTTTAAAACAGTAACTAAAAGTTGATGGTCAGTTTCTATCTGGTTAGCTTGGCCATAAAAATAATCAGGGAACTTCGAACATGTGAACACAATTGTCAAAAGTTTCTTCTCAATTTGAGCATACTGCATCTCAGTTTGTGTAAGAGTTCTAGATGCGTAGGCAACAGGTCTGCCTTCTCGAAAAATAACTGCACCAAGACCGAACTTTAAAGCATCACAGGAAAGAACTACTGGTTTGTGGACATCATAGTATCTTGATGTAGGCAAGTTAGCAATTTGTTGTTTGAGGTTATCAAATCCTCTCTGGTGTTGTTCTAACCATGGCCATGCAACATTTTTACATGTCAGCTCTCTTAAAGGTGCTGATAATTCACTAAAGTCAGGAATAAATTTGTCCAAATAGTTAACCATACCATGAAAACTCTGCAAGTCTTGGACATTGTCTGGAGCTGGCATCTCAAGAATGGCTGCTTGTTTAGAAGTATCTGGTCGTAAGCCTGTACTAGTAAATAAATGACTTACATAAGTTACTTCTAGTAGTCTGAATTTGCACTTCAGAGGATTGAGCTTTAAGTTCACTTCATGTGCTCTGTCCAGAACTTTCCTGAGGTTTCTGTCATGCTTTGCTTCGCCATTACCTCCAACCGTAAATCATCAACTATTATTGCACATGGTAGCCTGAAAAAAATTGCTCCATTGCACACTGAAAGACTTCACTGGCAGAATTTATTCCAAAAAGCATCCTGAGGAATCTGTGTCTACCAAATGGGGTACTGAATGTAGTCAGTAGTAAAGATTTGTGATCAAGCATTACTTGCCAAAATAAACTCTTTGCATCTAAGACAGAAAAAACTGCTGCATTTAGCATGAGGGTTGCAATCCCCTTGACTGTATCCATAAGATGATGAAGTATTTTTAATGTCTTGTTCAAGTCTCTTGGTTCAATGCATATTCTGATTTCAACTGAATTTTTCATATAAGTAGCTACCATGGAAGACACCCACTCAGTTGGTTCTGTGACTGGACAAATCACACCTTGCTGCACCATTTTGTCTAACTGGACCTTGACTTTGCCCTGCATAGCTATTGGAACTCTCCTTGCTGGTATGACCACTGGACTGACCTTTGTGTCTACTTTCATGGAGTACACAACTGGAAGTTTGCCTAGCTTGTCATCAAAAACATCAGCATACTCTGAGAAAATAGCATCACTGAAGTTGGAACTGGGACATGTGCTTACATGAGGTACTTCTTTCGTAAAAGAAAACAGTTTCATTCTCAAACTGTCTCTGAGACCTAATAATGACTGCACGTGTCTTCAAACTACATAAAATTGCAAGTTGTAACTGTTCCCAGCCAAATAGCATGAAAGCATTACTGAGCTTTTGGTTTGAATCTCTTCACCTCCATAAGTGACAAGCTTTGTACAATTGACCAAATGAAGTTGCTCACTAGCTCTCATTTTACCAAATGTTTCTGCTGACATTACATTACACTTTGAACCAGTATCTACTTTGAGCTCTGTGGGTTTACCATTGATCAGGACAGTACAAAATACTTCATTCTTTGCCAATACATCTACTGCATTAACTTTTTCACCAACCACTGATACACCATCTACATAAAAAGTAGGGTTGCAGCTCTCTTCATGATCAACTTGCTTTTTTGAGTGACCTTTCTTAATAACTGAATGACGCTTGCTTGATTTACAAAACTTTTGAAAATGATTCCATTTTTTACACTTGTGGCATTGCTGACCAAATGCTAAGCACTTCTCTCTTTTAGACTCATGATTGGCTCCACAATTATGACAGTTAACAACAAGACTTGACTTGGGTTTTGCTGACTCACTCTTATACTGTACTGAGCATGCCATTTTTACTGAGCTAGTCTTGGAACTTGCTAGAAAGCAATGGAGTCTCACTGCCACACCCACAGTGGTTGCTGCTGCCATGTGCTTAGACCTGTTTCTACTAGCCACGCATTGCATGCTGTCTATGTTTGCTCTAGAGGCTGTTGAAATCATGCTCATCACTTGCAAGCATATTTGTGTGCCTTTCTGTGAGCTCATGGATTTGACAAATCTCTATGGCTTTGCTTAATGTTAAATCACTGTCACAAAGCAAAATCTTTCTCACTGCAGCACTATTAACAACACCTGCAAGCCTTTCCTTTATTAACTCATCTTTCAAGTCACCAAATCTGCATGTTTTAGCCTTATTTCTCAAGTCAGTGGTACCAGCTGCAAAAGTTTCACCTGGCTTTTGGTCTCTTGTATAAAACAAGTGCTTCTTAAATGTAACATTTGTCTGGGGGTGGCACATTTCTGTAAATTTATGTTTTAAGCACTCAAGGTCCTCCCTGGATTCAGCCGGTACCACAATATAGTGGTTTGCCCCCTGTCCTGCATATACTTCTGGTGCATACACAAATGAACACTCTCTTTCAGTAGCTTCTGACTCAGCTAAGTTTGGCAAAATGAATGCCCTTGTACATGCATCTTTGTCAGAAAAAAATGCTTGTATGAAAATATCGTATTCCTGCTCGAATACACTAATCTACACCCTCTAACTTTGTAAACCTGCATGTTTTTCCCAAACAATACAATCACCATTCAGGTTAGACAAGCACAGCAAAAGGCAGTCTATACTGGATTGGACCCTAACCAATAACACGTTGCTGATCTATAATTCTGGCCAACTCCCTGACAGCCTTAGCAATCATCTACCCACCTATCTACTCAGACATTGAATAAGGCCCACAAAAAAATCCCTTATACAAATAAATTTGAAGCAAAAGAAAAATTTTCACCACATATATTTAAATTACTATTACAACAGTGCAACTTGTCCCCACTACAAAATCTCGAATTAGACTCTGCTGTTCAATACTGCAACAACAAATCCACAGGTGATGTGACCAATAAGGCCCAGAGTCCCAAAATAAAACACATTTATTCCAACAAATATTAAAATGCTGGTTAAGCGCTTTCATCAAACTGTGAATTAAAAAGACCAAACACTTAAATATCTAAAATGCAAAGGCCACATGATAGCATAAAAAATAGTTTTTAAAGGAGTATTACCTCATTTTATACACACACAGCTTTTCTCTTATGAACAGGCATAATAGAGGTACTGTCATGTATCCCTGGCACAGATGTTGCATTTAATCTAAATTGCCATTTGAGCTCACTCTCCTCAATGTTGTTTTCCCAGTAACCTCCCTTCACAGCTCTCATAATTCTTTCTTCTTCTCCTTCTTCTTCTTCTTCTTTCGGCTTTTCCCAGTTAGGGGTCATCACAGCGGATCACCTGTCCTCTCATGATTGGCAGTGGAGTTTTACGGTGTCGAATTGCCAGCCCGGCACCCATCCCTTCCACAGAAGGCACACACACACACGCACTCATGCCTAGGGCCAATTTAGAGTGTCCAATCCACCTATAGCATGTCTTTGGGATGTGGGAGGGAACCAGAGCATCTGGAGGAAACCCACGCAACAACAGGGAGGACATGCAGACTCTTCAATAATTCTTTCTAAAATACCAAATTTTAAATTAAAATTATTTCCTTGACAAGGTCCATTACTATGTTTGAACAGTGTATTATTATTATTGTCACAATTCTTAATTGCATAAAGATGTTCATAAATACATTTCCATAAACGTCTAGTTGTTTTCTTACATAAAAAAATTACAGGTTTTACACACAGCTATATAAACAGTACCGAATATGCCACAATTCTCTGAACTCAGGAAAACTCTCCTGGGGGGGGTTCTAACAACAGTACTACTGTCCTGATTGATGTATTTACAGTAGTTACACATACCACACATTTTAGTCTCCCCAACCAGTTATTGTCAGCATGCTTTTTAATTGGATGTTCTAATAAGTTTTTTAAAATGATCACCTGTCTTAAAGACAAATCTTGTTTTTTTCTCCTAGCTGTTCAATAATTTCTGTATTACCGCTAAAGATTTTTGTTAAAATCTCTTTCAAAACATCACTTTCACCCTCAAATTTGATAAACATAGAATGGGGAAAATGTTCAGAGTGTGATGTGTGTGATGAACTATCCCTTCACTAGAACTCAATAGGGGGATATATTTCAAACACCACTCAAGCAAGATGTTTTCTCCCATTTCTAAAATAAATTTCTTTGGGTACCCTCTATCTAAGAACATACTGATTAAATTACCAAGTTCAAGTTTGAATGTGCTTAAATTAGAGCACATTCTGGCAGCTCTTACCATTTGGCCTTTTACAATATTTCCTTTAATGTGGGGAGGGGTGTTGACTAGTATAATCAAGGTAACTATTTGAGAAGATAGGTTTCCTACAAACTTTAGAACCAAACATACCCTCTGCCATAATTTTAAAGATGGTTACATCTAAATAATCAACCGAGTCTTCCCAATATGTATTTGTGAACTTAAGAAATTAATTCACATTATTAATATAATGGACAAAATCGTCCATTTTGCTATCCTTCTTTTTCCATAAAACAAAAATATCATCCAAAAATCTAAGATAGATGTAGCAACAATGATCATAACCTTTAGAGAAAATATATCTCTTCTCCCATGCATACACGACGAGGTTCGCATAGGTAGGGGCTCAGTTGGTGCCCATTGCTACCCCTTTTACTTGTTTAAAGAATTCATCTCCAAAAACCATATAATTATTCTTTAGAATAATCTCCATACTTTCTACCATAAGGTTAGATAAACTAGGTTTAAGGTTAGTAAGTTCTACCAAAGCATCCCTAAACAATTCCAATCCTTCGTCATGTGGTATTGATGAAAAAAGATCAACAATATCTATTGTTGAAAAACACACTCCATCATTGTAAAACTCTTGCTTGATTTTAGTAAGAAAATCCCACGAGTCTTTTAACACATAATCCACAGGTTTTAAATTTTGTTGTATCAATTTGTCAATAAATACTGCTAAAAGGTTGGTAATGCTGTTCTTAGCTGCCACTATCACCCTATGGGGAGTTATATACATTTTTGTGGGTTTTCAGAATACCAAACATCATAGCAATAGATGGGTGATCATTTAAGAGGTCTTTATAAGTCACTTCATTAATGACCCCTTGATATAAAGAGTCTTCCAGAAAGAGTTGTACTTTCCTCTGTGCTATTGAACCCTAATTTAAAGAAACTGTTTCATACCTCTCAGTGTCATACAAGATATTGCACATATCCTGTTCATAATCAACTTTATATACAATCACCATCCCACCTCCTTTGTCTGGTTTCATAACCCGAACAACATCATTCTGTCTCAACTAACGAAGGAGAACTGCCTCCTCTCTACAAATGTTGTAAAACTTTTTATTAGAATGTTGTAATTGTTGAATATCATCAGTACAAATTTTCTCATAATTTAAAATTACAGGATAGGGGGTAGGTTAAAACACTTTTCCCTCTAACAACATCATTGTTCTTAAAACTGGTGTTACTATCCTTAAAACGTAGTTGCAAATTCAGTTTCCTAACATATAATTTCAGTTCAATAAGCCTGTCAGCTAAATTATTGTTTCTTCTTCCTCCTCTTTCAGCTTTACCCGGTTAGGGGTCACCACAGCGGATCATCTGTCTGCTCATGATTGGCAGTGGAGTTTTATGGTGTTGAGTTGTCAGCCCGGCGCCCAACCTTCCACAAAAGGCACACACATGCACACACTCACACCTATGGCCAATTTGGAGTGTCCAATCCACCTACTGCATGTCTTTGGGATGTGGGAGGAAACCGGAGCACCTGGCAGAAACCAACACGACCACAGGGAGGACATGCAGACTCTACACAGAAGGCATCCCAGCTGAGAATCGAACTGGAGAACCTCTTGCTGTGAGGCAGCAACACTAACCACTGCACCACTGTGGCCGCCCAGGTAAATTATTGTTTCTAGAGGGAATGAATTTCAACCCTTTCCTGAAATGGGAAAAATGTGTTTGAGTAAGGTTAATATCAGTGTAATTAAAAATATTATAACCCCCATAACTCATCATTTCCCTTCAAATGCGCTGATAATCTTCATATCATACCTTAGTGGTTGTTCATTTTCTTTTTCCAACCAACTCTGTTACCCCTGTTGTTCAAATTCTGTTGCCCATGGAATTGTCCTAAAAAATTATTATATTTATTTTTATTCTTATTTTGTATCCTCTCTGACCTTCTAGGTCCAGAGTCACCATCATCAAACACTTCCTCATCCTGTAATGAGGTTTGACTAGGATTTCTCCATGACCTACCTTGGGGCCTCTTATGGAATCCTCCCACTGCTGCAGCCATACCTTGCTGTTGATCTGAGTTTCCAAAGTTTTGATTGCATTCATTAGCTCCCAAGTATGCTATAGGAAAGGGGTATGTTAAGTTATTTTGGTATTCAAGTGCATCCCTATCCAACTTTTTATTCTTTCTTCTCAAATTATCTTTGACATTATGTTCTACCCTGTCAAACAACATATCATAATTTTCAGCAAACAATTCCAAAGAACCATCATCTAGAATTTCATTATTTAAAACGTTTGCTTTTTTCTAACAAATCATTAATTTTGCTCTCATTCAGTCTAACAATAAATTGCATAAGCTCTATGCCATGATGATCAAACATGGTCAAAAGTTCATCAGTCTCTAACTGTTCCATTAATAAACCATTAGGGAATTTAGACATCTTAAGGCCCTTGGGCACCATTTTTCTGTTAATGTTTTCAGTTAGAAACATATTATCATATTGTAAGTTCCTAACCTTGTTTAACAAGGTCTCAAATTCATTTAACTTCTCTTAAAGTTTTTTATTATTATTACTTACAGTTCCAGTACCCAGAAACAGCTCCGTGTCCATACAGCTTTTAAAATGCCCTCTTGTATGCTGAACGACGTGGGCATACATTCTTTGTCCACAAGGAATTGAGTCCTGGGTGTTAAAATTAAAGTGACTTGTCCCAGGGCATTCATTGGTCCCAGAACGCTCTCTTAAATGAATTCCATCACTCTGATGCTCTCTAGCCTGCGACGATGTCGCAAAGGCTGTTGGGAGTCATAGTTCATTGATAGATGACTGCAGTTTCATTAACTGTTGTGTAAACAGTTTCAATAGCTGGGAAATCTCTCCCTCACACCCATTCACATTGTGCTGGCCTGAAGAGACTGTATTAGTTTTCCCACTTTGAGAACAGGTAGAAACTTGCTTCTCCATATCAGTTAAGTGAACGACAATAAGATATGATGTTCACAAGTTAAAGAAGTGCTCATTTGTACTATAAATGCTCAGTTCGGACCCATATAGTAAAGGAAAGGTTGGCAAGCAGGAATTCAGCCCGGACACACCTCTGCACACCCAAAAAACACAACTAAAAACATAAGCGTGCTGCCAAAGGTTAAAAAAACAAAACTGCAACAACAAATCCACAGGTGGTGTGACCAATAAGGCCCAGAGTCCCAAAATAAAACAAATTTATTCAAACAAATATTAAAAGGTTGGTTAAGCACATTCGTCAGACTGACTTCATCAGAACCATGAATTAAAAAGACCGAACACTTAAATATCTAAAATGCAAAGGTCATATGATAACATAAAATTAGTTTTTAAAGGGGGTATTCTCGGTTGGAGCACCTTCTGTGTGGAGTCTGCATGTCCTCCCCGCAGTCGAGTGGCGTTTGAAAGACATGCGTGAATGGGCATGCCTTCGTTGAAGGTTGGGTGTCGGGCTGGCACCTCGGCACCGTAAAAATCAACTGCCAATCATTAGAGGACCGGAGTTCCGCTGTGGCGACCCCTAACTGAGAAAAGCCATAAGAAAAACAACAGCAATTGCCCAATTTTATACACACATAGATTTTCTCTTAAGAACAGGCATAATAGAGGTACTATCATTTATCCCTGGCTCAGATGTTGCATTTAATCTCAGTTGCCATTTGAGCTCACTCTCCTTAATTTTGTTTTCCCAGTAACCTCTCCTGTTCAATATTTTAATGACAAATTCCTTGACATCCTAAACAATCTAGCAGCTTTCAGAAGTGTCCAGGTTAAATCAAAAGCTAACAAAGGACACCAAACAACTACTCAAACAGAGAGATAAAGCCTAGTCCCAGTATCAAAGCAACAAAAACCAAGCCACCCATGACAATTACTGGCAACTAACAACTAAGTCCAAATAACATATCAAGTCTGAGAAAAAAAATCTATTATACTAAGATCCAGCAACAACACCAAAATAATCCTCAAAAATTCTGGGGTTCTATCAAACAACTATTACAACCTGGACAATCCTCAACTCCAACCCCCACCACTACAAATACCACAGAAAGTATAGCAACTCAGTTTAACTCATACTTTATCAACTCCATATTATCCTTAGTGAAAAATAATGATAGTTTACCCCTGTTTATTCCTGCAGGAACAGATACAATTCCCACTTCTTTCACTTTTAATCCTATCCAAACAAGCACCATTAAACAAATTGCTAAATAAATTAAAGCCCACATCACTAGCCACAGATCAACTCTGAAGTGAATATCTTAAGCTAGCAGGTGACGCTATCTCTTACCCCATCTTTCTTTTAATCAACGATCCATCAATGAGCAATATATCCCTAAACTCTGGAAAATTTGCTATGTCATCCCTCTGCACAAAGGCAGCACCTCAATAAAACTTTCAAACTATAGAACTATAGTATTTTATCTCCACTTTCCAAAATTCTAGAAACATGTATACACTGGCAACTCATGGACTATCCAGTATGTAACAACTTACTAACCAACTCCCAACATGGATTCTGTCCCAGACACAGCACCACAACCGCCCTACTAAGTTTCACTAATACAATAAACCCACTCAAAAACAATAGATAACTTGTTTTCTCTATCTTCCTTGACATGTCTAAAGCTTTTGACACAATTTCCTTCCAAATTCTACTCAAAGATCTCTCATCCCTTAACCTGACCCAACTACCTGTCTGATCGCCAGCAAGCTAAGTGGCAAAATGATGGTTGTTCTATATTACCCATCACTGTTGGTGTCCCACAAGGTTCAATTCTAGGACCACTACTCTTTACTATCTTTAATAACAAACTACACTGTTACTAACCTTGCCACCATCATTCAATATGCAGATGACTCCTCTCTCATCTGTGCTGAACCCTTATTCTTAAAACTCCAAGATATAATGCAAAAATCCTTCACAGCTACTAAATCCTATCTCTCTAACTATCAACTTATCCTCAAGCCAAACAAAAATCAATGAATGCTTTTCTCAAATAACCAACTGACCACACTCCCTCTTTTCTCATCCACTCGTCCAAAGATACGAAAATCAAACCAGTCTCACATACCAAAGTGCTTGGAGTCACCATTGATAACAGCCTGAGATCTGACAAATATCTAGGACTTGTCATAAAAAAGGCCCACATAAAACTGGCCTCACTCTACAGAGTGAAGACAGTCTTAACTAACTCTATCAGACAATCAATTACAAGGACTCACCTACTGTCCTCCACACTCTATGCCTCTTCAATTTTCACAAACCTGAAAAAACAGACTTAACTAATGTTGAGGCCTGTTACAACAAAATCTTGAGATTCGCCTCAAACTCCCCATACAGATCCCACCACCGCGCTGCTCTCTGCCAACTAAAATGGCTAGAGCTAACCAATCCATTATCTTTCAATCAAATAACAACTGCCCATACCATCATATACCAACCCAATAAATACCTAGCACTCCAAAATTTTGTACAACCATACTCTAACAATAGAACCCTGAGATTGTCTAATAAATTCCTATTAAAAGTCACTAAATCAAACTATAGCTTCGGAGACTCACTATACTCTAGTCAGATATCCAGAATATGGAATACAATCCCTCAACAAATCAGAAATACCACAAACCCATCCAAGTTTAAACATCTCCTCAAGGAACACCTAACCAACAACTGGCTCTGCTCTTGCATAACACCTGGCTGACCATACCGTACCCTCTAACCTCCTACCCACTCTTGCAACTACTTTTTTCTCTCTTATACTACACCTCTTTTTTCTCCTTATCCCCCACCCTACAGCCTTACACCTAATAATGATGAATATTTGCATATGCATATTATTTCTGTGTGCAACGAACAGTTCTTTACTCTACTATTATTTTATGTTCTTTTTATTTCTAACTGGCCTCCATTCTATCAGCCCATACCTACTGTAATAGATTGAAGACTATTGCTCTGTTTTAAATAGATCAATGTTTTGCTGTTTCTCTATTAGCTAGATCAGTGCTTTGCTGTTTATCTGTTATTAGTTTTACATTGTAAATTAATGTCACTTGTTTAACTGTACTTGGAGCTTTTCTCCCTGGGCCTCCTCTGAAAACAGACTGCTACTCCAGTTGGACCTTCCAGGTAAAGGAAATGTCAAATAAAATAAATAAATAAATTTAAAAATAGGCATCAGCAACTATTGTGAATGCTTGATGCAGAAATGATCCTGAAAACATCAATGTGCAATCTTTTTCCAACATCTACCTAGAAATTCCACTAGTCTAATGAAGCTTATCTAGGCATTTTATATTCTATCTGACATGACACACACGTACTTTATACATATTTTCAATCTTTTCATCTAGCTTTGGCACTAGTCTACCCTTTTAGCTAGTGTTTTCATTTTAACGATACAGCTTCCATACAACTGCTAGAGTGATCTATAAGATGCAGTTGTCTTCCAGTGAAAGCTCAAATCTTCATTAAAAAAAATTGCAAGTTGTCAATATCTTACCTGATTTTGGTCAACCCTGCATCACTATACTTAACATTAGAGACACTAGTAGTTCTCATGCCATCAAATCTGCTGTAACAGAAATGTTCGGAAAGTGTTCCACAATTAAACATTAACTTACTCTGTTCTTTCTGTTGTAGCATTACTTGAAACATCAGTGGTAGGAGTCCTGGGACATCGCCAGCATTACCATGCCTCTTGGAAACTCTGTCCTCTGCTTGTTAATCTTCAGCAGGCAATAACCCAGCCCACATGAATTATTGCTGCTGCTGCCATTGTATGTAAACATACACTGACCAATCAATGTTACTATGGCAACAATGAAGAAAATTGGATCTCACATAACTGTGGGTCCAGAATATCATTGATATTTTCTCCTTGGCAGTGTTCTCCCCATCACGAGAGATATTTTCATATGCCTGACCCACATGTTGTCAGACTACATTCCCATGCCTCTCACGTTCTTACTTTGCCACTGGCTTTTTATATTGTAAACACCTCTTGATAATAGCAACAGATTTCAACTGCCTTTAGTCATTGCTGTACCGCTGCCTGGAAGCCATTAGACTGTACTTCTTGGATACTGAAGATGTGAAAGCTCAAAAATTACTGTCAAATATGGTTTCACTGAAATCTTAGACTTTATCACCAAATAACTTGAAACGCTTGGGAAGAAGTTGACAATTGTTTTAAGGTGAGATGAAAAGCAGAATTTGATTTTTTTAAGATTGCTTGACAGTGAAGTGGTTTGCCTATCCGAGGATAGGCTCATCAGAAGTGATATAGGACAGGAAAAGAACATTTAAAAAAAGTGGACACTCCTTACATTTGGGGTCTGCTTTTCCCCTGAACTCTCCATCTATAACTGCCTTTTTTATTTTTAGATGGGCATCAGTGGGGAGGGGGGTTTAATGCAGACAGTAATTATCTTTAAAAACAAGTGATAGCAAGGGCAACCTGAAACAGATCCCCATGCACTAACAATCACCAGAAAACTGTTAGGACATTACAGTGGCATCTGTCAAACTATGTTACTGCTGTAATGCTTTGACAATGACACAGAAACACTGGCAAGGTCCAGTGTTCTCTGTAATTGACATTAATTACGGTTTATGGTCAGTAACAAATTTGAATTTTCTAACACAGAGATATAGATGGAATTTATTTACTACAAAATTTAAAGTAAGAGCTTTATTCTCAGATTGAAAATACTTTCAACAGGAAAGAGTTCTTGATGTGTATGCATTTGAAATGTCATCACCTAAAGGTATGATGTGCTCAGGCATTTGAAACAAGTGACACTGGAAACCCCTGATTATTGTGTAATAATACAGTATTACTAGTCCACATTTCTTTATATTTCTGAAAGCATTTTGCTTAGACTATCTCCATTGCCATAGAACATTTTTCAGGGTTTATAAAATGATGCTAAATTGTATTTTGTTTAGGCATGCAGTTCCCATAATATTTAATCAAATCAAGAAACCTGGGATGTGGCACTTTTTCTTTGGAAGGGTAGATCCCTTCTCTGTCCAGCTCATACCACAGATATTACCATAGGTTCATAAGTTCATAGGTATGTACTAGACTAATGACCACCAGGGCCTTATGCGGGGTGTACGTTAGCTAGGGAATGTTTACTTTTGGCCTCTATGTATAGGAGACATGGAGGCATATTTACAATTTCCTATCCAATGTTAGGGAATATTTACTGTCAGCTCCCATCTATAAGAGACATGGAGACCAGCCCAGGGATTAATTTATGATTTCCCTTCAAATGGTCAAGGTTATGTTTGAATAGGGTTAGGGACAGACTCTGTTTCACATGGATGAGGAGTCTATTCCAAAGAATGGGAATCCTTTGAGACACATATCTGTCTTACCTGCATTTTCTATTTATGTTGAAAGCAAAGCTTAAATCCCTGCAGCACTCTTCCATACTAGTGAGGACTAGGTTCAGTATGTTTGACCCTCTCGTTGGAGTGCACACTAACATATTAAGGGCATTTGTATTAACCAAGTCCAAAAACATTGTGCCTGCAAGCTGGAGGCAGAGTATGCTTCCCAGTCCATAGAGAGGTAATTAAAGTCTTCCATGAACAGAGTGCTTGGTTGAATGGAGAGTGCCACCAGTAGATCTAGATAAGAGCTGATGGATCCTTGTGACATTGATGATGACCTATTGCTTACTAAAATATGGAAAGGGCCTCTGTCTAGGCTGTTTTGTTGGTGGAGGAACTCCTGAGTATCATCCTGTTTAACCAACCTTGAGGTATATTTGTTGCTAATGTAGATCGAGACACCTCCACCTTCAATCCCTGGCTGTATGGCTGATGGTCTAAATGTATGGAAGACAGTATAGCCTTGCACTGTCATAGTACATTTTACAGCTTTAAACCATCAGCCAAATTCAGTAAAACCTACAAAGTCCAGTAACACTGTGTGTGTGTCACATTGTGAAGCGCACACAGTAGCACACCATTTTGGATTCAGTAAGGAGACCACACCACCGCACAAACAAGGTAAATGCCATGGCATTCTAATTACAACATAAGCAGCTGAACTGTATGCTAATCAACCAATCCAACATAGAGGAGCTATTCAACAAGCTATAAAGCAACCGTGTAGACCCAGTGCTGGTTTTCCCTGCGAATTCCAAAACCTATCGGAATACAGGCATGGAAACTAGGCTACACAGAAAGAATGTTAGGAGCTGCTGTTGCTTTAACTCATTTGTATGTGCAACAGGCTGAAGTCTATGCTGCTGCTGCTAATAGACCACAGCCAAGAAGGAGAAGAGTTTTCAGAGCCTGGATAACTTATCATAACCTACATGATAAGGAGATTGTAAAACACTACAGGTGGATAAAGACACACAACAGGAACTCTGCAACCTCTGTTACCCTCAAATCAGAGCCAGGACAAACCAAAGGGACCCATCCCAATGGAGACAAAGGTATGTGTATCACTTAGACATGCTGGGAGTGTCACAAGCATCAGCATCCAGGATCCTCCGTCAGTTCCTGAATGTTATGTTCCAACATACCAGCAACCACGTATATTTTCTCCATACTCCTGAGGATAGGGCCAGAAATGTGCAGGAGTTCTACCATGTAGCACACTACCCTGAAGTAGTCGGTGCCATAGATTGCACACATATAGAAATTAAGGCACCAACCAGGGAACAAGGTAGGCTCTACATAAATAGAAAGGGCTTCTACTCTATTAACTGTCAAGTTGTGTGCAATGCCAAGGGATTAATCTTGAATGCGTGCACTGGCAATCCTGGCAGTTACCATGACTCACATATCTGGCACACCTCCCAACTGTATGAAATGTTCGCTAGTGGAGATATCCCACAGGATCATTTACTGGCGGATGAAAGTTATGCACTGGAACCGTGGCTGATGACACCCATCATAAATGTACACACACCCACTGAAGAATGCCATAATGAGGCACACACTCAAACCAGAAATATCATAGAGCATGTGTTTGAGCTGCTGAAGTCACGGGTCTGGTGCCTAGATGCATCTGAGGGAGCCCTGCAGTACAAGCCATGGACATGTACTGAAATATTCACAGTGTGTGCCATATGTCACAACATCATCCTGAGCAAACAGTTTCAGCAGGATCAGCAATGGGAAGGAGCACACATCCCACCACCAATGCCAAGGTCATCACAGTCACTGGCAGATAAGGATTCAGAGGGAAAGCCATCAGCTGCTGTAGGTATAGGCAGATGTAGAAGTGCTCAATATGCCCTCACATTGGCTAAGAAAAAATGCATAGTGCATTCACTCACCATCTATGGGCATAAAACCTTTCAACTGTGTACATACATATAGTAACATTGATGCCAGGCAACTCTTACAACCATTTCCTCCCCATGTATTAGCTGTGTACTGCTTGCATCAGACAGAGTCAGCCCTGAACTAAAACTGTTGCAACTGCTGCATTTACAAGGTAAGTACTGAAACTGGTGTGTATTGTGTAATAATATGAATGACTGGCATATCCTTGTATTTCATTAGTTGGTACTGTAAGCAAGTAAAAGGTGGGAGATTTGTACAGAAATTACCTTAACATGTAACAGCAGAGACTTATTTGATTTATATGTGTCCATTATTAAGTCGTAGGCCTCAGGCATCAAAGATTCACACAGTCATACCTCTCAAAAGTACTGATGATCACTGAATGCCCTCCATTTAACAAAATTATGATACATATTGCAGTTTCAGACTTCACAACCCACACAAAATCATTTACAATAAAGTTGGAAAATGTTGATGCTATCAACTGTCCAACTTCTAAGGTCAATATAAGTCAAAGGTACAATTATCAGTTCAACATCACAAATGCAGATATACTAAGCACTAAGTCAGCTATACACCCTGAACCTCAGACACAAAGCTTATGTATCCCTGAATCTAAAAGATACAAAACAGGGATATGACACAGTTATAATCACTTGCACAGGGTGTTGTGTGGGGGAGCAGGAAGACTAAGCTGACACAAAAGGTTGGTGAGTGTGTATGAGTAAGAAACAGAAGCAGACAGACATTTGGATAAACCAACAAATAGCCAATGAGACAAAATGAATTTTAAGATGCACAGTTGAACTATGTAACTGCTGTGTGTGTGTGTCTGTGGGGGTCCTCCAGATGAAATTGGTGTGTAAATGTCTGCATGAACACTGCCAAGCTCTGTGCTAGCTCTACATCATGGTATGTCAGACAGGTGTGAGCCATGCATGGCAGAGGTGGCAGTTCATTGTTGTCATCCCTGACCATGAGAACTTTCTCTGCCGAGAGTTGCACTGGCACATGCATGCCCACAGTCAGATACACTGCTGTTACCTGAATGTGACTCATGTCTGCTGGATGACCTCCCTTCCCCTGCCAGCAGATGTTCCATCACAGACACTGCTCGTTTCATCACAGACACCCCTTGAGCTAACATGATATTAATCCGATCCACTGAATCAGCAACATGGTGGAGGCAGTCACGCATGTCAGCCTGTGCCACATCTACAACCCTAAGCATTTCTCTGGAGCATCTATGAGAACATGCCTATACCTCCATGATGGCCTTAAACATATGTTGAGTGGCACAGAAACAGACACCTGGATCAGGTGGAGGAGGGACAGCAGGCCTCCTCCAAGCCCCTAACAACCCTTCTGTGTGGCACCTCACCCACATTTTGACTATGGCCAGAGTCAACAGGCACTGAAGTTGCAGTAACTATATTTCCTTGATCAATGGCCTCACCCTCCACCAGTTCAATATCTGAGGGCTCACTGGAATGGATAAGCATAGGTCTACTGGCTGTATCCAGTGGAATTGCGGGGGATGGCTGTATGTCAACCTGAGTATTAGAGTCAACCTCTGCACCCCCCCCCCCGACTGTCCCTCTGTTTGGCCAACATCATCATCACAGTCTACTGATACATTGACATCAGGTGGTAGAAGTCCCGCACTTCCACTGTCAAAATTACCTGTGAAAAAAGTAACAAACACAGGAACAATTATTACCCAAACTACAATATTCCAATATATGCTAACAAAACAACAGTGCTGCCACTATTAGACAGTACAGCAATACACACAACAGTCCTGACATCAACATCACATGCTTAAATCTTTCTTTGAATTGCTCACCAGTACTGACATATAAATGTTTGGCTTACTATCTGCAAATGATGGTATCCTCTGCAAGCCAGATGGTCCTGGAAGATGTTAAGCAAAAGGTAAGGACAACATCATCACAATTAACAGTAGCACAGGGAGTAACACTTTTACATCTTTATATGTCCATTAACTATACTTTTAACAAGAACTTGGATGACAACTCCAACCTAAGCTAATCATAGGTTCATAGGTTCATAGGTAAGTACTAGGCTATCGGCCCAAGGGCCTACGTAAGCCTAGCCAGCAAGGTACCATAGCTTACGCCACCCAAGAAAGTTATTTTCCTGTGCCACTGTCCATCAGAGACACAGAAGTGATACCTGGGGTGTATTTCCTATTTCCCATCCACTCATCAAGATTTTTCTTGAAGAGTGCTAATGAAGAACTTTGCTTGACATAGATGGGTAGCTTGTTCCAGAGTATAGGAAGTCTCTTGGACAGGAATCTATCCCTCCAGCATGTCCTGTTTATTGTGGTGACAAGGTTTAGGTCCCTAGAGCGTGTAGCTTGGAGGGATTGGGCTTTCTTTTAGGTATAGCATGTCCAACAGTTCTGGGTTTGACATGGCTTTATATGTTAGGCGGAGATCACCTCGGAGTAGGTGATATGCTACGGAGTAAAGCGGGAGTTTTTTGAGGTGGTCAGTGTAGGGCATTTGTTTGAGGCCAGTAATCCTTTTTGTGAGGTACTTCTGTGGCCTTTCTAGCTGCTGCAGATGTCTTGTGAGGTACATTCCAAAAGGGGCATTGTACTCTATAATGGGTCTAATGAGGGACAAGTAGAGGGGAACAATGACCTCTTTTTTCCTGGATGAGAACCCTTTTATGATGAGGTGTGCCACATAGAAGGACTTCCTGACTACTGTGGCAATGTGACTATCAAAGGTGAGACTACTGTCCACCTGGGTCCCAAGGTCTCTTATCACGCATTCGGTGTTAAGTAGATTGCTGCCTATGTGGTAGTTCATAGGTGCAGAGTTTTTACCAAAGGGGATAACACTGCACTTTTTAGCATTGAGCTTGAGGCCATGGCTCTGACACCAGGCATCTGTCTCAGTGAGGCCCTTCTGTAGGATGTCCGCATCATTTGGGGACTTGACTATGGCTCCTAGTTTGCAGTCATCTGTGAACTTCATCAGTCAGAGGCCTTCTGTGTTAGCCTGTACTTCAGAGAAGTAGATACCAAACAGGAGAGTCCCAGGACAGAACCCTGTGGCACTCCACTTGTCACTGCCTTGAGGTCAGATTTGGAGTCTGCAACTTTTACAGTGTGGGTTCTGTAATCAATCAGAATGTGTTGTTAACTGTAGCAATCTTTAATCTCACCCCCCCAAAAAGTTCTTGTGACACAGAAGTAACATATTACTTTCAATTGTTTTACTATAAGATAGTATTCAACAGTTGAGATACCAAAGCCTACCTGGAACCTCCTCCTGGGACATGCTTGCTGTCCCTGAAACTGTTGCACCGATGTTGATGACATGCTGTTCTGCATTTTCCTGGGAGTTGTCTGGATCCTTGACAGTGGACAGGAACTCTTCATTTGTTATTAGTGGTGGCTGTATAGCAGGCCCTCCCTGGTACCCATTTGATCACAGCCCACTGCAGCTGCTCTCCTCCATCCAGATGTAATCATGTCAGTGGCCCTATGACACACTTGCTCATATGTCCTGCCATGGCCACCCACAGCACAAACATCATTTACAATCTGCTGCCAAATCTCCATTCTGCATGCTATATCTCCCTCTCCCCTTTCAAGCAGGTAGGCACCATGTTGCCTAAAAGCATCAATGACCATTTGATTTTTAGCATCAGTGAAGGGAGGTCATCAATGATTGAGATGCCTGGGTGCCATAGTGCTAGGTGTCCTAAAAGTTAACAGAAGGATAATACACATAACTACAAAATAACTGTTCCCAGATCAAAGAGAAAAGGTAGCATCTCAGTATTACCCCCTGGAGAAACATAAAACAGTCCAGAGATATGAAATAAGAACAACAGGCTGGATGCAAAAAAATAAAAGGAGAGTAACAATAGCAACATATCCTTGTCTATGCCGTAACAGAAATGCAGCTTTCCCCCAGAAAGAACAGGCAAATGACACACTTTGCTGACAAACCATCTCTGAAATGTGAAAAGTGCTATCAAATGAACGGTCCCTGAAACATTTGTGCATATTTATCACAGAGCATTCCACTGTAAGGTATTGGCAATCATGTATACCTGCAAAAAGCCTTGACAAACATGCCCATGGCATCAGTACACTTTGAAGCCATGCATACAGATAAAAGTGTAAAAACCTTTGCTTCATGTTTTTAATTACATTCCTGCATATGCAGTATGCAGCTGACAAACTGCAAGCATACTGTACCTTCTAAAGTTTGATAATCCTCTGAGCAGATATATCCCAAAGTAATAGCCTCTGTTCAGTTTTCTCCACATAAACAAATCTCCTCACCTTCAGTTTGCCTAGCTATGTGGTTGTCTTTTTATATGATGCATATTTAGGGCTGTTAGCATGATGAATATGCAAATGAGGTGTGAACTGATTAGACTTGCTGAATCCCAAAAAAATGGCTCTGTGTAGGAGATGTAAACATTGTGAAGGCACTCCCTCACTGTTTGTTTTTAATGGATTACAACTGTGAATGATTACTGGTTGAGAGAAGAAAAATATAACAGCACTGCAGGTTGCCCTACTTCCAGTGGGTGTGTCAGGTTAGACTTAAAAAGTGTTAGATGTAAGGCTGGAAATGTAAGTAAGCAGCACACAATTCACGTCTCCTTCATTTGTTGCATATGATATTATTTCCAGTTAATATCTTTACACATTTTAAGGCCAATTATATAGAATGGCTTAGGACTGTATGTCTCAGATTACTTGTCAGATAAGTGATGAATGTCTACCAAACACTGAGAAGTAAGACAGAGCTGTATATTTGCAAGCAATAATCATAACTGGTTGTGTGATCACTTAGTGCTCTACATTACAAAATACTAAATGTACAAATAATAGTCGTATGGCTTCCTATTACTGTAGGTGATGTTGCAGTTGGTTGTGTGCAGAATGATTTCAGCTTGTTGCCGCAAAGCTGTTTGTGTGGCAAAAAGGGATAAGGCACCCTTCCTGTGTTCTGAAGGTTCATTGGACTGAGTTCAAATCCAGCTCTATGTAGAAATATGTCATGTGAATCAACATTTTTCTAGTGTTTGTCATATATTGATTTTTCTCATTTCAGCTACTTGTCTCTTTTTTTCTTTTTTTCTTGTCTTTCTTTTAATTCTTTTTATTTGGGGGTGCACTATTTTTGTGATGCAGTGCCTACTGCAATCACAGGAATGCAGGAAATGAATGTTAGGTTTGGCTGTGCTTATCTCATTTGTGTGAAGTACAGCAGCATGCTTAATGGACAACTGGTTTGCTCAGGAAGCAGACTGGGCCCAGACAGCCAAAAACAGAAACCAGATATATATAATTAATTATATTGGGCACCTCGCAAACCTGTTAAGTGGCATTGCACTGCGGGTTAACACAGAGACCTTAAGAATGATTAGTAAATTAGGCAATGTCATGTAACTAGTCCTGTGGCAGCAAGTGTAAGTGTAGGACTGGAGTACAGATGGTCTTGGGTGCTAGTACGGGGTGTGCAACATTTTTTTCTGTAGTGACAGTGCAGTTTATAGCAATGAACTGAAACATAGACAAGTGTTATTTCAAGTTTCTTGCGGTACCAGGTTTAAGTGTAGGATTACCATACACATGGTTCTGGGTTCTAATACAAGATATTCATACACGTTTACTGTTGTTCCATTTCCCATTATATTCACTCTCACTTATAACACTTTAGATAGTGAAATTATATGAAATATATGTATGAGGGATAAGACACCATTATTGTGTTTTCAGATGTATGAGGGTATACTGTGTACTATATTTCTGTAAGTATAATTATGCCATCTGGACTTCCATGGCTTTCACATTTGCCGAAGACACATACACAACTGGATCTATATCCAATAACCTTGTCAGGTCACACACATACATGTGTAACAGCTCAAACTGTCACCTGTATTTATGTATGATTCCTGACTATGTCTGAGCAGCGCGTCTTCTGTGACAAAGATGAAAAATCAACTCAGTGAAAGAAAATGTTTTCCCCCTTATGCCTAGGTTTGAATCCCACAGTGTAAAAATTAATTTTCTGAGTGCATAAAGGTAAAAACAAATGTGTCAGGTCATTACATTTATGCCCCTGGTGCATGTCTGAAAATCTAAGTCACCTAACAGTTACCTTCTAATTTCCAATATATATTTCCAGGCTACATCAGTAGACACCCCTCAAACTAAGGCCAAGTGTCAGATTAACCTTCCAATTGTAATGATTTAATTCCTCACTGCTTGGCACTGCTGCTGTCCACTTACCATCAAGCAAATGCATTGCTTGGGTGTGCACAATCCCAGTAAATGCAATAACTGGAATTGTCAGGAAAGCATCAGTTTCCATTGCTCTAGGTCTGCTGTTAGACATGGCTAGCATTAATAAGGAAGGAGCCAGGTATAGGGCACAAAGGTGGGGTGTCCAGGAGTCCAGTATATTTACTGGATTCTTGGTAAAGCACCACAGCCAGAGGTTTCTGCAGGTGTACTATTCTGACAACCAGTACAAGGCTGGGGCATGGAATAGTTTGGCCCAGGGTATATCCAGTGCCACTGGTATCACATGCACTGGAGAGTAATGTAGGCATCATTTTAATGAGCTGCAGCAAAGAAAAAGGGATACTTTCAACCACTGGTTGGAGGAATTTAGAACTGTGGTCATCTCACAGTTGTGTTAGTATCACCTAAAGAGAGTACTTGTAAGACTTAGAAAGCTTAATATAGGCAAGACTGGTACATATGTTCTTGTGTTCTTTTCTGTTTTTTTCCAGCTGCCAGGGATCAGAAGTTCAATGTCTGGGTCCATGAAGCTAGATTGGAGAGACTGAGAGAAGCAAGTCATATGTATGCAACAAGAGGGAAGTGTTATTGTTGCATTAAAAGTTAAATATAGCTTCTTTGGTATTTTATAGAGTTGTATCAAATTGAGCATGCATATCCCAACTGTAAAAGCAAATATGCATGCATTAGTATTTAGCACAAATCAATTGTAAGAGTCCAGTATTAGACTTTAGTCAGAGGTTGTGGGTTCCAATACCACAATTCACAACTATACAATACTGTTATTTTTTCAATAATATTTACATAAAATAAAAACTGTATACTGGTGGCACTAATGCCCTATTGTAAACTGTAATCTGTATAATTGGAACATGCATATGTGCAATATATGAACATTTCAAGGATTATTGCAGCAATCTGTAGAATAGTGTGTATCTGTTAGGAGGTATACCTAAATGTAAAACAAGATAAAAGAGTTGTATAATTGTGTTTATGCATTGTATGTCACATATGATGATACTAATTTTCTCTCTTTTCTTTCTTTCACCCCAACCTTATCTCTCATTTTTTTATTTTCTTTATTATTATTATTATTTTTTTTTTTTTTAAATATATTTTTTATTTGATTTTATTTTTTATTTTTATTATCTGTCATCAAAATGTGTCCATGTCATCCATGTGTACCACATCACTAAATGCTCCACAGCAAAGCAAGGTAGGACAGCCCCAATGGATGAGCCTGACACCACTCCACCGTTTCCAGCACCATTACCCAACATGTCTGAGAGTCAACCTGTCAGTATTGCCTCTGCTGCCCCTGCAATACCTGTGCCCTCAGGTAGTCCTGCCCAGGAGGCTGGTCCAGTAGTACCCTCCCAGACCAGTGGCAGAGGTGGTGATTTCAGCACCCGCAGTGAGTTGCTAAGGATGGTGTGTAGGGTCATGCACTGCACCAGTGGTGCACACACCTACTGCACATGGACAGAATGCTCTCCCTCATGTTCTGTTTCCAAACTTGATGGGCAGGGGCCTGGGTTGTCCCCAGCCTCAACTCAATCATGCTGTCCCCCAATCTTTTGTGCTTGCCACTGTCCCTGTCTCTTGTCTTGTTTGTCTTGTCTGTCTGCAACTGCTTCCACACCTACCCAACTTACCTGACCCAGACATGCCTACATGCTTTCCCCAACATTCCTCTCTCTCTGAAATAAAAAATAAATGGGCACCTGTCCCACAAAAAAAAAAAAATCATCCCATACATAGCTGTCCATTTTGCACACATATCTTCTTGACACACTTGATTTGGTCTAATTGGCTATACAACATGATGGCATCATGGTTACCCCTCTTTTTGGAGGTGACAGTCCAAATTCAGTTAATATTCTGCACAAATTTTCACTTTACACTATTATAGAAATGGATAGCTATGGTCCTTTCCTACCTCCCTCCTGTACATTCCTGTACTGCTTTCCCTTTGTTCTTCCTCCTGCTTGGTCCCCATTTCACCACTTTCCTATTTATCCAATTTCCACTACTTTAATCTGGTCAAAAAATAGAATCACACACAACACACATAAGTAGCAGAAAAAGCAATGGATTCCTTCACTATTTGGGTCCATGTTTGAGCGGAAGTGCGCATTGTACAACAATGCACAGCAATGGTGAGCACCATCAAGATGCTGCTAACGCCATGCAATTCCACTTAAACCTGCTGCGTTATGCCAACACAGAGCAACACGTACTATAATGAATGCATGTCATTGCATTATCAATGTTTATTTAAAAGTATTTTAAAGTATTAGATACACCTGCATTCGAACCCAGTATCATCTGGGCTCAAAAAGAAATGTGTCAATGCATTTACACCTGCTGCCTCAGAGTCAGTTAAGCAACAGGTGTGTTTCATAAATTCAATACTAACTCTCAGACTTTAGCAATGCGACTCACATTTGCGCACTGCTTAGCTATGCATAAACATGAATAGTACTGGAAATGTGTATTTCGAATGAGCAAACACTTTGCCAACCATCACACAAACCCACTGCTTGCCATGCTATGGAAAAGTAAATATTATTATGTATTACTGCTGATTTCTGTCCATTTCCTGTCTAGGACATGAAATTATATGTGGAAGGCCCTATCTAACAATATGTCACATATTTACAATACAGCCAAATGTTGCCTCCCCTCAAGCACTGCAACCCTGGTGTTGCAGTACTTTTTCCATGCACATACCACAGAAATTAATATCCAATGTTGTGTGATATACACTGCACATCAGTCTGGTAACATGCAGAACTAGAACTATTGACTCAAAAGCCTATAAAGCCTTATCTGCAAGGTTAGGGAAGGAATCAGCATGGACTTTATCCACAGGGACATAGGTGACCTTCAACACACTTGACTTGACCCATGTTGGTTCTGTCAAGGGTAGATCTTGCTTATTAAATCCAGTGGGCTTCTTTGATACTGACTCCAAAGACCTGTATGAGGATAACAGGACATACTGCCTATGATGAGTTAGCCAAGGCCTTTAACACTATACCCCATTCATGTAACATAGGGAAAATCTCCTATCTGGGAAATAACCCATACATTACTAGATGAATAGCCAACTGTCTCACTGACAGAACACACACTGTCAAAGTAGGAAACTGCATGTCCACCACTAGACCACATACCAGTGGAATACCACAGGGATCTGTGCTGGGCCCTGAACTGTTTGGAAACTATTTTTCTGAAGTCCAGGGAAAGGTAGATGGCCTGTGGTTTATCAACTTTGCAGATGACTGTGAACTGGAGACAGTCATATAGAGTCTTCCAATGATGGTAACATATTACAAAAGAGTCTGACACAGACAAATGAATGGTGCCAAACTCATGGACTGAACTTTAAAACAAATAATGCCTCATTGCCCCCTTTGGCAATAAAGTACCCCTGCTTATTATGATATACATAGCCCCCTATAAGCTCAAACACAGTGTTGTGAGACTTGGGAGCACATTGATAGCAATCTACACTTCAATCACTATATGTCCATAGTGGTGGGTCACACATTCTACATTGCACATCTCATAAATAAGGCCATCACATCCAAGACCAGGGATGTCATAGCTCTGCTGTGCTCAACCTTTATCAGACCACTAATTGAGTACAATGCTCCCTACTGGCTGTACCTCATCAGACACCTGCAGCAACTAGAGAAACCACAGAGGTCTGTGACTGGGAGAAACCAGGGCCTGCAAAACAAGACATACATGAAAAAACTGAAAGACCTGTCATTGTACTTAGTATCATGCAGGCTGCTGAGAGGTGGCTTATGCAGCAGTCTCAGACCCTGCCCTACAGGAAATGCTGGACATCTACAAATCAAATGGGACAAGAATAACTTGTTCCAGGAATCTCAACTTAGCCTGTGAAATAAACAGAACATGCTGGGGAGACAGGTATATCTCCTAGCGACTGACACTCCTCTGTAGTAGGCTCCCACTGCATGTGAAGCACTGCTCCTCAATGACCCTATTCAAGAGCAACATTGACGGTTGGATGGGTGATTGCAAATTCTCCCATGGGGTGGCACCTACAACCCTCATAGACAGGACCAGTTGGTGCTGCTCACAAATTCACTCTGCTATCAATGACCATCTAACTATGCTCAATAATGGAACTTTTGTTTTTACACAGCTAAGCTTGTAAATGCACTAGGGCCATTAGGCTAGTAACCTTCTATGATCCTATGAAACTATGAACCTATGGAGGCCTCCCAACATCTTCTCTCCAACATGGTCTGCTGATGTCATCCACTATAAGTTGACTTGCAGTCTTGTACAAGTCAGGCTTGTGCTGTGGCACTTGAGTAAAGTACTGGGTTATGTTGTCTGTACATATATTGGTAGGGGTTCAATTCTTATTGCAGACAACTGGGTGTATGAGTGCGTTTGTGTTGCTTGACATTACAGAGAACCTTTTACACCAGCATGTGCCACTGTTATTACCATATTCTCCTCAACAGACATTGCTGATGTCATCAGCTATGTCTGATTTGTGGCTATGCACTATTCTCACCAGGGCAGGGTCAGAGATTGGCCTGGAGGCCAGACTGAAATCACCTCATCCTATACGATACAGATGACAGTGACATGGTTTTCAGTCTGTCCATATACATCATGGCATGGTTTGTAGGCCCTGTGTTTTCTTCATGAGAAAGGCCTGTAGTCTCTCCAGCTGTTGCATGTGTTTGGTGAGCTACATGCAAAAGTGAGCATTATACTCTATTAGTGTTCTGATCAGGTTCGAGTACAGTGCTGTCATACAATCTTGTAATCTGAATATGATGGCATGACTTAGGATGTGCACAACATAGGCTTTCAATACCAGTATGGATGCTTGGTGGACAAAGTTCAGATTGCTATTTACGTGTTCCAAGTGCTTTCATCACTGGGTTTCAGCAAAGCTGGACTGTTGTCAGTGTTGTAATTAACATGGAATTCCACTTTTCAGAAGGACAACATTGTGAAGATATGTGAAGGCTGCCAGCCTAGCTAGATAAGATTTTGTAGATAATTCTGTCATTTTTAAATATTAATGTAAGCCACATGCTTGTTCTCTTTGCTAAATGTTGAACTTCAGAAATGTAATCACATTGCACCCTGCTGGAGGAAAGCTAAGTCAAGCATTGTATAATTTTTTGATCTCAAAACTCGGAGCTGAGATATCTGGATGAAGGAATTCTTGCCATTGTTTTGAGACCAGAGTTAATTGCTAGAATTTGCATGTATAATGTCTTTTATTGCTGTAGCTTCCTGACCAGGTCCAAGATCAAAAGGGCTGCTAAACTCTGAGTTTCTGTTAGCCTGGGAACCAGAGAAAAAAATGATGGAATCTGAAATGAGCCAGTAGTACTGTGTTATCAATTTAAGGACAGAGAGAGAGAGAGAGAGAGAGAGAGATTCAGGGCATCTTGCATTTGTTTTCAGAACTGACAATACTCACCAGCTCTTTCCTTGTAAGTAGGATATTTATTTAGCACAGTGACTTCTCTTAGATAGATATGAATTTAGTCAGATTTAGTCTAGCTGTTTTTATATTGATGTCAGAACTATCATACTGTATTATTTTAAGCATTTCCTGTGATCTCTGAACTCTTGAATAGCACTGTGTAGTAAGAAGTATTGTCTTGTGTTCTTATTACTTATTATTAAATATTTTAAACCTTTCAACAGTGGCTGTTTTATGTAGAGATAATTTAAGCTCTAAAGTACGTTGCATGTATATGGTGATACTGTCCAAGCCACTTCAAATAAGCCTTGCTGTTCGCCACACTTACCATTTGGATAATAATATTGCACAGCAATAATTGGACACTCTTTGATAAGGGCCTTGTTAGTAGCTGATATTACTGGCTGGTGGCAAGTGGTACTACTGTATAGTCCGGGCAGAAGGGACATAGCTGGAGAACCTGTGCCAGCCTTCCCCAGGAGTGGCTGTGTGTTTATATATAACTCATATCTCAAGGTATGTGTGCATGTGTCAGCTACTTGAGCAGGGACACAATGCACTAGTTGGACAGAGAGGGTGCTGGAGGTTTTAGCTTTACCACTAGGCTGAGATCTGGACCCTATAGCTGTGCCAATGGGGAATCTTATTGGGGATCTGGAGAGAAAGGGAGAAACCAGCCCCAGACTGACTGTGATCTCTGTGTGCTCTTAAGGGAAATTGTACTTTACTGTGTGTGTATTTCTTATCCTACCCAATGTAGATGCCCCCTCACTGGTGTTAGTGGTAAAGACTGAGGCTTCTCGATGGCTGGGCCAGTGTAAAGGGTGTCACATGTTAATTGTTTGGCAGTGGTGGGCTATCCACACCACATATTAATTGGTTGGCACATACTAATTGGCTTGTAGTGGTGTGGATAGTGAATTCCTCTAGCTTGTGTATAGTGATCACTGATGGTGTTTTGTACTCTAAATCAGCCACACAGTGAGTATTCAGAGTTCAGATCAGAATTGTTTTATTTATTTTGTGAGCTTAGTTCTTCAGGGAGAGAAGTAAGCATGTCAGCAGAGGAGTATGGCAAGCTGTCAAGGAGCCAGTTGTGTGAGATGAGCCAGGATAAGGGACTGTTGCATGGAAACCTGGCTAAGGTGGACATGATTGCAGCTTTGGTCACAGCTACATCAGACAACAGTAACCAGGAGGATGATCAGACTGACCGTGGAGATGTACAACACTCAGGGAATGGACAGCTCAACCTTTGTGCGGAGGACTTAAAAATCCATCTGGAGCTAAAGTGACTGGAATTGGAGGCCAGGTGTTTGGAAATGAAAGCTGTGGATAAGGAGAGCCAAAGGCAGCATGAAAAGGAGATGCTGACTCTTCATCAGGGTCATGGAGGTAATGGGGAAGGGAGTAACTGGACCCCAGAAGCACAAAAGGTCAGTACATTTCTTCAGTAGTTTACAGAGGGGGATCATTTTGATACTTTCATTCATATGTTTGACAGGGTATGTAAACAGTATGATGATCAAAGGCTCTGGGTACATTTCTGACCCCCTTACTCCATGGTAAAGCTATAACTATTTTGTCCAAAATGTCTGACGTAGACTGTTTTGATGATACTGCTGTTAAGAATTGTTTGTTAGAATTTTTTAAGCTAACACTTGAAACTTATAGGGAAAAGTTTTGTGAACATATACTCAAGGCAGATGAAAGTGTATGTGAATATGTTGCTGAACTAAGCACTTATTTTCGTAGGTGGGTGAGTGGATGTCAGGTCACCACTTTTGAAGGGCTGGCAGACCTTTTGGTGAAAGAACAAGCCCTTAGCACTTTGTCTGAGGACATGAGGATCTGGTTAGCTGATAGACAATGTGCTACTTCAGATGAGTTGAGGAAGAAGAGAGACCTATACCTAGCAAGCAGGGTATCCCTGCACAGGAAGAGGACCCCCAGTACTGCTCATGGGTCTAAAGGAACCCATGGTGGGCAGCCCAGACTGCCCCAACAGAATCTACCAGTAGCAGGGGAAGCCACTAGTCCAGGTACATGTCCAGGACCTAGGGTTAAATGTTTTGAATGCAACCAGTGGGGTCATGTAGCATACAGATGTCCACAGAGGCAAGGTGAGGAACAAAAGGTGAGAAAGCCAGTAAGTGGGGAAGACAAAATGCCAATAGTAGGTTGTCTTGAGACAACAGGGGTACCAAACTACCATCCTGCAGATGTCCTGATAGGGAAAGATTTGGATGAGGTAGTACCATGTGCTTATGCAGTTATATGCAGTCAGTCTAGGAGACAAGCATATGGTCTAGTAGCCTGGGGAGACCCAGACAGATTGCATACTTGCAGCCAGGACTGGTGAGGTGGTTACTTCAGGGAGCGAGCTACTCTGTAGCAGTGAAACTGAAGGTGAGCCACAGCTTCTTGTGGGTACTGATGTTCCCTTGGACAGAGTGACTGCAAAGGTAGAGGTGGGTAGTAGTACCCAGGCTAACAGTGAGGCACCGCTGTCAGAGGATGCCAGACTTCCTGTGGGAGGGGAGCTGGGGAGGGTTACAAAGAGAGAGTTGAGACAGGCTGAGCTCTCAGACCCTACATTTCAAGGCCTGAGAAAGGTAGCTAGTGAATGACCTGATTCTCAAGGGAAGGGGGAATCTGTATACTGGGACAAAGGGTTACTGTATAGAGAGTGGACCCCTAAGGGAGGGTAGAAGGTGAGATAATACGGCAGTTGGTAGTGCCTACAGCCTACCATCTGGTGCTTCTAGCCATAGCCATTGATATTCCCTTTGCAGTTCATATGGGCATAAAACATACAAAGAGACGTATTATGCAGAACTTCTATTGGCATGGTATTTCCAGAGATGTAACCAGGTTCTGCAGTGCCAAAAGATAGGAAGGCAGGAGACAAGGTGAGAGCATCTTTGATGCCTTTGCTTGTGATTGAGGAGCCATTTCAGAGGGTAGCTATGGATATTGTGGGGCCTCTGAGTACCGCAAGTTCCACAGGGAAAAAGTATATCTTAGTCTTATTGGATTATGCTACAAAATACCCTGAGGCAGTGGCTTTGCCCTCCATTGGGGCAGAAAAGGTGGCAAATCCTTTGTTAGAGATTTTCAGCAGGGTAGGTCTCCCAAAATAAATACTGACTGACAGAGGTACCAATTTCATGTCAGACCTGCTGGCTTGTCTGTGGAAGTATGGTGGGGTGAAGCTCCTAAAGACCACCCCCTACCACCCCCAGGAATAATAGTCTTGTTGACAGGTTAAACTCTACACTCAAGTCCATGTCAGGGACATCTGCAGACCAGTTTAAGAGGGAGTGAGAAACATATTTTCCCCATCTGTATTTTGCTTACAGAGAGGTTCCCAGAAATCCACAAGCTTTCACCCTTTGAGTTGCTGTATGGGCATAGGATGAGGGGACCTCTAGATTCAATTTGAGGTGAGTGTGAATATCACAAGGGGTTTGTTGTGTCATATGTCCTAAACCTCAGTACAAGGCTTAGGGAACTCATGGGCTTGGCCCAGGAGAACCTGGCAGAAGCCCAACAACAGAAAAAGGTCTGGTATTACTGGAATGCTCGAGCTAGAGAGTATGCTGTAGGGTAGCAGGTAATGGTTCTCATTCCTGTCAGACACAACAAGCTGCAAGCAACTTTGGAGGGACCCTACAAGGTGGTAAGAAAGGTAAGTGATGTTAACTACATGGTGGAACTGCTAGGCAGGAGGCAGGGGCACAAATTGTACCATGTTAACATGATGAAACATTATCATGATAGGGAGGCCCTTGTGCTGAGTATTTGAAGTGGATTGCAGGAGGAGTCTGTGGGAGATCTGGCGATTGATCTCCTCAGTGAAGCTCGGACTAACAGCTCAGAGGAAGGGGTGGCAATGTCCAAGCAGCTATCTCCTACCCAGGTTCAAGAAATCTGAGCAGTGTTACAGGAGTTTGGGGACATGTTCACTGGGAAACCAGGGTGTACCCAGCTGGTGCGGCACCAGGTGGATACAGGACCCCAAAGGCCTATTAGACAGGCCCCTTATAGGGTGCTTGAGAGAGTCAAACAGAGTCTGTGGGAGGAGATGCAGGAAATGTTGGAACTAGGGGTAATTCAGTGGTGCTGGTGCTAAAGAAGGATGACTGCACCAGGTTCTGTGTGGACTACAGGAAATTAAATAGTCACACAAAGTTAGATGCTTACCACATGCCTAGGACAGATGAGGCCCTAGAGCAGCTGGGTGGGGCTAAGTATCTTACAACCATTGATCTTACCAAGGGTTATTGGCAGGTGCCCTTGACTCCCAGTGCTAGAGAGAAGTCAGCCTTTGTGACTCCTTTTGTCTGTTATGAGTTCACAAAGATGCCCTTTGGGATGAAATATGTCCCAGCAACTTTCCAGAGGCTGGCCGATTATATCCCAGCAGGAGCAGGAGGGTTTGCCCTTGCTTCCCTAAATGATATTGCCATCTACAGCCATTCCTGGCAAGAGCACCTTCAACATGTCAGGGAGGTGCTGGGCAGATTACAGAGGGCAGGGTTGACCATTAAGCCCAGCAAATGTCAGGTGGGTATGGCAGAGGTCTCCTACCTGGGTCATAGAGTGGATAGTGGTAAGATCATGCCAGAACCTGCCAAAGTAGAAGCCATTCAGGCATGACCTGCACCTGTTACCAAAAAGCAGGTGAGGCCATTCTTAGGGACAGTAGGGTACTACAGAAAGTTTGTCCCCGTTATAGTACCATAGCTGCTCCCCTCACAGACTTGACAAGGAAAAACAGGCCAAATAAGGTAGTGTGGACCCCAGCATGTAAGTGGGCATTCCAGAAGCTTAAAGAAGCATTGGGAGGACCCCCTGTGTTAGCCAGTCCAGATTACAGCAAATAATTTGTTGTGCAGGTAGATGCTTTGAATCATGTGGTGGGTGCTGTACTTAGCCAGATTTCTAAAGAGGGAGAAGAGCACCTAGTGGTTTATCTCAGCCATAGGCTCCAACCCAGGGAGGAATGCTATGCAGCTGTAGAAAAGGAATGTCTAGCCATAGTGTGGGCACTGCAGAAACTTCAGCCTTATCTGTATGGAAGAAAATTCACTGTAGTTACAGACCACACTCCCCTAATATGGTTAAACAGAGCCAGCCAGCAAAATGCCAAGTTGCTAAGATGGAGCCTAGGGTTGCAAGCATATGCTATGTCAGTGCAGCACTGCAGTGGTAATACCAATGCCAACACAGATGGGCTGTCAAGTAAGGGAATAGGGTAAGGTATACTCAGATAGACCTAAGCCTCTCAGGCGATTCTCAAGGGTCACTTGAAAAACTAGCTTGAGTTGTCCAGGGGGGACATATGTGAAGATATGTGAAGGCTGCCAGCCTAGCTAGATAGAATTTTGTAGATAATTCTGTCATTTGTAAATATTAATGTAAGCCACATGCTTGTTCTCTTTGTTAAATTTTGAACTTCAAAAATGCAACCACATTGCACTCTGCTGGAGGAAAGCTGATAAGTTAAGCAGTGTATAATTGTATGATCTGAAAACTCGGAGCAGAGATATCTGGATGAAGGAATTCTTGCTATTGTTTGAGACCAGAGTTAATTGCTAGAATTTGCATGTATGATGTCTTTTACTGCTGTAGCTTCCTGACCAGGTGCAAGATCAAAAGGGCTGCTAAATTCTGAGTTTCTGTTAGCCTGGGAATCAGAGGAAAAAATTATGTAATCTGAAATGAGTCAGTAGTACTGTGTTATCAATTTAGGAGAGAGAGAGAGACTCAGGGCATTTTGCATTTGTTTTCACTACTGACAATAGTCACCAGCTCTTTGCCTTGTAAGTAGGATATTTAGTTAGAGCAGTGACTTCTTTTAGATAGGAATTTAGTCAGATTTAGTCTAGCTGTTTTGTATATTGATGTCGGAATTATTCTACTGTATTATTTTAAGCATTTTCCTGTGATCTCTGAACTCTTGACTAGCACTGTGTAGTAAGAAGTATTGTCTTGTGTTCTTATTATTTATTATTAAATATTTTTAAACCTTTCAACTGTGGCTGTTTTATGTAGAGATAATTTAAGCTCTAGAGTACATTGAAAGTATATAGTGATACTGCCCAAGCCACTAGAAATAAGCCCTGCTATTCATCACAAGTATCAGTTGGATAATAATATTGCACAGTAATAATTGGACACCCTTTGATAAGGGCCTTGTTAGTAGCTGATATTAGTGATTGGTGGCAAGAGGTACTACTATATAGTCTGGACAGAAGGGGCATAGCTGGAGAACCTGTGTCAGCTTTCCCCAGGAGTGTATGTGTGTTTGTATATAACTCATATGTCAAAGTGTGTGTGTGTGTGTGTGTGTGTGTGTGTGTGTGTGTGTGTGTGTGTGTGTGTGTGTGTCTGTATGTGTGTGAGCTACTTGGGCAGGGACACGAAGCACTGGTTGGACAGAAAGGGTGCTGGAGGTTTTAGCTTGACCACTAGGCTGAGATCTGGACCCTATAGCTGTGCCAATGGGGAGTCTTATTAGGGATCTGGAGAGAAAGGGAGAAAACAGCCCCCGACTGACTGTGATCTCTGTGTGCTCTTAAGGAAAATTGTACTTTACTGTGTGTGTATTTGTTATCCTTCCCAATGTGGATGCCTCTCACTGGTGTTAGTGGTAAGGATTGAGGCACCTTGATTGCTGGGTCAGTGCCACTGACATCACAAACTTAAAGACTCATTTCTGCATTTGTATATCATGTAGCTTTGTCATCAATCATTTGTCTGTGTAAGCCCCTCCTGTAGTATATTATCATCATTGGTGGACTCAGTAATTACACCCAATATGCAGGAATCAGCAAACTTGGTAAGCCAAAGGGCATGCACTTTAGCTTGAACTGTCGAGAAATAGATTCCAAACAGTAAAGGGCCGAGCACAGATTGCAGGGGTACACCAGTGGTAACAGCTCTACTGGTGCAGGTTGACTCACCAGCTTTCACAGTGTGTATTCTGTCGGTGAGCCAATTGGTTGCCCATTTAGTGGTGTAAGGGTTAATCCTCAGATAGGAGAGATTTGCAATTATATCTGCATGGGGGAACTGTGTCAAAACCCTAGGACAGATCACAATAGGCAGTATGTACTGTCTTACCTTATTTCAGGCCTATCACACAGAATCAATGGGCTGTGGCAACATCATAGATCACCTATGACGTGACTCAGCACATACACCTTCCTGATACAGTTGAATTCACACTTCAGCACATCCTTCACATGGGCTATGTTCCCATAGAAGGGTGTAGATCACCATACATCCATCTGAGCTGAGGGATCAGCAACTGATTCATGCATGTATAAACACATCCTGACTCTCCTCAACTGTGAGGTAGACCAACATGTCATCATGGACTTTTTCTAAATGGACACTAGTAATATCCTGGCTGTGTGCAACAGACCTATATGAGTTGTTAATGTTACATCATGTCTGTTACATCTGACAGATGTCCTAAAAGAGGTCATCGGGGGCATGCATGATGATGACAACACTATCATCTTGTGTAACTTGACCAGGTCAAGGCATTTTACACAAATCCACACTGAGCTATTCACTATCAAATGTGGCCAAAAACAGCTATATCACCAAGTGGATAGATCAGTGTATCACATACATGGCATCTCACTATGCTGAAATGTGTCAAGTGACCTACATGTAAGGTCCAGTGATCAGGTCCATACATCAGGGCTGTCTGCTAGGCTCTTTTCTGCCCATTAGTTAAGTGATGGACAACACAGATGACATCATGTGTCCTAACAGCTGCCTGAAGGACTACAGATTGTGGGCAATCATTAACTACAGCTGGGATATTAGTATAATTCAGACAGCATCAACACATACCAAAGACTGCTGCCACAGCTAAGACTACAACTGCAATGACAACAAAGTATGGGGGATTTGTTAATTCAGGAAAGCAATCACAAAACCCAAGTATAATGTGGACACCACACCCTATAATCAGACCAATAAGTATTTGATCTGTGTCCTGGGGTAGATGGTAAGTGGAATGTCCATTGATGGCTGCTGCCTTGTATGTAACACAAGTACTGAGTATGTGAAGGATATCCACATCAGAAGCCATAATACCTCCATATTTCCCATCCTTCAACACAACAATAACTGAGTATAATGCACCCTTCTTCATATACCCCCCTACACATCTTCCACTGATGTGTAACTGAAGCGTACCACCTTCATCACAGTGAACTCTCACACAGCTTATTGGCCATACCTAGGTATTCTTTTTGTGGCACAAGCATCCTGTCTGATGGTGCGGAACACCCATCAAATTGTTACACCAGATGCATGTCTGTTGCCTGTTCTGTTGATGCACACATTGAATACATAGGTGTTTGACAACATTAATGGCATGGACATCATTAGTGACAGTGTGGATTGTGCAATATATATACATATATATATATATATATATATATATATATATATATATATATATATATATATATATATAAAATGTGTGTGTGTGTGTGTGTGTGTGTGTGTGTGTGTGTGTGTGTGTGTGTGTGTATATATATATATATATATATATATATATATATATATATATATATATATATATATATATATATATATATATATATATATATATACATACATATATATATATATATATATATATATATATATATATATATATATATACATATATACATGCATACACACTTTATAATCTTAAAATATTGAAACATCGAATTTCAGTATATCAAGACTATAAAGTCAAAGCTGCAGAACACCGAAACCCCAAAACTGTGAAAGTTAAAATCGTGAAGTCAAACACATCATAGACGACACTACACATACACAACACTACCCACACTACAAAAAATCCAAAAAAATATGAAGATAAATATAAGGGAAAAGCACAAAATAAACAATTTACTGATGACCCAAAAATGATTTATAGAGAATTGGGAAATAAGGTAAAAGGAATTTATAGACTGCCAAAAAAAGAGGAAGTAGATACATTTTGGAGAAGTATCTGTGAAGACCCTGTGGAACATAACAAAGATGCTAAATGGATAAAAGAAGTTAAGGAAAGAATAAGAAGTTTAAAGGTACAGGATATGAAATGGGATGAAATAACAGCCAGATAAATTGAAATAAAGTTGAGAAAAGCCTCTAAATGGAAAACCCCAGGCCCATATGCAGTACCTAACTTTTGGCTTAAAGTATCAACTTCTTTGCACGAGGATTTAGCCATGAGTAAGAACTATTTATATGCACACCCCAAACATACACCGCACTGGATAACAACAGGAAAAACAATGCTCTTACTTAAGAGTGAACCTGCAAGCTACCCTAAAAATTATAGACCAATAACTTGTCTTCCGACGACGTACAAAATATACACGGGAATTGATGCTGACAGAGTTTATAGTAATTTACAAGAAAACTCAATTATGGCAGTAGAACAAAAGGGCAATAAAAGAAAGTCATATGGAACACAGGACCATTTGTTGTTAAACAAAGTTATAGTGGAGAATTGTAAGAAGGGGAAGAATCTAAGTATGGCATGGATTGACTACAAAAAAGCATTTGATAGTATCCCACATTCATGGATAAAAGGGTGCTTAAAAATGTATGATACACCCTACACTGATTGACTACATTAGAGTAACCATGAAACAGTGGCAGACCACTTTGCAATTAAGCCATGATAAAGGACAGATTATTATCCCAGGGATAAAAATTCAAAGGGGGATATTCCAGGGTGACTCTCTGTCACACTTGCTATTCTGCCTTGCCATTAACCCGTTAAGCTGTTTACATAACAGCTTAGGCCATGGCTATAATTTGGCTTCCAGAAAACAACAAAGTCTAATGACTTCTCATCTTCTCTTTGTCGATGATTTAAAATTGTATAGCTCATCAGATGAGGAACTGAAAGCACAGCTGCAGGTTGTCAAAACATTTTCAGATGATATCGGAATGTCATTTGGTCTTGATAAATGTGCAAAAGCAACCTTTAAAAAGGAAAATTGCAGCACCAGGAAAACATCAGTTTGGGATAAGAATGTGATATAAAAGAACTTGAGCAAAAGGGGGTGTATAAATACTTGGGAATTGATGAAGGATCAGCAATAAAGCATGAACAAATGCGAATAAAACTTAGTAAGGAGTACTTTAGAAGACTTAAATTAATCCTGAAAACAGTATTGACAACTAGGAACAAGATCCAAGCTATAAATCAATTTGCTCATTCTGTCCTAACTTATAGTTTTGGAGTGATTGACTGGTCCCAAAAAGTGTTGGATAGATTGGATATTAAAACAAGAAGGATACTTCATGCCCACCAAATTATTTATAAAAATCAATGTATACC
>NC_056731.1:653150936-653208436 GCF_019279795.1 Protopterus annectens
TAATTATTATATTTGATACTTCAATGTGTTCTATTTTTTTGTATTCTTATGTCTTGGAGATTTTTCACCAGGTGACAGAAAAGGGGTACTGGGCAATTGGGCTATCGTTGTAAACAGAAGCAAATTAATCAATAAACTTAGTAAAAACTATCTATAAAGCATTTCAGTTTTTCTTTGTCTGAGTTATACTGCACTTTGACTACTTTAGAAACACTAATAGTTTTTCAGTTCTTTGTGTCAGATAGTCTTTTAAGTGATGAGTAGCTACAATCAGCACAGTACATGTCAGGGATCATGTTGTCATTTTCAACATATGACACAGTCTCTTTTAGAGTAGTGAGGATCCTTTTACCAGAAACTAGAAACAGTTTTAGTGTAGCTGGGTATAAGATATGAACTTGAATATTTTGTTGTTCGGAAGCTGAATGAATGACCAGCAGACTCTTCTCTTCTCCATGTTTTTAACTGACTAGTCACTGTCAAATCTAATAGTTTTGTTATTAATTTTAATGGGAATGTTCCTCAAGGCAGTACTAAGCATATTTTTTATCCAAGAAGGAAATAAACAATAAGAGATTTTGGAGGTACATTTGTGTTTAAAGAAACTTTACCCAAGGATCACTATCCTCTTTCAATACCCAGAGGTATACCTTCTTGTAAGTTAATTGCTATGAGTAATTAAGCTGGAAGAAATTTGATCATATTGTCAATCTCCATTTCTTCAAGCCTACTAAAAATATTTAATGTTGCTTCTTCATTCAGATTCAGTAAAGCCTGCACGGTCCGTTTACACCATATTCACAGCGAGGTGGGACGTGCACACAGTAGCAAACTGTTTTGGATTCAGTAAGTTGCTCTACACTGTCTGTAAAGCCACACAAGCAAAGAAAAATAGTGGCATGCTAATTACAGCATAAGTAGCTGAATTGTATGCTAATCAAAGAATCCAAGCTGGAGGAGCTATTCAACAAGCTATAAAGCAACTGTGTAGACTCAGTGCTGGTTTACCCAGTGAATTCTAAAACCTATTGGAATACAGCCATGGAAAGGAGTCTACACACACACACAAAAAATGCTAGGGGTTGATGTTGCATTAATTCATGTGTATGTACAACAGGCTGAAGTCTATGCAGCTGCTGCTGCTAACAGACCACGGCCAAGAAGGAGAAGAGTTTTCAGACCCCTGTTAACTTATCACATTCTGCATGATGTGGAAATTGCAGAGCACTACAGGGTAGATACAGACACACTACAGGAACATTGCAACCTCTGTCGTCCTCATCTCAGAGCCAGGACAAACCAAGGGTACCCATCCCAGGGGAGACAAAGGTATATGTACCACTTAGAATTTTAGCTACAGGTATCTTTCAGAGACCGACAGGGGACATGCTGGGAGTGTCACAGGCATCAGCATCCAGGATCCTCCATCTAATTCCTGAATGCTATACTCCAACATGCCAGTGGCCACATATATTTTTCCATTACTCCTGAGGATAGGGCCAAAAATATGCAGGAGTTCTACCCTGCAGCAAACTACCCTGAAGTACTGGGTGCCATGGATTGCACACATGTAGAAATCAAGGCATCACCTGGGGAACAGGAAAGGCTCTACATAAATAGAAAGGGCTTTCATTCTATTGACTACGAAGTTGTGTAATGCCAACAGAATCATCTTGAATGTATGTGCTGGCAACCCAGGCAATTACCACGACTCAAATATCTGGCATACCTCCTAACTGTATCAGATGTTCACTACAGGGGATATCTCACAGGGTCATTTGCTGAAGGATGCAGGTTATGCTCTGGAACCATGGCTGATGATGCCCATCAGAAATGCACACACACTTGCTGAAGAATGCCATAATGAGGCATACACTCACACCAGAAATATCATAGAGACTGTGTTGGGCTGCTGAAGTAGCGGTTCCAGTGCCTAGATTAATCTTGGGGAATCCTGCAGTACAATCCATGTACATGTACTGAAATATTCACAGTATGTGCCATGCAGCACAACTTCATCTTGAGAAAACAGCTACAGCAGGATCAACAAGGAGAAGGGGCACACACTTTACCTACCCATGTAATGGCTGTGTATTGCCAGCTTCAGTCAGAATCAGCCCTGAACTAAAACTGTTGCACCTGCTGTATTTATAAGGTAAGTGTTGAACCTGGAGTGTATTGTGTAATAATACAAATGAATGGCATATCCTTGCATGTTGTTACTTGGTAGAGTAAGCAAGTAAAATGTGGGTAATTTGTACAGAAATGACCTTAACATGTGACAGCAGAGTCTTATTTGACTTATATGTGTCCATTATTAAGTAGTAGGTTTCAGACATCAATGATTCACACAGTCATACCTCTCAAAAGTACTGATGGTCACCACATGTCCTCATTTTAGCACCATACATTTGTACTACAAAACCCTTAAAGAGCAACATTAGAAACAATTACCAATTCAACATCACAAGTGCAGATATACTAAGCACTAAGTCAGCTATGCACACTGAGCAACAGACTCAAAACTTATGAATCCCTGAATACAAGAGATAGAAAATGGGGATATGGAACAGTTATCATCACTTTCTCAGGGTGTTGAGTGGAAGGGCAGGAAGCCTAGGCTGACACAAATGGTCAGTGAGTGTGTGTGATTTGGAAAGAGAAGCAGGCAGACATTCAGATAAAGTAATAAATGGCCAGTGAGACAAAATGAGTTTTAAGCTTCACTGTTGAACAATGTAACTGCTGTGTGTGTACCTGTATGGGTCCTCCAGATGAAATTGGTGTGTGAGTGCCTGCATGAACACAGCCAAGCTCTGTACTAGTTCTACATCTTGGTATGTCAGACATGTGTGAGCTATGCATGGTAGATGTAGATCAGTGTGTATATTGAACCTAGTCAGCCATTGTAGCTAGACAGCACATGCATATAAGCTACTGAGCATGTGCGAGATCAGTGCCATTTTGTGCAGTCAGTGTGAATGTAAGCTTGAATGGAGATGCACATGTGTATGTTAAAAGTAACAAGTCAGTCAGTAAGCATAGGAAGTATGAAGTATATGAACAAGTTACAGCTCCTGATGTGTGTATGTATAATAAATGACTTGAATGCATACCCAGCCTCAGTGCCTCATATGACTATACGAGAAATGCAACATGGTGTCAGAATGGGATCTGATGTTGAAGCAGCTCGCAAACCATTAAGCACATAGTTATGAGTGGAATAATATCCAGGAGTGAATGCGCAAACAGGTCAGGGGTTATTCGAAGTTACTTAAATTCGTTTCAAATGATTTTCAGTTGCCAAACATGTGGCATAGCATTCAAAGCATTCAAAATAATTTCCAAGATGTTCAAAATGTCCGAGATAGTGGCATAATATTTAAAATGTTTGAAATAATCTCCGAAGTGTTTAAAATGTTCGAAAAGACTAAAATGTCTGAATTTTTTCACAATGTCCACCTGTTTAACCATAACTAAGACTTTTTGAAGTGTCTGAAGTGTCTGGAGTGTTCGAGGTATTTGCAGTGTTAAAATAAAGCATTTTTGGAGAGATTGTTGTGCTCGTGAGCAAAATTACAAGTACCAGCTCTATACTTATGTTTAAAAAAAATTTGTTGTTATGGCAGAGGGATTTCGCAGACCTGAACTACTGGTGTTTGATAATAATATTGCTCAGAATTGATGAGTGCTTGAGCAGGAATACAATATTTTCATACAGGCTGCACTTTCTGATAAAAATGCACGTACAAGAGCATTTATACTTCACAATTTAGTTGACTCAGAGGTCATTGAGCAGGAACGTTCATTTGTGTATGCACCTGCCGTGTATGCAGGGGAGGAGGGCAACTGCCATATTGTGATACAGGTTGAAATGCTGGAAGACCTTAAGTGTTTAAAACATAAATTGAAACAATATGTAACTGTCAAATGAATATTACAATGGAAAGGCACAAATTTTACACAAGAAGTCAAAAGCCTGGTGAAACTATTGCAGCATATATTACCGACTTAAGAAATAAAGCAAAATCATGTAGATTTGGTGATGCACAAGATGAGTTAATAAAAGACCATCTCATATGTGGTGTTAATAATGATGCAGTGAGAAAGCTTTTGCTTCGAGATAGTGAATTAACACTGAGCAAAGCCATTGAGATTTGTCAGGAACTTGAGATTACAGAAAAGCATACAAATATGCTTATGAATGAAAAAAAGCATGTTTGCAGTATCTGCTAGTACAAATGTTGATAGTGTGCAGCAGAAAGTTAAGATGAAAAAAAAAGTATAAACTGAGAGGCAGTGTAACATCCAACTTCATTGTTAACTGTCTCAATTGTGGAGGCAGTCATGAACCTAAACGGGAAAAGTATTTAGCTTTTGGTCAACAATGTTACAAATGTAAAAAGTGAAATCATTTAAAAAGGCTTTGCAAGTCTAAAGTGTCTAAAACTTATATTAAAAGAGAGTATCCAAAGAAGCACGTAGATCAGATAGAGATTGTAGTAAACTCTGAGAGCTGTGAGCAAACTTTCTTTATTGATGGTGTCTCTGTGAGTGATGAAACAGTTAATACAGTAAATTATCAGTTGTCAGCAAAGAGTGAAATATTTTGTAATGTACAAATTAATGAGAAACATGTAGAGCTTAAAGTAGACACTATATCTAAGTGTAATGCTATATCAGCACAAATGTTTGCTGAAGTAAAAGCTGGTGAGAAACTTGATTCAGCAAAATGTGCAAAATGAGTTGCTTATGGTGGTGAAGAGACTCAAACTGATGGCGCAATAGTTCTTTCATGCCATTCTGCTGGAAACAGCTATGCCTTGCAGTTTTACATAGTCAAAAACACATGCAGTCACTGTTAGGCCTCAAAGACAGTCTGAAAAAGGGACTGATTTAATTTAATAGAGATCCACCATATAAGCCTGAATAACAACAATAGTTTTACACAGAATATTTTTAGTGAATATGCTGATATTTTCAAAGACGAGCTTGGTAAACCTTCAGTCACATATTCCATAAATTTAAACCATGAAGTAAACCCAGTTGTCAAACCAGCATGGAAGATTCCAGTAGCAATGTAGAGTAATTTAAAAGCAGAACTAGAAAAATGGTGAATTTAGGTGTCCTTACTCCAGTAGAAGAACTCACTGAATGGGTGTCCTTCATGGATGTACTTCATAAGAAAAGCTCAGATGATATTTGAATATGTATTGATCCAAGAGACTTAAACAAAGCACATAAGCATCCTCATCATCCAATGCCTACATTAGAAAAGGTAGCCACACTCATGCTAAATTCCACTGTTTTTTCAGTCTTAGATGCAAAAAGCTCATTTTGGCAAATTTCACTGGATCGCAAATCTTCATTGCTAACTACATTCAGTACACCATTTGGTAGATACAGATTTTTAAAAATGTCATTTGGAATTAATTCTGCCAGTGAGGTATTTCAAAGTGCCATGGAACAATTGTTTTCTGTTTATCCATGTACTGTTATAGTAGACAACATTATTGTTGGAGGCAATGGTGAAGACAAACGTGACATAAATCTCAGAAAAGTTGTAGACCATGCACGTGAAGTAAATCTCAAGCTGAATCCTCAGAAATGTAAATTCAAATTGAAAGAAGTTACTTATGTGGGACGTTTGTTTACCAGTTCTGGTTTCCAACCAGATCCATCTAAGCAAACAGCAAATTGTTAAAATGTCAGTTCCAGAGAATGCCACATCTTTACAATGCTTTCTAGGTGTGGTCAACTATTTGGGAAAGTTCATCCCAGACTTGAGTGAACTTTCTTCACCATTAGTCGAGTTGACATGCAAAAATGTAAACTGGTCCTGGTTGGAACAACACCAAAGAGCATTTGATATTCCGTAGAAGAAAATTGCCAGTCCACTCACATTGAGAAATTATGATGCTCATAAACCTGTAACTCTTTCTTGTGATGCTTCAAGGTAGGGCCTTGGTGCAGAATGTCTTCAAGAAGACATACCTGTTACTTATCCATCAAGAACTTTAACTCAAACAGAGATGCATTATGCACAAATAGAAAAAGAACTTTTGACAGTAGTGTTCACATGTTCGAAGCTCAATGATTATATTTATGGCAGACCTATCCAGATAGACTGATCACCAACCACTAGTGACAGTTTTGAAAAAGCCAATGCATACAGCCCTATCTCAATTGCAATGCATGATGTTAAAATTGCAAAAGTACAATTTCAATATTGTTTACAAAAAGGACAAATATTTGAAAAAACAAACAGAACGGACCCAAAGCGTAACTACAAAAACCTTTACTGGTGCTTCCTTATACCTCAAACACTGCCTTCAAGGACACATACTTGTACCTTGCTGAGGCTTTGTCACACACACCCAAAGGATAGAGCAGCATGAAAATGAAACAACAAACTTGGAAGTCAGAAATTTTTCATCATCATGGCTTGGTGAACTAAGAAATTACACAGCTTCAGACCTAATTCTCCAGAAGTTGAAAAACATTATCAGTCAAGGATGGCCAACATGACAATCTAGTTTACCATTTGATATTCAGCAGTATTTTCCTTATAGAGATGAGCTTATGATGGAAGATGGAATCATCATGAAAGGTCCAAAAGTGGTAATTCCTAAAGTATTACAACAGGAATATATTAAAATTTTGTACTGTAGTCATTCAGGTACTGATTCAACCAAAAGAAGGGCAAGAGGCATTGTATTTTGGCCTTCTGTGTCTAAAGATATAGAGAACCATGTTCAATTTGCAACAGCACCAAACCACATCAACAAAAAGAACTGTTTCAGCTACACCAAATTCCTGAATTACAATGGTCAACGGTTGCTGTAAATATTTTCAAATAATGGAATGGTCAACATTACTTGGTGTTAGTAGACTCTTACTCAGATTTGTTTGAAATTGACCTACTTCCTAACTTGATGTCCAGCCCAGTCATTACAAAATTGAAGAGACATTTTTTGTCCATGATAGTCAACATAAAGTCATGTCTGACAATGGTGCACAGTTTACTAGTCAGCAGTTCAAGAAATTTGATGAGTCTTGGGACTTTGTTCATATTACCAGTAGTACCGAGTATCCACAAGCTAATGGTTTAGCTGAATGTGCAGTTCATAGTGCAAAGTGTTTGTTGGAGAAATCCAAAAGAGAGGGTAAAAATGTTTTCCTTAACTTACTCACTCTCAGAAACATTCTTTGAGACAACTTGCTTGGTTCACCTGCTCAAAGACTGATGTCCAGACAAATGTGAACAACTCTTCTGATCAGCAAGCAATTGTTAGTACCAAATGCAAAGAATAATAGAGTGGTCAAGACTCAAATTTTGAGAAAACGTCAGTCACAAAAGTTGCACTGCGATAAACCAGTAAATCCCTTCGACCATTCTTACAAGGAGAAGTAGTGAGAATGCAAACATCCAACGGTTATGATCATGTAGGAAAGGATTACAGAAGGAACTATAGACAAGTTTTACCTGTCTCAGAACCAGTGCCACAGCAGATTGCCTGTGCCAAGACTCTAATTTCCAGAGTGACTCAACTGTTTGAATTCAAAAGGACAGTGTGCTTTCTTCAAGCAACTCTTAAACCCAGATGTTCCAGCATTGAATGAATCCCCAGATACTACCCTGTTGCTAAACCCAGTTAGAATTTCTATGAAACTAGATCAGGTAGAATTTGAAAACCTAATCCTAAATACCCACCAAAAGCAGCTTTTCACCAATAAACTTGTAAAAACAAATAAAGAAAATAGCGGTATCTTCTTAGGTTACCACACTTTAATAAAACAATAAAATCACCTCCAGTTAGCGCTTTCGTCTCAACTCTACAGAGACTTCTTCAGTGTGCTAGTGTGTTTCTTAAATGTTTTCAAATGCATTAAGTATTTTAGGAAATGTATTAAGTATTTCATAAGTGTATTTTTAAATGTTTTTCTTAACTTTTTTGTAGTATTTTCACAAAGTTAGCTTTTTGGAAGTTGCAAGGAAGAGGAAGTGTCATTTTACAGTGAATGTATTATGTGATGAGTTTAAACCATGTGACAACTGAAGCTTTAAAAAAGGAATTTTGTAGAAGTTAACCTTAGTCTGAAGAAGTCCCTGTAGAATTGAGATGAAAGCGCTAACTGGAGGTGATTTTATTGTTTTATTAAAGTGTGGTAACCTAAGAAGATACCACTATTTTCTTTATTTCTAATCCTAAATACACAGCAATTTGGACTTGAAAACAGTTGTGTTTTGTTGAAATGTTGTCTAGCTCTTAAATATGCCCTTGTTCTTGTATTTTGCAATGTCAAACAAAATTAAAGAGGGAGGATGTAGATCAGTGTGTATATTGAACCTAGTCAGCCACTGTAGCTAGAGAGCACATACATCAGTGCCATTTTGTGGAGTCAGTCAGTTTGAATGTAAGCTTGAATGCAGATGCACATGTGTATGCATTAGAAATAACAAGTCAGTCAGCGAGCATATGAAGTACGAAGTATATGTACAGGTTAAAGCTCCTGATGTGTATATATATATATATATATATATATATATATATATATAGTAAATGACTTGAACCCATTCCCACCCTCAGTGTCTCATTTGAATACATGAGATATGTGACAGTAGAGGTGGCAGTAAATCATGGTCGTACCGGCCCAAAAGAACTGGTTCTGCCAGGAGTTGCACTGGCACTTTCACATCCACGGTCAGATGCACTGTAGCTACCTGAATGTGACTGCTATCTGATGGACAAGCTCCCCTCACAAGGATGCCCAGGACCACAACCCCATGGCATGCTACATCTGGTTGTGGACGGCTCAACTACTGACAGAGCAGTGGAAGTACTGCCACTATAGGAGCATGATCAGGCACAGCCACATTGGCTAACTGCAGATAATGTGGCTGACCTACACCCACAATGATGACGTCCCCCTCCCAGCTGACATTCCATCATAGACACTACACATTCCAACATGTCATTCATCTGATCCATTGAATGGGCAACATGGGGAGGCAGTCTCACATGTCAGCCTGTGCCACATCTACAACCCTAAGCATTTCTCTGCAGAACCTGTGGGAACATGCTTGTGCCTCCATGACAGAACAAAACATATGTTGAGTGGCACTGGAAGAGACACCTGGATCAGGTGGAGGATGGACAGCAGGCCTCCACCAAGCACCCATAACAACCTTCCTGCATGGCCCCTAGCCCACACTTTGGCTATGGCCAGAGTCAACAGGAACTGAAGCTGCAGTAACCACACTTCTTTGATCAATTGTCTACCTCCACACGCCCAATATCTGAGTGCTCACTGGAATGGGTAGGCATAGGCCTTCTGGCTTGTCCGATGGAATTACAGGGGAAGGCAGAATGCCAACCTCAGTGTCAGATTCAAGCTCTGCACCCCCACTGTGCTTCTGTTTGGCCATCATCATCATCGGAGTCTGCTGATACACTGACATCAAGTGGTAGAAGTCACACACTTCCACTATCATGATCACCTGGGATAATAAGCAACAAACGCAGGAAAAAACTTAACTCCTACTCTACTATAGCCCAATATATGCTAACAAAGTAACAAAAGTGCCACTATTACAGACAGTAAAGCAATACACACAACACTCCTGACACTAACATCACACACTAAATATTTCTGTGAACTGCTCATCAGTACTGACATAAAAATATTTGGCTTACCTTATGCAGATGATTGTAGGCTCCCTGTGCTGGATAGTCCTGGAAGAAGTAAAGCAAAAGGTAAGGATAACATCATCAAAATTAACAGTAACACAGAGGGTAAAACGTTTTGCCCTTTATATGTCCATTAACTATACTTTCAACAAGAACTTGAATCATAAGTCCAACCTAAGCCCCATGTGTAATCATTCAGAATGTGTTGTTAACTGTAGCAATCTACAACCCCCCCTAACCAATATCTCGTTAAACAAAACGTATGTATTGATGACAGTATTTTACTATTCAGTAGTATTTTACAACTGAGATACATAAGCCTACCTGGAAGCTCCTCCTAGGACATACTTGCTGTCCCTGAAACAGTAGCACCAATGTCAAGGATGTGCTGTTCTGCACTTTCCTGAGCGCTGTCATGATCCCTGACAGTGGACAGGAACTCTTCATTTGCTTTTAGTGGTGGCTCTGTAGCAGGGCCCCCAGTACCCATCTAATCACGGGCCATTGCAGCTGCCCTCCTCCTTGCAGATAAGATCATATATCTGATCATATTTTCTGCTGGAGCCACCTACTGCATTTGCATCTGCAACTATCTGCTGCCAAACTTGCATTCTGCCTAACAAATCTCCATGTCCCCTCTCAAGCAGAATGTCACCATGTTGCCTAAAAGCTTCCACAATAACCTATTTCTCAGAGTCACTAAAGGGTTGTTCTTGGAGATTGAGACACCTGGGTGCCATAGTCATGAGTGTCCTAAAACACGACAGAAAGATAATACACATAAATGTCACATAACTAAAAAATACATGTTCCCAGAAAAGGTAAGCATTTCAGTATTACCTACTGGAGAAACATAAAACAGTCTAGATATTTGAAAAATGAACAACATGAATTATGTGGTTGTAACATATTACATTCACATACAAAGCAAGGCCGGATACAAAGCAAGGGAGAGTAACAATAGCAAGATATCCTTGATTGTGCCAAAACAGAAACGCAGCTTTGCTCCCCAAACCCCAAAACAACAGGAAAATGACACATTTTGCTAACAAACCATCAGTGAAATGCTAAAAGTGCTATCAAATGAAATGTTCCCAAAACATGTACATATGTAACACATTACATTCCATTTTAAACTATTGCCAATCATGTATACCTGTGAAATGCCCTGACAAACATGCCCATGCCATCAACACACTTCTAAGTAATCCATACAGAAAACAGCAGCATTTGCTAATTAATATATTATATAACATGAAAAAGATTTTTCTTAAATGACATTTCAGTATCTGCATTATATAGCTGAAAAATGCACGCATACCTTCTCAAGTTCAGTAGTCTTCTGCACAGATATATTCCAGAGTAATAACCTCTTCTGTGTTCTCCACATAAATATGTCTCCTCACCTTCAGGGTCCATAGCTACATGGTTGCCTTTTTATGGTGTAAATTCAGGGTTGCTAGCATGGTGAAGATGCAAATAAGGTGTGAAGTCATTAGAACTGCTGAATTCCAAATGCTTGGCTGTGTGTAGCTGATCCAAACATAGTGCAGGCATGCCCTCAGTGTTTGTTGCTAATATATTGCAACTGTGAATGAGTACTGGTAGGGAAAAGGAAAACACAACAGCTCTGCAGACTGCCCTACACCCAGTGGGTGTGACAGGTTAGACTTACAAAGTGTTACATGAAATTTTGTCAAGGTTGGATATGTAAGTAAGCAGCACACAATTCACAGGTACTGTTCATTAACATCCAAACTCCCCTTCATTTGTTGACAACTGTATATTATTGCCATTTAATATCCTCACACATTTTAAGGACAAGGATATAGAATGCGTTACAGACTGCATGTCTCAGATTACTGGGCAGATAAGACAAGAATGAGAAACAAACAAAGAGAAGACAAAGCTGCATTTTTGCAAGCAATAGTCATAAATAGTTTTGTGATCATTCAGTGCACTACATCTGAAATTTACACATGTACAAACAACTATGTGGTTTCTTAGTACTGTGGATGATGTTGCAGTTGGTTGTATGCAGAATGATTTCAGTTCCCTGCTGCAAAGGGGGATAAGGCATCCTTACTGTGTTTTAAAGTTTAATTGGAGTGAGAGTTCAAACCCAGACCTATGTAGAAATATTTCATGTGTACTGACAAACATTCTGTAGTGTTTATATCATAGATTGTTTTTCTTCATTACAACTACTTTTCCCTTTTATTTAGTTTTTTTCTGTTCAGTGTTTGAGTGGTGCACAGCTTAGCACAGACAAGAGAAACTGAGGAAAATCAATGCCAGGTTTCACTGTACTTATCTCATTTGTGTGACACTTGCAGTACACAAATTTGGACTAGTGACCCACAAAGCAAACAGACAGAATTCCTGCAGACAGGACATTTGTAAAAGTGCAATGTTCAAAAAGAATACAATGCTGCAATTTTTGCTTTCCATCATGCAACACCACTTAGCAGCATTGCACTGTGGTTAGCAAGATTACCCAACAGCTGCAGTCATAGAACACCTGCAGATAGTATGCAGACAGCCAATAACTGAAAATGGATGCATTCAATTAATTCTCTTAGGCACTGAGCAAACTCACTAAGTGGCATTGCTTGGCAGTTAATGCAGAGAACTTAGGAATGAGTAGAAATTTATGGAAATGTCATGTCACTAGTCCTGTGGTACAGATGGTTCTGGAATCTAGTGAGGGGTATGCAACCTATTTTTACTGCTGTGATAGTGCAGTTTATAGTGATAAAATGTAAAATAGACAAGTGCTATTTCAACATTCTTGTGGCAAGAGATGTAAGTGTAGGACTGCCAAACACATGGCCCTGGGTTCTAATACAGGGCATTCCAGACATTTTAATGTTGTTCCATTTCCCATTATATTCACTCTCACTTATAACACTTTAAATAGTGGAGCTGATATGAATTATACGTATGAGGGACAAAGCAAACTTAGTGTGTTTTCAGATGTATGACTGAGGGTATACTGTCTACTATACCTCTATAAGAATAATTCTGCTATCTGGACATAGATGGCCTTCATAATTAAATAAGACACATACACAACTGGATACAATAACCATGTCAGGTTACACACATACATGTGTAACACCTCAAACTGTCAGCTATATTTATGAATGATTCCTATGTCTGAGCAGCACTTTTTCTGTGGCAAAGATGGAAAATCAATGCTGTGGAAGAAAATGTTTTGTCCCTTATGCCGAGGTTTGAATCCCAAACTTTAAAAATCAATTTTATCAGAGTATAAAGCCAAAACAAATGTCTCAGGTCATGACATTTATGCCTCCAGTGCATGTCTGCAAACTTAACTCACATAACAGTTACTTTCCAATTTTCAATACATATTTCCAAGCTACATCACCAGACACCCTTCAAACTAAGGTCAAGTTTCAGATTAACCTTCTTATTTCAAATATTTATGTCATCCCTGCTTGGCATTGCTGCACTCCACTTAACATCGAGCAAAAGTGGTTGGCATCATTGCTCGGGTTTGCACACCACCAGTAATCATGATAACAAGAATTGATGGGAAAGCATTAGCTGCCATCTCTAGTTCTACTGTTAGACATGTCTGGATTTAGTGGGGAAACTGTCCAGTTTAGGGTATAGAGGTGGGATGTCCAGGAGTCCAGGATATTGTTTGGACTCCTTGTAAAGTGCCACACCCAAAGGCTTCTGGAGGAGGACTATTCTGTCTCCCAGTACAAGTCTGAGTCATGGAGTAGTTTGGTTCAGGCTCTATCTAATGCTACTGGCATCCCACACACTGGAAAACAATATAGGCAACATTTTAATGACCCACAGAGGTACAAATGAGATATCCCTAGCTGTTAGTTGACTGAATTTGAGACTGCAGACATCCCACAGTTGTGTAATTATTAAAATAAGAGAGTATTTGCAATAGTTAGAAAGCTAAATATAGGCAAGACTGGTATGTATAATTCTCTTCTGTTCTTTTCTGTTCTTTCCTGAGCTAATGCTGAAATAGAGTTCATTTGGCATGCTCATGCTGCTCGAATGGAGAGACTGAAGGAAGCAAGTGGTATGTATGCCACACAAGAGAAGTATTATTGTAGCTTTAAAAATTAAAAATAGATTTTTGGGGGTTTTATACAGTTGCAGGAAATTGAGCATACATAGCCTAACTGTAAAAGCAAGTATTTATGCATTAGTCTGTAGCACAAACCAACTTTAGGAGTCAAATATAAGACTATAGTCAAAGGTTATGGGTTCAAATACCACGAGCCACAACTATACAGTACTGCATTTCTTTAATAATATATACATTAAATTAAGTTCTATACAAGTGGCATAAATGTCCTGCTGTTAACTCTAATCTGTATAATTGGAATATGCATATGTGTAATATATGCACATTTCAAGGATTACTTTCAGGAATCTGTAGGTATAGTGTGTATTTGCTAGGACATGTACTTAAATTTAATACGTCAGATAAAATAGTTATATAACTGTGTTAATGCATTGTATGTCACATATGACAGTGCTAATTTTATCTGTTTTTTTTCCTCTCTCACCCCAACCCTTATCTCTTTTTTTATTTTCTATTATGTGTCATCAAAGTGTCTCCATGTCATCCATGTGTACTAAATCACTAAATGCTACACAGTACAAAAAAGTAGGCCAGCCACAGTGGATTGGCCTGCCCCCACTCCACTGGCTCCAGTACCAATACCCATGACATTTGGGACCCAACCTGGCAGCACTGCCTCTGCTGCCCATGAACTACCTGTACTCTCAGATAGTACTGCTCTGGTAGCTGGTGCAGTGGTACCCTCTGAGAGCAGTAATGGAGGTGGGGATTTCATTACCTGCCGGGAGATGCCAGGGTTAGTGCATAGGGTCATGCACTGCATCATTGGTGTATGCCTATGCCAGTTGGAGAAGCTGTTCTCCCTCATGGTATGTAGGAGGAGAAGACATCAAGTACTCCAACTGCCAGCAGAGTAAGGGGACAGTGATGACAGTCCAGTGGGTGAGGACTCAGTTCTCACTATCTCCATGTTTCACAGGCATAAGCATTTGTTGTCCCCTTCCTCATCCCAATCATAGAGTCCCCCTACCTTTTTTGTCCCTCACTGTCCCTGTGTCTTGTCTTGTTTGTTTTTATTTACTTCCTCACCTACCCAACTTATATAACCCAGAAATATCTACATCCTTACCCAGCATTCCTCTCTTACTGAATTAAACAACAAATGGGCACATGTCCCACATCCCATACATAGCTCTCCATTTCACACACGAGTTTTCTTGACGCACTTGATTCAGTCCAATTGGCTAGACAATATGATTATGTTGTTGTCACCCCTCTCTATGGAGGTGACAGTCCAAATTCAGCTAATATTCTGCACATATTGTCACTTTTTACTGTTGAAGAAATGGATAGCTGTGGTTCTTTCCTACTGCTGTACTACACATTCCTGTATTGCTTTCTCTTTGTTCTTCCCCCTGCTTGCTCCCTATTTTACCACTTTCCTATCTACCCCATTTTACCACCTATAATCTGAGCAAAAAATAGAATCACACACAGCACACATAAGTACTAGAATGAGAAATGGATCCCTTGACTTTTTGGCCTCTATGTTTGAGCAGAGTTTGGCATTTCACACCAATGCCAAGTGATGGTGAGCAGCTTTATAATGCTATGGTTATCTCAGCACAATGCTGCTTAACCCCGCTGCACTATGTCAACACAAATAACATATGTTGACTTACTTTACAGAATAATATGTCATTGCATTTTTACTGTTTATTTAAAAGTATTACATACACCTGGATTTGAACCCAATCTCATCTGACTCAAAAAAGAAATGTGACAAGGCATTTACACCTGGTACCACAGAGTCAGCTAAGCAACAGGTGTGTTTCATAGACTCAATACTAACTCTCAGATTTTTAGCAATGTGGCTCACATTTGCACATTGCTTTACTATGGGCAAACAGGCAAAGTAATGGAAATATGTATTTCACATGCTCAGATACTTTGTCAACTGTCATGTAAACCTGCTATTCACTGCTATGCTATGCAAAATCACTATTGGCATGTATTAATGATGTTTACTGTCCATTTACACTTTATGCCATGAAACTACATGTGGAAACATAACAAACTGCAGGCCCTATCTAATATGTTACATATTTACAATGCTAATTTGGTCCTGGCAGCATGGGAGGAGGAACATGTTTTTACTAGTAAATATTGGAGTAACATTTTGATATATTTAAGATTTTTGGATGACATCTTAATTTTTTGGAAGGGGTCTGAAATTGAGCTCAAAGAATTTATTACATATATTTTTTGAAATTTACTAGTCACACTTCATTTCAAAAGATCAACTTTTTAGATATTACAATATCAATTCAAAATGACAAATTAGAATCAAACATTTACCGGAAAAAAACTTACTCCAACTCGCTTACATTTTGACAGTTGTCACCCGGAAATATCAGAAACAAATTTAGTTAAAGGTCAGATGGTGAGGCTGTCTAGATTAGTTAGTAGTGAACACACCTTTTAAACGAACTTACTATATTGAAAAACATGTTTACTTCTAGAGCTTACCCTGAGGATTTGGTATCAAGAATTAGTAACAATATAATAAGCAATAGATTAACATTATATAAACCTATCATACAGTATGGTTTACCATCCAAGGATACATCTAACGTTAGAGTGTTGACATGACACTTTTGTCATCCCGCTTAATGAAAAATCACAAATAATTAAAGTGATGCACGATTCGGGACATTATTACAGAAATTAATGTTGATTTAGGAACATCCTGGGAATAAACCAAAATGCACTTTTAGTAAAGGGAAAAGTTTAAAGAACTTATTTGAGAAACCCATACACAATGAAATGAACATGAAATCAAGAATGAACAAATGTGGTGGTTGCCGTATATGCAGATTTATTAATAACGGACCATATTTATCAATTTTTAATCACGAAAAAACAATTAGATGTCCAGGAGTTTGTGATTGTAACACTTGTATGGTTGTGTATGCTACATGCACAAGTTGTCAGGCCTTCTATATAGGAAAACACACAGGAAATTAAAACTGAATCATTGAACACACCAGCGACATCAGGATAAAGAAACAAACTAGTGCTCTATACATTCACAGCACGGTCTGTGTGAATTTCAAAAAGTTTTTATTCTTTGTAATTGACAGAATACCTCAAGTTAAGTTGTACAATGGAGGGGATATTAAGACTTTGTTGGAAGCCAAAGAATGTATTTGGCAATTAAGATTAAACGCCAATAGGTGGCCTGGTATTAATGACCAAGTCTCCATCGCAAGCATATTGAAGTTAAAATCACAATTCATTTAATTATAAATTATATTTTTACAAGGTTTTATTTTTTATACACACACTGTAAAAAAGTTTAACTACGCAGTGATCTAGGAATCAAATACACAACATTTTTTAATTGTTTAGTTAAAACTTGTTAAAAAATCTTTCATTCCCTATTTTTAATATGTCTTATTTATTTTATTTATATATTTATTATATTTAACATATTTATTATATATACATTTATTATGTTTAACACATATTTGATTAAATTTATTTTTGTAATACAACTAAGTAATTTTAATAATAATACTATTGTAGTGTTAGGAACTGTTGGATGGTAAAGAAACTTACATTTATAATTAAGTAATTTACGAGCACAAAACTTTAGGCTATTGACTTCACTAGTTAATTAGTTTCTATATGTATTCTGGATTCATCACTAATGAGGAATACACCCTTTATTATTGTGTGCTGATTGATTGTATTAAGTAATCAAGGTATTTGTATTTAAGGGACGTTGTTGGTTAATTTAATCTGTACTCTGATGATGCCCTAACACGGAAGGGTGAAAGCGCTTAGTACTGTTTTTACATCATACTTTTATTGTTCTTTTTTCGTTGTGGTCCAGGTTGTTGTGAATAAAGGAGAGTTTGCACTACGTTCTAGGAGTCAAGGTTCTGATTGTTGCTGCTTACTAGTGAACTGGTTGGAAGTTTGTTACAAATATTTTTTCAGAGTCCTGTTTGAACCTAGATTGTGGATATGTGCCGGACCAACACGGATTAACTGCAAATGGTAATATTCAGTTTACGTGAATTACAACTATTGCGATTTGATGGTTCTTTGTCAAACAACGCTATAACAACGTTCCTGTGTCTAAACTGTTTATTTGCTTGATCCCGCTGCTGTTGGATCAAAACGAACTATTTGGAGAATGTTATTCATTTAGTTTTTTGGAACTATTACTATTGTGGGTGAGTCGTCTCTGAACAAAAAAGCTGCAACTAAGTTCGTGTATGACCAAAAAGTTTATGTGAACCACAGGTAGTAGTATTTACTGGTACACTTTAGTTACGTTCACCTTTCTTCGATACTAACTTTTTATCTTAGTAGCGTGAGCAGCTTATTGGAGAGCACTGCTTTACTTGTATAAGGGTGTGATGGAAACTAAGAGACTGTTCAGTATTTAGTGCTCACTCAAAGAACAAGCTGTATCAATACAGTAAAGTGAGTGGAAGTTATCTACAATTGTCAATTTGCTGCATAACTAACAGTTGTCAACACTGGGTATTGAACAGACCGTACAGATTCAGTGTTGTAAGCTTCACGTAACTATTGAACATTATCATTAGCAACGTAACCTGTTTTTTTTCCCGTCAAAAGAGATTGTGACAATTAAGTAAACTGGGTTCAGAATTAAGCTGAAGAACAACCGATCATTGTTATACAACAGGGTTTTTCTCATTGACGAATGTTCACAGGCTGAATTCAGTCTGAGTTACGGACTATTGATTTACTTTTATATTTGTCAACGCAATGCAGCGGCTTCTACAAGAGCACTTGGACATTACCAATAAGCTTATTAAAGCTTTAAACGAACAACAAACGTTGGAGGGGAACGTTCGGAGGGAACGAAACAGAGATGATAATTACAGACTCACAAGAGCAGCTTCTTACGTTACACTCCACTCCGAACACCAGCCTACACAACGTAGTTGCTAGGCAACGATCGGCTAGTCCTCAGCGACAGGCAGTGACGTCAGCGAGAGGAGACGTTTCGGGTTTACCCCTGAATGTTAACAGTAGCAACGATCACAACCAGACGGTTCGTAGAGTGAACGTGCACAGGAATCACTCGCCTAACAGAAATACTGATTTAATTCGATTTTTAACAGCACCAAACGTGAATAGAGCGGGGTCATTTACATCTCCGAACCAGGGAACACTAAATTCACGGCTCGAAGAATTTGAAAAGACACTGAAAACTTTTAAATCTCTGCAGATGGACAACGCTTTTTAGAAGCGCCTTAGAGTTAAAGCAAGTCCCTAAGGGATTACGTATTTTCAAGTTGCCCCATGGGTTTACAGAAGGTACGCCCTACTTTTCAGAACTATTGGGACTTTATGACAATACTGGTTTTGAGCTTCTCAAACTCATTATCCGTAACAATAATGATAAGCTAAATGTTTTAAAGGAAAAGCTATGTAATCTAGACACAGGTATTAAGGCTGGCGTTTTATTTGAGTATAACAAGTTCAAAATGGAAAACATTTTTAGAGATTTAGATAGATATATTACCAAAGGCTTAGACCTTAAGAACATGAAAATTGAGAGAGATACTAATGATTACAAAAACAACAGAGCATACAATCATTTCAGGGAATATAAAAACATGAAGTCACAACAACAGAATCGGAACACAAATGTAGTAGGGAATGGTCGGAATTTTAACACAAATTTTAATGCAAATTTGAACACTAATTCTAATTCTAATTTTAATGATTTTAACACTAATGCTGACCATGAATCACGCTATCGAGGCAATTTTGACAATAATGAAGAGATACAGTCAGTTTTTTTAGAGCAGCCAGCCCTAAGGAGATCAGAGAGAATAAGGGAGAGACAGGGCAGCCAAAACTATTATGCTCAAAGAAATTACAACAATGGAGGCAACAGAAGGGGCAGATGGTAGTACAATTTGATACACAATGTGAGGTTGAAGTCGACCGTTCCGACGGTACACAATTTGAAACTTCATTAACATTATATCAAAATGTGGATGTTGAAGTTGTACGACAAAACACGGCAAGAGTCGACAATAGCACGAACAATTTACATTCTGGAAGTAAGATTATAAATCACATGGGTTTTAATTTATATAATTTTACTGAAAAAACATTTGATACTAATTTTTTAAATTTGTTTAGCAAAGGATTCACATTCGTGCCTACTTTTAGGTTAGACATTGGCAATGTCTTGATTAATTTAAAAACATATACTAGGCTATTAAATTTAAAAGTCTTTTTTCATGATTCTAACACAGTTGTACAAGAAGGTAGATTCACACTCAAACGTCACAGTACTTTTATACCACCTCAGAATCTCACTATACACGTATTTGAAAAACTATGTGAAACACACATAAGAAGGATACTTAATGAAAAAACAAGTATCACACACAATTTATCTTCAGCAGAACGTTTCTGTCTAAAGGAGCTTACTAGTACTAACAAGTTTAGAATAATGAAACCAGACAAGGGAGGTGGTGTTGTTATTATGTTGACTTATGATTACATTAATAGGATGGTTAGACTTTTAGATGATGAAGACACCTATGTAAAGGTGAATAGACACGATGTAGACAAGGCTTATACCAAAATTGATTGGCTGCTTTATGAGTTCTTGATGGCTGGAAGGATCGATGCACAAACGTATCATTATGTTACGGTGGAATTCCCAATAATACCATCTATTTTTGGGATTCCAAAAATTCATAAACATTTAGACAATCCCCCATTCAGACCTATTGTTTCAGCCAAAGGATCAAAGACTGAGGCCTTGGCTGCCTTTATTGATTTTAAGTGTAAGAAAGTATTAACAGAATTTCCACACATTATTAGAGACTCATGGCACTGTTTGGATTCTATTCGTGATTTTGTCAACACTGTTGATGGTAAATTTGACTTTTGTATGGTCACCATTGATGTTATTAATTTATTCAGTGTAATTCCACACCAAGAAGGTCTTGAGTTGTTTGAAGTCTGTCTCAACAAACATAGCAGTTATAGCAACTCTGAGTGTAGATTGTTGTCACAGATGCTTGAACTAGTTTTAGAAAATAATTTTATTTATTTTAATGGTCAACATTACAGACAAAAAAATGGTGTTGCAATGGGGCTAAATGTGCCCCTATTTATGCTAATTTGGTCCTGGCAGCATGGGAGGAGGAACATGTTTTTACTAGTAAATATTGGAGTAACATTTTGATATATTTAAGATTTTTGGATGATATCTTAATTTTTTGGAAGGGGTCTGAAATTGAGCTCAAAGAATTTATTACATATATTGGGCTAACGACTAGTTTTTTGAAATTTACTAGTCACACTTCATTTCAAAAGATCAACTTTTTAGATATTACAATATCAATTCAAAATGACAAATTAGAATCAAACATTTACCGGAAAAAAACTTACTCCAACTCGTTTTTACATTTTGACAGTTGTCACCCGAGTCATCAGAAAACAAATTTAGTTAAAGGTCAGATGGTGAGGCTGTCTAGATTAGTTAGTAGTGAACACACCTTTTTAAACGAACTTACTATATTGAAAAACATGTTTACTTCTAGAGCTTACCCTGAGGATTTGGTATCAAGAATTAGTAACAATATAATAAGCAATAGATTACCATTATATAAACCTATCATACAGTATGGTTTACCATCCAAGGATACATCTAACGTTAGGAGTGTTGGACATGACACTTTTGTCATCCCGTTTAATGAAAAATCGCAACAAATAATTAAAGTGATGCACGATTCATGGGACATTATTACAGAAATTAATGTTGATTTAGGGAACATCCTGGGGAATAAACCAAAATGCACTTTTAGTAAAGGGAAAAGTTTAAAGAACTTATTTGAGAAACCCATACACAATGAAATGAACATGAAATCAAGAATGAACAAATGTGGTGGTTGCCGTATATGCAGATTTATTAATAACGGACCATATTTATCAATTTTTAATCACGAAAAAACAATTAGATGTCCAGGAGTTTGTGATTGTAACACTTGTATGGTTGTGTATGCTGCTACATGCACAAGTTGTCAGGCCTTCTATATAGGAAAAACACACAGGAAATTAAAAACTCGAATCATTGAACACACCAGCGACATCAGGATAAAGAAACAAACTAGTGCGCTATACATTCACAGCACGGTCTGTGTGAATTTCAAAAAGTTTTTATTCTTTGTAATTGACAGAATACCTCAAGTTAAGTTGTACAATGGAGGGGATATTAAGACTTTGTTGGAAGCCAAAGAATGTATTTGGCAATTAAGATTAAACGCCAATAGGTGGCCTGGTATTAATGACCAAGTCTCCATCGCAAGCATATTGAAGTTAAAATCACAATTCATTTAATTATAAATTATATTTTTACAAGGTTTTATTTTTTATACACACACTGTAAAAAAGTTTAACTACATGATGATCTAGGAATCAAATACACAACATTTTTTAATTGTTTAGTTAAAACTTGTTAAAAAATCTTTCATTCCCTATTTTTAATATGTCTTATTTATTTTATTTATATATTTATTATATTTAACATATTTATTATATATACATTTATTATGTTTAACACATATTTGATTAAATTTATTTTTGTAATACAACTAAGTAATTTTAATAATAATACTATTGTAGTGTTAGGAACTGTTGGATGGTAAAGAAACTTACATTTATAATTAAGTAATTTACGAGCACAAAACTTTAGGCTATTGACTTCACTAGTTAATTAGTTTCTATATGTATTCTGGATTCATCACTAATGAGGAATACACCCTTTATTATTGTGTGCTGATTGATTGTATTAAGTAATCAAGGTATTTGTATTTAAGGGACGTTGTTGGTTAATTTAATCTGTACTCTGATGATGCCCTAACACGGAAGGGTGAAAGCGCTTAGTACTGTTTTTACATCATACTTTTATTGTTCTTTTTTCGTTGTGGTCCAGGTTGTTGTGAATAAAGGAGAGTTTGCACTACGTTCTAGGAGTCAAGGTTCTGATTGTTGCTACATATTTACAATGCAGCCATGTGTTACCTCCCCCATGCACTGCAACCCTTGTGTCTCAGTACTTTTTCACACATATATCAACTACACTGCATAAATTAATATCAGATATGTGATATACCATGCACATCAATCTGGTAACATGCAGAACTAGTTGAACATGCCTACGCATCCATCAACTGACCCTATTGACCCATAAGCCTAACAAGCCTTATCTGCAAGGCTATGGAAAGAATCATCATGGACCTTATCCACAGGATCATAGGTGACCTTCAACATTCTTGACCTGACCCATTTTGGTTTTGTCAAGAGTAGATTCTTCTTATTATACTTAATGGATTTCTTTGATAATGTCCCCAAAGCCCTGGGTAAGGGAAAACAGGACATACAGCCTATGCTGACTTAAGGCCTTTGACACAATCCCCCATTCAGGTTTCATAGAGAAAATCTCTCATCTGTGAATTAACCCATACATTATTAGATGGGTAGCCAACTGGCTCACCAACAGAATGCACACTGTTAAAGTTAGGGATTCCACCTCCACCAGTAGACCAGTTACCAATGGAGTACAACAAGGATCTGTGCTGGGCCCTCTACTGTTTGGAAACTATTTCTCTACAGTCCAGGTGAATGTAGATTGCCTGTGGCTTAACAAATTTACAGATGACTGTGAACTGAGCACAATCACGCAGAGTTCCCCAACAATGTTAACATATTACAGAAAGGGCTGACATAGACAAATGATTGGTGCCAAACTCATGGACTGAAATTTAATGCAAAAAATGCCTCAATGTCCCCTTTGGCAAAATACACTTGTTAATTATAATATACATAGCACTTCTCTAAGCTCAAACTCAGTGGTGCAAAACTTGGGAACACAGGTTGACAGCAATTTAAACATTGATCACTGCGTGTCCATAGTGGTAAGAAATGTATTCTACGTTATGCCCCTCATAAATAAGGACATCACATCCGAGACCAAAGTGGTCATAGCTCTGCTGTACTCATCTTTATCAGACCACTATTTGAGTGCAATGTTACCTTCTGTATGTAACTCACCAGTCATCTGCAGCAACTGGAGAAACCACAGCGATTTCTGACCAGGAGAATCCAGGGCCTTGAAAACATGACATACTTGGAAAGATTAAGCTTTGTCACTGCACGCAGTATCATACAGACTGATGAGAGGCAACCTGTGCCTGGCCTAAAGAGCTGTCTCAGACCCTACCCTACTGGAAGTGTTGGACATCTGTAAATCAAATGGGACAAGAATAACTTGCTCCATGGATCTCAACCTAGCATGTGGCATAAACAGAACATGCTGGAGAGACAGAAATATCTCCCAGTGATTGCTGCTCCTCTGGAATAGGATCCCACTGCATGTTCATAGGTTCATAGATTAGTACTAAGCTAACTGCCCTTGCGAGCCATTTTAAGCTTAGCCAATTATCCCTTGTGAAACTCAAACCCTGTACCTTGTGTTTTTAAGGCAAACACCTTAACCATTAGGTCACCCTCCCAACCCTGAAGCAGTGCTCCTCAATGACCCTATTCAAGCACAACCTTGTCAACTGGATGGGTGATCATAAACTCACCCCCGGGGTGGCACCTATTTCCCTCATGGACAGGGGCAATCAGTGCAGATCACAAAATCACTCTGCTAACAATGAACATCTAACTATGCTCAATAAGGGTACTTGGATTTTTACATGGCTATGCTTATAAAGGCCCTAGGGCCATTAGCCTAGTAAACTTCTATGAATCTATAAAGCTATGAACCTATGCAGGCCTCCCAACATCTTCTCTTCTACATCCAGTGCTAATGTCATCCACTATAAGTTGTCCTGCAGCCTTCAAAAAGTCAGACTTGTGCCATTGTGCTTGCATAAATTACTGAGCTCTGTAGTTTATGAACTTAGGTAGGGGTTCTGTTCTCACTGTAGTCAACTATGTGTGTGTGTGTGTGTGTGTGTGTGTGTGTGTGTGTGTGTGTGTGTGTGTGTGTGTCTAGCCAGAAGAGCCTAAGTGTGTATCCTACAATTACCACTCCAATCCCAATGAATTACCAATTTACTTTGACACTTGCACATGCATACAGATCCATTTCATGCAGGCCTCCCAACATCTTCTCTCCTTCGTTCACTGCTGATGTCATCTGCTATAAGTTGTCCTGCAGCCTTGTAAAAGTCAGACTTGTGCCGTGGCACATGCATAAAGTACTGGGTGCAGTCTGTGTGCTTAGCTCGATGTTCTGTTCTCACTGCAGTCAACTGGGGGATGTTTGTTCACTTGCTTGACATTATAGAGAGCCTTTTACACCAGCATGTGGAATACTGTTATTACCATATTCTCCTCACCAGACATTGCTGATGTCATCAACTATATCTGATTTGTGGATGTGCACTATTCCCCCTGGCATGGTAAGAGACTGGCCTAAAGGCCACACAGAAGTCCCCTCATCCTGTAAGATCCAGATTACAGTGACATGGCTTTTAGTCTATCCATATATGTCATGGCATAGTTTGCAGGCTCTGTTTTTTCTTGGTGAGAAACCCCTGTGATCTCTCCAGTTCGCCGTATGTGTCTGGTGGGGTACATGCAAAAGAGATCATTATACTCTAATAGTATTCTGATGAGGTTCAAGTACAGTACTGTAATATAATCCTTAGACATGAATATGATGGAGTGGCATGATGTGCACAACGGATTCCTATTACAAGAACGAAAGTTCACTACTTCAAACTTGTAATAGGAAGCCTCACTTCTCCGAAAGTTCACTTAAATGAAAGTGAACTTTTGCATAAGTGCACTTCACCCAAAACAGCGCAGAACAGTGGAGGACATAAAAAACAAGCTATGTCCTCCACTATGGTGTGATAGTCATGGACCTTATTAGGGTAAGGGGATAGTTAGTAAAGCTATCCCCTTACCCTAACCCTAAGGTTTGTGGCTATTGCAGCATAGTGAAGGACATTGCTATGTCCTTCACTGTGCTGCAGTCATCACGGACCTTAGGGTTAGGGCACGGGTCATGGTAAGGGGATAGCCCTATGGGCTATCCCCTTACTATGACCTGTGCCCTAACCCTAAGGTCCATGAGTACTGCACAGAAGTTCAGTACAACACCCGTTCATTGTACTGAACTTCGCGTAAGTGCACTTTCGATTAAGTGCACTTTTGCTGCAGTGAGCATTCCATGCACTATTTTGAATTAGTGAAAATTCGATCTAGTGTATGGAACCCATGCACAACATAGGCTTTCAATACCAGTGTGGACACTTGGTTGTCAAAGTTTAGATTGCTATGTACTTGTGTTCTCAGTTCTTGCATCACTGAGTTTCAGTATAGCGGAACTGCTGTCAATGCTGTAATTAGCAAGGAATTTCACTTTGCAGAAGGACAAATAAAGACACATTTTTTGCATTTATTTGTACACCATGTGGCTTTGACACCACTCATTTGTCTGTGTTATCCCCTCCTGTACTACATTATCATCATAGGTGGACTCAATGATTGTATCCAGTATGCAAGGATCAACAAATGAGGTAACCCAAAGGCCATATACTTTAGCATGAACTATCAAGAAATAGAGTCCAAACAGTAAAGGGCCAAGCACAGATTCCTGGGGTACACCATTGGTGACAGCTCTACTGGTACAGGTTGATTCACCAACTTTCACAGTATATGATCTGTCAGTCAGCCAATTTCTTACCCATCTAGTGACATATGGGTTAATCCCCAGCTGGGTGAGTTTATCAATGATAACTGCATGGCAGATTGTGCTCAAACCCTAGGCCAGATCAAGATAGTCAGTATACACTGTCTTACCTTCATCCGGGTCTATCACACAGAATAAATTGGCTGTGACAACATCACAGATCACCTGTTGCATGACTCAGCGCATATACCTTGCTGACATGGTTGAATACACACTTCAATACACCCTCTACACAGATTATGTTCCAGTAGAAGGGTGTACATCAACATGCATCCATGTGAGTTGGGGGGGACAGAACCCGATGCATGCATGTATAGACATACCCTGACTCTCCTCATCTGTGAGGTAGACCAAAATGTCATCATGGATCTTTTACTAAATGGACACTAGTAATATCCTGGTTGTGTGCAACAGACTTGTGTGAGCTGTTAATGCTACAGCGTGTTTGCTACATCTGTTAGATGTCCTCAAAGAGGTCATCAAGGGCATGCATGATGACAACACTATCATCCTTTTGAACTTGACAAGTCCAAGGCATTTGATACAAATCAACATTGAGGTATTCACTCAACACTGTCAGATGTGGCCACAAACACCTTTATCATGAAGTGGAGAAACCTGTGTATCATATACATGGCATTAAAATATGTTGAAATGTGTGAAGTGAACTATATCTAAGGTCCAGTGATCAGATCCTTACATCAGGGCTGTCTGCTAGGCCCTATCCTGTCCATTATTTAAGTCACAGACATCACAAATAACATACATATCCTGTGTCCAAACAGCTGTCTGAAGGACTACAGATTGTAGGCAATCATTGAGTCCGGCTGTGATATTAGTATAACACAGACAGTATCAACACACAGCAAAGACTGTTGCCACAGCCATGACAATACCTGCAATGACAAGAAAACATGGGGGAATCTGTTACATCAGGAAAACAAACACACAACCCAAATATAATGTAGACATTACACCCTGTAATCAGACCAATAAGTATGTTACCTGTGCCCTGAGGTAGCTGGTAAGTGGAACATCCACCAGCATGTGGTCACAGCATTGACTACTCCCTTGTATGTAACACAACTGCTGAGTATGTGAAGGACGTCCACATCACAGGCCATAATACCTCCATAATTCACAGCCTTCATCACACCAATAACTGAGTACAATGCACCCTTCTTCATGTACCTCACTACACGTCTTCCAGTGAAGTGTAACTGAAGTGTACCACCTTTGCCACTGTGAGCTGTCACACATCTTACTGGTTATACCTAGGTATTCTTTTGTGGTACAAACATCGATGTCTGATGGTGCAGAAACCCTATCAAGTTGTTATACTAGATGCATGTGTGGCACCTGTGCTGGTGATGCACATACTACATGCATAACTGTTTGACAACATTAATGTCATAGGTAACATCTGTGACAGTGTGGATTCTGTCATATATATGTATATATGCCATGCACACCAGTCAACTAGCCTGTATTGACCATTATGTCACATGCAGGTATAGTAGTGTCCCTCCTAACACCTCCAGCAGATGTTAGAGTGTCAGGACAGTCATGATTACCCTCATAGAGTGCAGACATGTCATAATAGTCTGATGATGCTAACTCACATATGTTATGTTTGAGACATGGGATTGCTGGTGGTGTTATTCTGATATTGTCCATGATTGTGTATGCTACTTTTAATGTTGCCCATAAGCTTTTACCTCTGTCCCACTTGCTGGAGATGTCTGCTGAGATTACACTCATATTCAGGCAAACGAGTTTGCACAGCTTCACAAAATGCACTCTACCCCAATTGTATATAATATCCTTGATAGATGTCCTTTCACTTGCTCATGTAAGGATGATTATCCCACACAGACATTTTCCCCATTGTTATGTCACCTTGTGTACAGTCACATAACACACATTTTCACTGTGCAGTCCCTACTGTACCATATTGATATGTGATTGGTGTTGCTGCTACAGCTGTCTTCCATTCACATGCTCTCATCTGCTGTACATAAAGTTGTTTCACCTGTCCTCTTTCCCTGTGGTCATTCCTACAATTCATCTGTGTGTCCCTTTTCAATACACACACTTCCCCTGAGTGTTTATTTTACATGGCAGTCCATGTACATTTACAGATCATTTACACAACTTCGGTACAGAATGCCAGGAATGGGATTTCACAATATTCTGCACTGTATACACTGTCCTGTACTGTGTTTGGACCATATACATATCATACCTCCCAACTGTCCAGATTTTTGCAGTATGTCCAGACTTTTGTCTTAGATCTTTTGGTCTGTTTCTTATAACATTTGTGGTTTTCTGCCATATCGCTGGGATGATCTCAGGACTGATGTTACTAAATAATTATGTACATTTGAGTTTCACACTTCAAATCCTTCAGAAAATTTATCATAACACAAACCTTGTTGGGCTTTGCCCAGATTTCTTGCACTAAGAGATTGAGAGCTATGGAAACTTAAAGGTTAAGTCCTGGTGATGATTGAGGCTTTCCGCACAAGCACTCTAACTGACTGTGGTCTGATGTAAACAGGATTGCTATCTGTATTGCTTTACACAGTTATTTGCCTGGCAACACTGTTGCCAGCCATGAAACTGCACTTATCTATGTTTAAATACGGTGCAAGGCATGAATACATAATTAGCGCTGCTGCTCACCACACATCACCGCACACACATGTAAACTCCATGTAGGTTTCATGAGAAGCCTACATGGAGTTTACTGAATCCCAGAGCTTGTCTTTTGTTCCAAATCTACAATTTTTTTAGTAAACATATATTTGGATTTAGTAGTAGTTCAGTCTGAGTTTCTTCTTCGATCATTCTTCCAACAGTGCCTTTCAAAGATATCTCTATATCTTTGATTTAAAGAGTACCAAAGTTACAAATAGTTCATTATTATTATAATTATACTGCAAGGCATTGATTTTGGTCTGAAATTGTGCTATGCTGACAGTCATGTCTTTCATTAAGGATATTACTTTTTGAAGTTCTTTTTTGATATAAATTTCAGTTTGAGAATTCTTTAAAGCATTCATTTTCTTCAAAAGGTTTAGCTATTCAAGCACTGAGGAAAATAAAAATCTTTCTCTGTAAATATATATATATTTTCCAAGAAATATGCCATGTCTACTATCAAACCCAATGATAACGATTAATCTAGAGCAGCATTTGAAAAGAAGTTGCTAAGTGGCAGCCATCTTGGATAGAAGTTCACAAAAAACTTCATGCATATAGAAATGCCTCTCAATTGTACCTCATTATGAAGAATGTTCCTCATTTTGAGTCTTAAAAAATTCCATTTTCTACTTTGTTTCACATTGATAGGGTCTATTATCCATTTATTACTTTTTAACCAATATCAAAGTACAAAAGGTACATAATACTGAATCATATTAATTCATCAAAATAACATTTCATATGTGTAAAATAGCTAATTTTAACATTGTTGTGACCTTCCTAGATGAAGTTGATAGTAAATGTTCACATTTTGCCCATTTCTTCCACATTATGAGAGTCAGTATACAACATACCTATGAATGTAGAACACACCTCATACTGAATTAAAGAAATGTTACATACTTTGGCTCACATATTTAAATTATTTCCAATTTAATACTAATTTCTGCAGTCAGTTCCTCATATAGAGTACTAGAACACCAGGATTCAATAAACTCCGTGTAGGCTCCATGTAGAGCCTACATGGAGTGTATCCATGTACATAGCCACATTCAGTCCTCAACAGTGTGCAGTGCATATTAATATGGCATGATGCAGTTGAACAGGGTTTCATAGCACAGCAGTGCATCTCACTGCGAAGCCTCCCCGTGAATGCAGAAAGCACTTCTGCATACTATGCAAATTTACAAACCTTTGCAGAATGTCCAGATATTTGCCTCATATTTGTGGCCTGTTAGCCTTATAAAATCTTGGAGGACTGAATTCAGAAAATAATGACAGACATTTGAGAGTCAGACTTCATATGCCTCAAAAATGTCATGCTAATGTAACACCATTCCATCAACTAAGTTTGTAATAACAATACATAAAACTCATCCCTATATTCTGGCCTTTGTCCCCCAATTATTTATTGCCCAGATGTCTTACTCTAACAGATTGAGAGTCATGCCCTTCTGTGTAAGTTAGCTGTCAGCAACAGGTTGATTGCAGGGCAATTTCCTCCCCTTGTTCCATATATATATTAGGATTATGCTTAATTAATACTGTATGTGTAATTCTTTACTATAATCTCTTTTTTCCTCACATTTGTGTGGTGCACAGCCACTTGTTTGATCAGCTGGACCACCCATATATCAGACATGACCCAGAGATCCAGAAATGGAAACTGGATGCTGCCCATCGCACAAACCTGGTAAGCGAGGCTGCTGTACACTAATACTATAAAGTTAACAGCTAATACTAATATGTGCAACTTTATGTAACTAATCCTGCGGTGACAAGTATTAAGTGCTGAACTACAGTGCAGATGGTCCTGAGTTCTAATATAGGGTATGCAATTTTTTTTAATACATTGTGACATTACAACTTATACAAATAAAGTGCTACATAGTGTTGACTCAATATCCTTGTGGCAAGAGCTATAAGTGTAGGGCTATTGTACATATGGTCCTGGATTCAAATACTGCATGTTCCAGATAAATTTTACACTTGCTCCACAGCAATTACATTTACTTCCATATACAATACCTGAAATAGTTATGCTGATATGACAAAATGTTGATGAATGCATAGTTCTGCTTCCCCAGTTGAACACCAGCTTTGCACAAGTGACCAGACATAAACTAAGGTTGGAATTGCATTGCTTGAGAGTGCATACTGTATACTTCTTGCTACATTTGATAAAGTTGCACTCCACTTACCATTGCACAAACATGGTAAAACAAGTGCTTTGATTTGTGTGATGGTAAGCAGAATGTAGCTTTTGCAAATGTGGAAAATGTTCTGACAGTGTGTATTCTCGGTAAGTACAACTGGTAGGAAAACATGCTATTTCAAGTGGGATTGGTGAGAAATGCACATTAGATTTTGAGCTTGATCTTGTGTAGACATGGCTGGTGTCACTGGAGAGGGTGTTCACTTCCAGGACCAATTTTTTGGGGGTTTTTTTGGCTTTTCCCAGTTAGGGGTTGCCACAGCAGAACTCCGGTCTGCCAATGATTGGCAGTATATTTTTTATGGTGCTGAGTTGCCAGCCCAATGCCCAACCTTCAGTGAAGGCACCTCATTCACACATGTCTTTCGGAGGCCACTCGACCGTGGGGAGGACATGCAGACTCCACACAGAAGGTGCTCCAGACGAGAATCGAACGGGAGACCCTCTTGCTGTGAGGCAACAACACTACCGCTGTACCACCATGGATCAACCACTTCCAGGGCCAGTGCTCCTGGTTAATAATCATGGCCCCTGCCTCCTGCAGGGAAATTATAGAGGCTCACAATACAAATCTGAAGCCTGCTGTAGTTTTGTAAGGGCTCTGTCCAGTGCAACTGGTATTCCATGCACTAGAGAACAATATATTCACCATTTTGACAACCTCCAATGGAGGAAATGGGATAACCTTGACCACTGGATCAGGAACTATCAGGCAGGGAACACCCACAGATGTGTAAGTATTCATGGCATTTATTAATTGTAAGTACTGAAGCTGTGTATGGCAAAAAATTTGTATTTCTGTGTCTTTTTTTTTCTTTTCTTTTCTTTATTTATCCACAGCTACAGAAGGTAGGGCCTCAAATGTGAGGTTCCATGCCAGGCGACTGGCCAGGATGAGAGAAGCTTGTGGTATGTAAGCATAATTACTGTTATTGTAGCCTTAACAGTTAAAGATGGATTAGTTGTTATATTATATAGTGGTCTAACATTGGGAATGCATATCTGAACTGTAAAAGCAAGTATGCATGCATTACTCTGTAGCATAGCTCTCAACTGTCTAATTATTTGCCAAATGTCTACATTTATGACACACTGTTTTGGTGTGTTCATAGTAAGGTTTGTGTTTGCCTGGCAAACAACTGATACTGCAGTCACAAAATAACGAGTGTCAAAATGCATGTTAACACAAATTCTGTGCAACTTTCCATGTGTGTAAGAGCAATATTGTATATCTGTTCCTATTTATGGGTCATTGTAGCCCCAGTATTTTTATGATCTGTGCTGATATCCTATTCTAAAAGGTTGAGAGGTATGGTTGGTAACAAAAAGCAACAGTTGCACATTCTCAGATAACAGTGAACATGACTCTATAAAGTATAAAAGGAAAGTGTGCTTGCATTTTGCTGTACTCCAAAGGAAAAGTACAGTATTACAGTAGTCACTGATTATGGGTTCAGATACCACACTTCCCAAATATAAAACTCAGTTTTTTACAATAGTATTTATAAGTTTTCATCAATAAGAATACAGTACTGTTACATATTCATCATGACAGCATTTTAAGTGCAAACCTCTATACCTGAAGTTTAAATGGCCTGCTGTCAAGTGTAATCAGTGTATATGGAACATGCATATGTTCTATATATGCACTCATTAAGGATTGCTGGATGCAATATGATCTGTACTATAGTGCATATATGTTAGGAATAACATATTATTCAAGGTAATAAAGGAATTTCTTAAAAGTTGGTACTGTTAAAAGTAAAATGTAAGAGAATAGAGTAAATTAATTGTAGAAAGCTTTGTATGTTATCTGTGAGATTACTAATGTTCTCCTTTTTTTTCTCTCACCCCCACCCCTTTTCTTTGTTTTTTTTATAGTTTTCTTATTTTGTATTTTTTTTTTATTATTATTATTATTATTATTATTTTTACATAATTAATAATTTATATTATCATTACCATATTTTATGTCTTATGTTTTGTTTATTATCTCTAATTTTATATTACTTTCTTGTTAAATACTTTGCATTTGTTATCGTTTAGCATTGTGTTTCAAATTATATTATTTAATATTTTTATAATAATTTATTCTATTATTGTTTATTTTATTTAATTGCATTATTTCAATTGCTTTGGGTTATATTTTATTTCATTACTGCATTTTAATTTTATTTATGTTAATACTACAGCACAGCAGGGTAGGCCACTTCCCTATGATCCCCCTACACTCGCTCAAATGGCTGAAGCACCAAGGCCAAGCACTTCTGGGCTGCAGCCTAGCGGCATCCCCCCTGCTACCCCTGCCCTACTTGGACCCGCAGGTAATTCTACCCCAAAGGCTAGGCCCGTGGTCTCCTCTCGGAGCAGAGGTAGAGGGGTTCCATACATCACCAGTGCAGATTTGCCAGGTATGGTGCATAGGCTTGTGCACCAGACTGTGGGCACATGCCTATGCTGGATGAAGAGCTTGCTTTCCATCCTGGTACAACAAACTGGCCATAGGCACAGACATCGGTCACTACAGCCAGTAGCACAGTGATAGAACAATGCTGACAGTCTACTAGGTGAGGACTCAAGTCACACTGTTATGATGCCTGATGTCCATGGGACCTTGATTTCCCCACCACCACACCAACCAATGTGTTCAACACCCCTTGTGTCCTTCACCAACCCCGTCTCTTGTCTTGTATGTCTTGTCTCTCTGCAAATGCTTCCTCACCTTCCCAACTTGGCTGCCCCTTAACATGCCTATGTCTCTTCCCCAACATTCCACTCTCTCCTTGAAAAAAAATGTATCCCGTACATAGCTCTCCATTTTACATATGTGTCTACTTGCCACACTTAATTTGGTCCAATTGGCTTCACAACTCAATAATGCAGTTATGTTGTTGTCACCCCCTCTCTGGAGGTGACAGTACAAATTCAGCTAAGATTGTACACATGTGCTCAGTTGTTACTGTTGAAGAGATGGATAGCTATGGCTCTTACCTACAACCTTCCTGCACATTCCTGCCTTCCATTCACTTTGTCTTTCTCCCTCCTTGCTCTCCATTTCACCACTGTCCTATCTCCCCATTTCTTTCCTTTAAAGAATATGTGTGCAATGGTGTGCGACGCACGGCATTGCTAAGCGATGGTAAGCATCGTTAGTATTAGTGAATGTACATAAAGTATAATAAACACTTGTAAAACTTATGCCAACACCTCATTTCAAACCCAGTGCCTTCTACCTTCATCACCAATGCATAAACCCATCCAGCCACAGAGTCAAATTAGCAGATGTATTTTACACAATCAATACTAATTGTCACATATTCTCAATAAAGTATGTTTGCTTGATGGTGCGGGTTACTTACTGCAACCTTTAATCAGGTGTCTCTGACTGCACAGAAGTCCACCACATCCATTGTGAGAAATGCTGACAGTGACTGCAGTTTTTAATATCACCTTCTACAGTTTAGCAGCATGACCCTTACTTTGTTGGAGTTATATATTTTCACATAGTAACTTCTGGTATTATGGCATTGCCTAATAAAGGCAATATGGATGAGGCACATGCCTTATCCAACAAACAAAAGCCTAGAGGTGCCAGTTGAAGTCCATTTCTTGAAAAGCAGCATGGTCTATCCACAATGTCATCCCACACTGACAGGAACTGGATCCCCTTAGAATGACACCAGACACAACCAATTTCAGAACATCATTTGTTCTTGATATTGTTGTCTCATCCTAGGCGGACTTATTGTACTAAGAAATCATAGGGCTATACATACCTGGGACACACATTTAGACAGCTCAATCATGTGTGCCTCCATATATTCCCTAGAAATACATCTGAAGTTGTACATACCAAAAACAACTACAGTGGATTAATAGTGGGACTTGTTGTTGAGAGATTTGATTGCATGTGTGATGTGACGAGTACTTGTAACATACAGGCTGACCCAACATTTTCCCTTGTTTAGGCTGGAGAGTGGGCAAGTGTGTCTCACTGTGCAACAAACTGTAAGGACAACCTTTGCAGTAAATAACTATTGCCTTAGGCGCTTCCTTGATGAGACAATGGTGCTTCTTTTCTATGTGTATTGTGTGCTTTGGTTTTACTGTTAGGTGTACCATGCTTGTGTTTTGCTGTCTCTCCTGTTTCTGTAGTTTGCTGTGTGTACCTGTGCCCAAGACAGTACTTAATTGATGTTGTAATACAGACCTAGGACATTATCTTCCCTGAGTCAATAAAAACATGTCAACTAGACTATCAGATGAAAGAGAGGGACACTAACAGCTTGTAATGTAAGGTGTGATCATGGTATCTGCATAGAGAATGAGTAAAGGATGGGTGTAAGGGAAAATAATCTACTTGTTTCTACATTTATAACTGCAAGGAGTTTAGCTCTCTGGACTCAAAAAACAGCTGAACAGCTAAGACAATCAAACAGTGTTAAAGCTAAAAATTATACCAGAAACAATTAGTTTACAATATATAGTCCTACTGTAAACTGCATTTACAAGGGTGCAGGGGTGGTTTCTCATAAATCGTGTGTCATGTTGTTTACTTATCAATAGTTGAACTGAACTGGATTAATGCAGTGTGAATCCAATGTATAGTGTGGGCAACATAACTGCAACAGAATAAAAGCGGTAATTGACAATTCATTTTTTCATAATATTACATAGGCAACAGATGCCAAGGCAGCACATTTTTTTTAAAAGTAATCATAGTAACACAAAGAAAATTAACTATAATTTTTCTTAAATAACTAACAGCAGCAAGTGCACATACTGAAGGGCTTTCACATCATACCAGTGGCTAAATAAAATAGCATGATGAATGTGCATAGAACAGTGTTCCATTCGCTGCCATAGGACACTCTCTTTGTAATGGCCAGAAACAAGTCAGACATGCACATCCTCCACCCAGGCTGACTGCAGTAAGAATAGAACCCTTACCTGTCTAAGTGCAAAGATTCCAAAACCCAGTACTTAATGCATGTGCCATGGTACAAGTCCAGTTTTGTCAAGATTGTAGGTGGTTGTATATGACATCAGCAGGCCATGGTGAGGACAAGAGATAGGAGGCCTGCTTGAAATGAATGTTAGTGCAAGCATCAAAATACTGCCATTGGAGAAGTCAGCTTGGGATACATTATTCCAACTAGTAAAAACTAGCGAACGCCAAAAGCAAACAAACCACAAAGGAGTCTCTTCAAGTTGCATAAAGTCTTTACTGGTGTCTCCTGGTATCTCGGCTTATGCCTCCATGGGATGAATTGCACACCAGAAAACCTTTCTTCATATAGTGCATCAATTAACACCACATTCTAAACATATTCATATTAAAGTGAAAACATCCCATTAACCAAAAACACATAGAATGAGTCAAGACAAACTGCTGTTCCCATTATTTCCCATGCACATTAAACATTAATATTTACCTCAAGATTTAAGCCTGTTGGATGCAAAGTGTTAAAGTTAACAACAATGAATCTGGTTTCCAAAGTTAATAACCTATTTGTGAACATATCACTGTGTTGACACAAAAGTTTGGCTAATACACTAAAAAACAAAGTAGAATCCAAACTCCCATGATAGGTCTAGAAGTGGTTGGCAACTGGGCTATCCAATCTGATATGTCTAATATTCCCCAAATGTTCAAGGATGTGCCTCTTAACCTGTCTTTTCTTTGTCCTGTATACCATTTTACAACAGGACACCCGCAACCAATAACATACACCACCCCACTAGAACCAACAGGTGAATCTGTGTATAGCTTTATACACCCTATTATTAATCTTGGTGCCATTTAAAGTTCTAACCTTAGGACAAACCTTACAACCTAAACAAGGAAAACACCCACCTTGAACATCTGTACTTATACTTGGATTTCTGTTATTGAGCAATTCCTTAAGATTTGAAAATCTGCCATATGAAAAGGTAACCTTCTCAGGGAACAAACCTCTAGTAGTATCATCCTGCCTGATAATTGACCAAAATATTTTTTTACCAGACTACTTAACATTTCTGAAAAGGGCAAAAATCTGCTAACAAAAAACAATTTCTCTTCTTCATAATTAACTTGTGCCAGATGATGACTCCCCCTTATGACCTTCCCTCTCTCACAGATGCCCAAAACTCTTTGTTCTGTCCTGTCCAATAAATCCATCCGATACCTCCTAGCTGATAGCCTTTCCCTAACTTTCAAAAATTCCTCTGAAATCAAACTCTTATCATATGTATTGTTAAAAATACTTCTGTATTCCCCATATGGGAGTGAATATAATAAATGGGTGTGCATACTTGACGCTAAGAGAAAATTATTGGCAGCCATTTCCTTTACATAGGGCCTAAAATGCACTTTCCTATCCTTACCAACATAAAATTTTAAATCCAAAAATTGTATGAACTCCCTGTGACAATTAAACATAAATGATAATCCCAAATTGTTTTCTTCCAAATCCATCATGAATTTTTTTAAATCTTTAAACCCCTAACCGGGAAAAGCCAAAAGAAGAAGAAGAATCTCCCTTTACATATAAAAATCAAATCATCTCTATACCTCTTAAAGATAACTATACTGTTGGAAAAAAACTCACTGTTATAAACAAAAACTTGTTCAAAAAATGCATAAAAATAATAGCATATGACAGGGCAAATGAAGTCCCATAGCAGTACCACCCTTTTGCAAATATGCCTGATTTTCAAATGCAAAACAATTGTGTGTTAAACAGAATTCCAAAAGCTGTAAAATGTAGCTAATCCTGGGACCTTCACCCAGAATTCTAGCTAATGCCTCTATTCCCAATGAGTGACATATGCTGGTGTAAAGTGCCTTAACATGAACACACTCCCAAAAGTAATTCACCTGCCAATCCATCCCTCCAACTAAAGCACAAAAATCTTTGCTGTTCTTGATGTGTGATGGAATTTGCAATACATGATCCTTAAACTGCAAGTCTAAAAGATTCCTATATTCTGCAAATAAGACCCCACCGCCAATACTATCGACCTTCCAGGGGGATCCGGTAAATTCTTATGAATCTTGGGAATAGTGAAAAACTTGGCTCTTCTAGGATTTTTAACATGAAGCTTTCTCACAGCACTAGTATTAAAGAAACCAAGTCTGTCCCCCTTCTCCAATAATCCCAATAACAAGGAATTAAACTCAGCGGTTGGATCATGATCTAACTTTAAATAAACATTTTCATCATTTAACAAGTCATTGGACATCCTGTTGTATTGCTCCCTGGATAAAATTACCCAGTTGCCACCTTTACCTGCTTGTGTGAAAAACAAATTCTTATTTTCATTGTGTATACTTTGCAACGTTAACCACTCTTCCTTGGTCAAATTAAACATTTTTTGTTTTTTCACTTTCTTTACAAAGACATTATATTCACATTCATTTTCTTTACACAATGTTGATTCAAAAACATTAATAACCATGGTATTTTAGGAGGAACGAAATTACTAACATACGGTACTGAAGGTACCTTAAGCTTCCCATATCCAGTGACAAAAATCTCATTCAACCTTTCATTGTCATTAAAACACTCATCATGAACATCCTCTTCATTAAAATCAACAAACTCATTTTCATATACTGATAAATCCAAAAGGGAACTGTCAGAATCAGTAGAAACCTCCTCTGACCCAGATTCCCTAAAATTTATCAAATGTTCTTGAGTAGTTTTATTATGAAAAAACATCTTTAAGTTTAACTTCCTACAAAAATTACCCAATTCAATAAATAGGTCTGCTAAGCATGGGAAATATGTGGGAAAAAATTTTACATCCTTACTCAATAAACTCTTCACACCATGATCTAAAATTAGATGTGAGAGATTAATAATGTCCAGCTGTCCAGACTCAATCCTTCTGTTCTCCTCATGACCCCCAACATGTGAATCAATAATGCCAATATTCCTTCAAACACTAAAAGCCGGTATCTCCTTCTCCTCTTGTTGTTGATGCCATTGCTCGCACTGGCACCTCCACTGTTTCCCTGCCATTTCTGACCTCTGCCTCTTGGCTGCTGTTGCAGACTGTCATGTTGGTGTTGCTGTTGTTGCATTTGGAATGTTTTGTTCATTGGTACATTTAAATTTACGAATGAAACACTTTTTTAACATGAAAAGGATGAATCCCATGACACGATAGGACTTCTCTCACCTTGCTGGCCTCTACTTCTGCCCCTCTTTGGTTTTCTCTGCCACAAAAAAATTAAGTTATTTTCATAGTCCCTCACATCATGTTCCAGCTTACGCTTTTTTTTAACCATAATGTCCCCTTCTACCTTGGAAACCTTTGTTTTGATAACCCCCATTCTGTCACAGAAAACTTCCTCTGACACCACCGTTGAAAGCTCCTCCTGCAACTGGAGGATATCCACTTGCACCTTGTCATGTGCCCTATGATTACACCTGATCAAAATCTTTAACCAAGTTGAGGTGCACGACAGGGATACCGTCTTCCACTCTTCTAAAAGATCAACCTCCTCATCAGAAAAAGCAAATGCTGGAAGGTAGTCCACCCGCAGGGAGTCAAATTGGAAGTCACATATTTGTCTAAAAGCTTGGTGTCATAAAAGAGGGTTACCTCCTTAATTAACAGTCTTCCAACTTGTCAAAATCACTTGCGCATTGACTCACATCACCCAAGAACCATAAATCCCCCATAGCGAATTTCTTCTCCCTTTGCTTCCATAAATCTGCAAAGGTAAATGATTCACTCCTACTGGAAGAGCCAGACATATTAGAACTTGAGGAAGCTCCACTAACCAACATAATAAAAAACACCAACTAGTAAAAACTAGCAAACGCCAAAATCAAACAAAACACAAAGGAGCCTCTTCAAGTTGCATAAAATCTTTACTGGTGTCGCCTGGTACCTTGGCTCATGCCTTCATGGGATGAATTACACACCAGAAAACCATTCCTCATATAGTGCATCTATTAACACCACATTCTAAACATATTCATATTAAAGTGAAAATGTTCCATTAACCAAAAACACATAAAATGAGTCAAGACATACTGCTGTTCCCATTATTTCCCATGCACATTAAACATTAAAATTTACCTCTAGATTTAAACCTGTTGGATGCAAAGTGTTAAAATTAACAATGAATCTGTTTTTCAAAGCTAATAACTTATTTGTGAACATATCACCGTGTTGACATAAAGGATATGTTCACAAATAATGTGCATGGGAAATAATGGGAACAGCAGTTTGTCTTGACTCATTCTGTGTGTTTTTGGTTAATGGGACGTTTTCACTTTAATATGAATATGTTTAGAATGTGGTGTTAATTGATGCACTAAATGATGAATGGTTTTCTGGTGTGTAATTCATCCCATGAAGGCATGAGCCGAGGTACCAGGAGACACCATAAAGATTTTATGCAACTTGAAGAGGCTCCTTTGTGTTTTGTTTGATACATTATTCTACTGTCTTTTACAGACACACACACACACACACACACACACACACACACACACACACACACACACACACACACACACACAAACACACAGTTGACTATCTAGAGACTACAGAGCACAGTACGTAAAGCACACACCACAGCACAGGTCTGATTTTAACAGGACTGCAAGTGGTCTTATAGTAGATGACATCAGCAGGCCCTGTGGGGGACATGAGATAGGAGCCTACTTGAAATGAACGTTTGTGCAAACGCCAACACACTGCAAAACCATGCCATTGAAGAAGTCAGTTTGGGATACACAGTTCCACCCTTCTTATGAACACACACATACACAGTCAACAATAGTGAGAACTGAACCCCTACCTATGTAAGTGCACAGAGTACAGAACACATTACTTAGCACAAGTGCCACAGCACAAGTCTGATTTATGTGAGACTGCAGGTGAACTTATGGTATATGACATCATCAAGTCATGTGGGGAACACCAGCTTGGGAGGCCAGCACAGACACATCGTTCCTTAGTGTCATCTGAGGTTAGTAACCTAACAGTAGTATACTGTTTAGAATCGTAGGTATGTGACAATAGAAGTCCCTTATTTAGCATATCTGTCTGTTTGAGTTTGACAGTGCATGCCTGTGAGCACCAGTAAATGGCCCTGTCCATGTGAGAGTACACTACATTACATATTACATAGTTTTGTGTTTGATATCTGTTGTAAAATTAAGGAGAACCCAGGGTTGTACTGACTGTTTATGTGGCTGGTGGTGGAGAAACAAATGGATGAATATTAAATGTATGCACAAATAGTTATATTGTCCCCTCAGTTAGGAATGTTTTCATGTGTAGTCATAGGTCAGACAAAGGATCTTGGAAATATAGAACAATAAGAACACATATCTATGTGTGTAATATAATAGTCATAGCATAAATGCAATGCTTCTTGCAGTAAGTGTATATGCATGCACATTTCCCTCTTTTGCCTATTTCCATGTAGGTAAGCAGTGCACAAATGTGAGGCACATAGCTAATGTCCGAGCCTTCCTATTATGAAATATATACCTACTACTATAGCTCACTCCTATCACTACTCCAGCCCTGGATTTCCCAATTATCAACAGCAATAACTGAATGCATCTGTTTGCAGTTGTTGGCTGTCTGACAAATCTTATCTACATTTTCCTTGTTTCTGCAATACTGCACTCCACACAAACTAGCTAAACCTGATGTGACGATAGCAGGTACTGCCACTATGCCATGAGACGTAGGGCAGTGGATATATAACGTATGCCAGCATAAGCTAGCTGGAGTCTTGCAAAGAATTATATGTCATTTGTGTATCAAACTGATTAGTACAGATGCTTGTGTTTAAAAATGTAAATGTAAAGTTGCTTGTGTTAAAATGTATCAACAGTGTGCCCTGCTGGAAAGAAAAGAAATGTACATGCATTATTATAACTGAATTAAATGTATATGTTTTAACAAAGGATACTGGAAGAGAAGACTTTAATTACAATCCAGCTGCAGCAAACTTTGAAAAAAAAATAGCTGAAATTAAATTAGGCCATAAAGATTGCATCTTACAGTTCTGGTTGCAACCAGAGACAAAATGTCTGGGAAACCAAGTATTAGGAAGCCTTCTTTATTGTCTCTAGCAGGGAGTTAATTGCTACTCTGGGAAGGCAGAGGTTTGAAATGGTTTTATGACTTTCAGCAGCTGCACCAGAACCGAGCGATCCTCATGTGTGTGTGTGTGTGTGTGTGTGTGTGTGTGTGTGTGTGTGTGTGTGTGTGTGTGTGTGTGTGTGTGTGTCTGTGTATTATTGGCATGTAGGTGCTAAATCCTGACAGCTTCTAGCGGCAGGAATGGAACCAGAAGTCAAATGACCACATGTATGTGATGTCATTCTGTACAGATATAATGTTTTAATATTAGAATAGACTGAAGTCTCAGGGAGCAGTCTGTTCTTGGAAGCTGACAAAGGAGGAAGACCACTCACCTACTTCATCTTGCCTTGCACTAGTAAGTGACCAGGGATAGTAATTCTCTAAATCAGTTAGGAAAATATAGTGAGAATACTTAAGTATTGTTTTTATGTAACTGTGTGAAGCTTTCCAGCTGTGTTACTTTAATATTTCCTGTGATTGAAACTCTGTATTTACTGCAAATAGATATTTAGTATTTTCATGTTCTTTTATTATTTATTACTAAATGTATTTAAATTTCTCATTGTGATTGGTCCTTTTAGAAAAAACATTTAAGTTTTGAGAGTATTTGCATATGTTTATTTGGTGATAACTGGTCACTCCTGAAAGCCTTGTTGTTTGGTCAACATTACCATTTGTATTAATATTAATTTCACTTTGTATAATTGGGGTACTCTTCTAAGAGCCTTAGGTAGCTGGCTTTGTATTGCGTGATGGCAATAATAACTACCTTATAGTCTGGGGCAGGAAAGGGAACAGTGGGGAAGTCTGTGCCAGCCTTTCCCAGGTGTGAGTGTGTGTGGTAATATCAAATCTCACAGTGTGTGTGGTGTGTGTGTGTGTGTGTGTGTGTGGTGTGTGTGTGTGTGTGTGTGTGTGTGTGTGTGTGTGTGTGTGTGTGTGTGTGTGTGTGTGTGTGTGTGTGTGTGTGTGTATATCAGCTACTTAGAGCAGGGACACAAAGCACTGGTTTCACAAAGAGAGTGGTGGAGGACTTGGCTTGGGTACTCAGATGAGGACGTAACTGTGCAGCTGTGTCAATGGGGAGGTTTACTGGGGACCAGGGGAGAGACAGAAGGAGGAACTCAGACCCCAGGATGAATGTGTTCCCTGTGTGTTCTTAAGGGAAATTGTGCTTGATGCAGAAAGGTCTGCATCTGTAAATATTGAGTATATCCATTTGTATTACAAGTGAATGTCTTTCTCCCATGCCAGTGGTGAAGATTGAGGCTCAGTGATTACTGGCCCAGAGTTGGGACATCACACCTTATACAAAATGATGAACAACCAGGCAGGCAAAAGGCAGCAAAACAATAGTCAACGTGTTCAGCGACAGTAAGCAAATATAGAGCACAATCCACAACTTTAGATAAAATCCAGAGCTAGTTTATTCAAAGATAAGCGCTTTCACAGTAAACCATGCTGCTTCTTCAGACCACTCATCTAAAACAACACTCCATTTTTATACACTTGAAAAATCATCAATTAAGCAATTAACCCTCATTAACATCATTAAAATCTTAAAGGTAAAACTGTCTAATGCTAAATTAAAGTAATTACTTCAGGCTTCTAGATTTTAACACAGGCTTCAATGGGACCTGATCATTAAGCCCATAATCCCTGTGAGCCCCTAAGTGCAAAATCCACTGAAGTTCAATATTTTCTGTTTTGTTTGTCACATCACCTTTTCTAATACTCTCATACACTACATGTAGGGCTTGAAACAAAAAAAGTGTGTTGTGTGCCATTCGTAAGTGTATGCTTGGCTAGGGCACTATAATCAAGTCCCCATTCCGTGCAGTATAAATGGTCTCTAATTCCTTCTTTCAAATGTCTGTTGGTCTTGCTAACATAGAATTTAAAGCAAGACTGACAGTGGACTACGTAGATCACATTTTGCGTGTTATAATCTGCACTAGCCTTTAGTTGCAATAAAAATCCTGTGACAGGATGTCTAAAAAAATCTAGACTCATCAATACAGTAGCAATAAGCACAAGCTTGAAATTTCCGTGTACCCCAAATCAAATTCCCATTAAAATTATTAAACTTAGGATAACAAAGTTGCTGTTTGAGTGTTCGTTTATTTTTGTAAACAAACCTAGGTTCATCTCCCACTAAACCTGCCAGTCTAGTGTCTGTTTGTAAGATATGTCATTTGCCCCTAATCATGTCCCTCACCTTAGCTATGTCTACTGTATAAGATAAGGCTAAAGGTACATACTGCAACGTACCTGCTTGTGGTTGATCCTCCTTCTTCATATCAGAGAAGTAGGGACTAGCACTTCTATTTCTCTCTTGTATAACCATACTATATGCCTTACCTATCTCATTCTTACTGTACCCACTCTTGACTCAATTGCTGTATACTCCTCTCAAAATCCAATTCTTCACATGAAAAGAGTGAAATTCTCATCGCCTGTCCTTTTATAATAATCATAAACATATGCTGCGGGTGCAATACTCTCCCTGTGTAAAAATGTTGGGATGTAGCAGGCTTTTCTATGCAACTTAGTGGTCAGGATTCCCTCTTTTTTGACAACTGTAACATCTAAAAAGTCTATGCTAGTTTTTGAACTGTTCATTGTGAACTTAAGAAAGCTACTACTCTTGTTTAACTCTTCAAAAAAAGTCACTAATTCAAACTCATTACCTTTCCAAACTAGGAAAAGGTCATCTACAAAACCTCGATAATTAAGATGTTTATTATTATGCCTCAACACACACCAATGTTCCCAGTCTGACATAACTAGATTTACATTAGTATTAGCACAACTGGTCCCCATTGCTACCCCTGTCTATTGCCAGTAGCATTTATCTCTAAATACAAAAATGTTGTGTTCGAGGACCAGTTCTAAAAGCAAACAAAGTAAGTCTACATGTCGTCTTTCAAATTTCTCACTTTTAACGAGACTGTTCTTAACCATTTCAATCCTTTCATGGTTGGGAATGCAGGTGAATAATGAATCAACTTCCATAGTGACCAAGATGTCAATACTGTCCACCCCCATACCATTTGTTACTGCATAAAGATCCCTCAAAAAATGCTTGGTATATTTTAATACCAATGGGATGGTTTCTAAAGCTACTCCTAACTGTCAATCCAGATAAATAGAGACATCTTCAGTAAGCCAACCCTTCCCCGCCACAATGGGCCTAAAACCTGGTGTCACCGGGTCTTTATGTATTTTGGGCAGACCATACATTTGTGGAATTAAAGGATTGTCTACTATGAAATAACTGCACAGTTCTTTTGATATCAAACCCAAGCATAAACATTCAAAGAGACAGTTGTCTATTTGACATTTAATTTCATACATTATCTGAGTGTCTACTGGTTGATACACGTTTATATCAACTAGCATATCCATGATTTTATATAATAATAATCCGAGTCCAGCATCACCACAGGACCACCTTTGTCCACTGGTCAGATAACTATGTCTGGATTATTTCTTAAATCATTAATAGCTTTCCGTTCATCTACAGTTAAATTACTTTTTCATTGCCTATTCCTTAATTCATGTATCTTATAAATTTCTCTTTCGTATGCAAGCAAAAATACCTCAACTACTGGAGGAAAATTGGGGACAAAGGTACTGGGCTTACTGAAGTTTTTGATATTTACATCATTATTAGAATCATTATATAGCAATCACAAAGTGAGATTACGTAAAAACAAACTAATCTCTATCAATGAGTCACTAATGTCGCCAGGAACAGTAGGAATAAATGTCAAACCTTTAGATAACAGAACTTTTTCTGCATCTGTTAATGCATGATGTGAAATGTTCCATACTATGTTGTTGGATCAATTGCCTGCATCTTCTTGATTATTCTTGTCTGGCCATGGGACGGTGGTTCTTTCCTCTTCTGCCCCAAACATAGAGTTTCCTCGTCAGTTGATTTTTTTCTCACATTCCAGAAAGGGAGGGATAGTCCTGGAAAACCCTGTTCTTTCTGTAGTGGCAATATCTTCCTTCTCACAGCGGGTCCAGTTTCATCCATGGTATTAGTCATGCTGGATTTTGTCACGTTCAACACTTCCATTGATGGAGTTGAATAAACCGAAGTCTGTTGCTCTAACAAATTCACTCCTTCCATTTCACTCCTATTGGTTGTGAAAATATCAGATGCGATGACATTCATTGTCTGTACCGATTCAACGTTTTGAATCATGGTGGAAGTTTCCACATTCTGGTTAGAGCTGAAACCATTAACCTGTTTCTGATTGGTCACTCGTCTCTTATTAGAAGTATGTGTCTTGGGCCAAGCAAATACATATTGATTATTAAAGTCATTAATGTCCCAAACAAGTTTCTCCTTTTTGGCTTGTAAGAGCCACTTTTCATATCTGTGACCTTATCAATGATCTCATTCAGATATAAATCAGTATAATCAGATCCAAACAACAAATCAGTTCTTTTAGTTGTGCATCTATTTTATGTGATATCTCTAGCTCCATCAGTCGAAAAAAGTGTATGAGCAGGTTCAAATACGTTCGCCCTGTATCCAGATTAATTCTCTGCCAGTGTGCCAATAAATTCGGGTACATGTCCCCATAAGTGGGCATGTTTAGCACTCTCAGACCCCTCGGTATAATACTGAGGTCCAAGCATGCTTCCATATGGAAACGCTGGCATTGGAACCTTTTATGCTTGTATAAATCATTCTCTGGAATGGCCCATGACACATACTTCTAATGAGAGACAAGTGACCAATCAGAAACAGGTTAATGGTTTCAGCTCCAAACAGAATGTGGAAACTTCCACCATGATTCAAAATGTTGAATCAGTACAGACAATGAATGTCATCATGTCTGATATTATCACAACCAATACAAGTGAAACGGAAGGAGTGTCTTCGTTGGAGCAACAGACTTCGGTTTATTCAACTACGTCAATGGAAGTGTTGAACGTGACAAAATCCAGCATGACCAATACCATGGATGAAATTGGACCCACTGTGAGAAGGAAGATATTGCCACTACAGAAATAACAGGGTTTTTCAGGACTACCCCTCCCTTTTCGGAATGTGAGAAAGAAATTAACTGGTGAGGAAACTCTGCGTTTGGGGCAGAAGAGGAAAGAACCACCGTCCCATGGCCAGACAAGAAAATCAAGAAGATGTGGGCAATCGATCCAACAACATGGTATGGAACATTTCACATCATGTATTAACAGATGCAGAAAAAGATCTGTTATCTAAAGGTTTGAAATTTATTCCTACTGTTCCTGGTGACATTACTGACTCATTGATAGAGATTAGTTTGTTTTTACGTAATCTCACTTTGCGATTGCTATATAATGATTCTAATAATGATGTAAATATCAAAAAGTTCAGTAAGCCCAGTAACTTTGTCCCCAATTTTCCTCCAGCAGTTGAGGTATGTTTGCTAGCATGTGAAAGAGAAATTTATAAGATACATGACTCAAGGAATAGGCAACGAAGCAGTAATTTAACTGTAGATGAACGGAAAGCTATTTATGATTTAAGAAATAATGCAGACATAATTATCTGACCAGTAGACAAAGGTGATCCTGTGGTGGTGCTGGACTCGGATTATTATTATAATAAAATCATGGATATGCTAGCTAATATGAACGTGTATCAACCAGTAGACACTCAGATAATGTATGAAATTAAATGTCAAATAGACAACTGTCTCTCTGAATGTTTATGCTTGGGTTTGATATCAAAAGAACTGTGCAGTTATTTCACAGTAGACAATCCTTTAATTCCACAAATGTATGGTCTGCCCAAAATACATAAAGACCTGTTGACACCAGCTTTTATGCTCATTGTGTCGGGGAAGGGTTGGCTTACCGAAGCCGTCTCTATTTATCTGGATCAACAGTTAAGAGTAGCTTTAGAAACCAGCCCAGTGGTATTAAAAGATACCAAGAATTTTTTGAGGAATCTTTATTTAAGTTTAATAATCTTGGTCACTATGGAAGTTGATTCATTATTCACCTGCATTCCCAACCATGAAAGGATTGAAATGGTTAAGAACAGTCTCGTTAAAAGTGAGAAATTTGAAAGACGACATGTAGACTTACTTTGTTTGCTTTTAGAACTGGTCCTCGAACACAACATTTTTGTGTTTAGAGATAAATGCTACTGGCAATAGACAGGGGTAGCAATGGGGACCAGTTGTGCTAATTCTTATCCAAACCTAGTTATGTCAGACTGGGAACATCGGTGTGCGTTGAGGCATAACAATAAACAATGTTTTGTAGATGACCTTTTCCTATGCTGGAAAGGTAATGAGCTTGAATTAGTGACTTTTTCTGAAGAGTTAAACAAGTGTAGTAGCTTTCTTAAGTTCACAATGAACAGTTCAAAACTAGCAAAGACTTTTTAGATGTTACAGTTGTCAAAAAAGATGGAACCCTGACCACTAAGTTGCATAGAAATGCCTGCTACATCCCAACATTTTTACATAGGGAGAGTATGCACCCCAGCATATGTTTATGAATACTATAAAAGGACAGGTGATGAGAATTTCACACCTTTAATGTGAAGAATTGGATTTTGAGAGGAGTATACAGTAATTGAGTCAAGAGTTTGAACATAGGTGGTACAGTAAAAATGAGATAGATAAGGCATATAGTATGGTTATGCAAAAAGAGAAATATAAGAGCTAGCCCTTACTTCTCTGATATGAAGAAGGAGGATCAACCACAAGCAGGTACATTGCAGTATGTACCTTTAGCCTTATCTTATACAGTGGACATAGCTAAGGTGGGGGACGTGATTAGGGGCAATTGGCATATCTTACAAACAGACACTAGACTGGCAGGTTTAGTGGGAGATAAACCTAGTTTTGTTTACAAGAATAAACAAACACTCAAACAACAACTTTGCTATCCCACTCCACAAAGGGAGAGCCACCACTGATCCTGGGAACTATTGCCCTATTAGCCTGATGAGCCTGGTCTGCAAGGCCATGGAACATATCATCATGGAATTCATAAACAAAGACATTGGTAACCTCCAAACTCTGTACCCCACCCAGTTCGGGTTTGTGAAAAACAAATCATGCCTCCTGAACCTGGTCGACTTCTTTGAGGCAGTCACCAAAGCCGTAGACGAGGGTAAGGTGGTTCACACAGCCTATCTTGACCTCGCCAAGGCTTTCAACACCATCCCCCATTCTGGAATTATAGCTAAACTCACTAAACTAGGTATAATTCCCTATGTCACAAGATGGGTTGGCAACTGACTCACTGACAGTACCCACACTGTAAATGTTGCACTGTCCAAATCTGACTTCAAAACATTGACAAGTGGAGTACCACAGGGGTCAGTCCTGGGACCTCTCCTGTTTGGTATCTACTTCTCTGAAGTACAGGCTAACACAGAAGGCCTCTGGCTAATGAAGTTTGCAGATGACTGCAAACTAAGAGTTATAGTCGAGTTCCCAAATGATGTGGACATCCTACAGCAGCGCCTCACTGAGACAGATGCCTGGTGTTAGAGCCATGGCCTCAAGCTCAGTGCCAAAAAGTGCATTGTTATCCCCTTTGATAAAAACTCTGTACCCATGAACTACCACATAGGCGGCAGTCTTCTTAACACCGAATGTGTGATAAGAGACCTTGGGACCCAGGTGGACAGTAGTCTCTCCTTTGATAAACACATTGCCACAGTAGTCAGGAAATCCTTCTACATGGCACACCTCATCACAAAAGGGTTCTCATCCAGGAAAAAAGAGGTCATTGTTGCCCTCTACTCGACACTCATTAGACCCATTATAGAGTACAACGCCCCTTTTGGAATGTACCTCACAAGACATCTGCAGCAGCTGGAAAGACCACAGAAGTACCTCACAAAGAGAATTACTGGCCTCAAACAGATGCCCTACACTGATCATCTCAAAAAACTCCAGCTTTACTCCGTAGCATATCGCCTACGCCGAGGTGATCTCAGCCTAACATATAAAGCTATGTCAAACCCAGAGCTGTTGGACATGCTGTACCTAAAGAAATCCCAACCTCTGAGCTACACGCTCTAGGGACCTAAACCTTGTCACTACAATAAACAGGACTTGCTGGAGGGATAGATTCTTGTCCCAGAGACTTCCCATACTCTGGAACAGGCTACCCATCTATGTCAAGCAAAGTTCCTCATTAACACTCTTCAAGAAAAGTCTTGATGAGTGGATGGGAAATAGGAAATACACCCTGGAGATCAATTCTGTGGCTCTGCTCGACAGGGGCACAGGAAATTAACTTTCTTGGGTTGGCGTAAGGCAGGGAACTTTGCTGGCTAGGCTTACTTAGGCTCTTGGGCCGATAGCCTAGTACCTACATATGAACCTATGAACCTATGAACCTAGGTTTAATAATTTTAATAGGAATTTGATTTGGGGTACACAGAAATGTCAGGCTTGTGCTTATTGCTACTATATTGATGAGCCTATATATTTTTAGACATCCTGTCACAGGATTTTTACGGCAACTAAAGGCTAGTGCAGATTGTAACACACAAACTGTGATCTACGTAGCCCACTGTCAGTCTTGCTTTAAATTCTATGTTGGCAAGAGCAACAGACATTTGAAAGAAAGAATTAATGACCATTTATACTGCACGAAATGGAGACTTGATTATAGTGCCCTAGCCAAGCATACACTTACCAATGGCACACAACACACTTTCTTGTTTCAAGCCCTGCTGTAGTGTGTGAGAGCATTAGGAAAGGTGATATGGCAAACAAAATGGAAAATATTGAACTCCAGTGGATTTTGCACATAGGGGCACACAGGGATTATGGGCTTAATGATCAGGTCCCATTGAAGCCCATGTTAAAATCTAGAAGCCTTAAGTAATCATTTTAATTTAGAGTTAGGCAGTTTTACCTTTAAGATTTTAATGACGTTAATGAGGTTTAATTGTTTAATTGATGATTTTTCAAGTGTATAAAATGGAGTGTTGTTTTAGATGAGTGGTCTGAGGAAGCAGCATGGTTTACTGTGAAAGCGCTTACCTTTGAATAAACTAGCTCTGGATTTTATCTAAAGTTGTGGATTGTGCTCTATATTTGCTTACTGTCGCTGAACATGTTGACTATTGTTTTGCTGCCTTTTGCCTGCCTGGTTGTTCATCATTTTGTAGTCTTTGCTACTGGGTTTTGGCGAAACAACTGCTGTTTGGGGTTTGTTTTTTACCTTATACAAAATGTTTTATACACACGGCGCACCATGCAAATCTTGAATTCACATAAGACAATGATGATAACAGTATGGGACACAGACTCAAAGTCTGTAAAGCAGACTACCTCTTCCTAATACACCTCCAAAAGTTCTATTTACATCAGGATTAGAACCCTCAACACCAATACAGCTTCAGCAAACAGGATGGCTGCCTTAGTCCTTTTGGCCATAGAAGCAGCTTGCCAGAACAGTACTGGGGTCATTCATCACACAACCACCTGCCTAAAAATGTACACTGCTATCAAACCATGGACTGTATATTGTACTATTACTTCTTCTATTATATTTGGATAAAGAGCAGTTAGTAGTCACACAACCTGTCATAATCATGTCTTTGTTGTTATTTCACCAGTTACCTAACACATACAATGTGTAGTCAATTCTATATAATTTTCCTTTAAATGTGAGGGGATATTAACTGTGACATAAACACACATCTTCTATAGTTTTAGGGGTAACATAGCTGAGTTAATGTTATGGCAGGTACAAGGGTAGACTCCTGTATTGGGGGTGGGTGGGGGAACTAAGCACAGTTACTGTTCAATACAAATAAGTCTGAAGTCAGAAACTGCAATGTGTAGCCTCACTTGCTAACTTTTCCCTTGAATGATGTGCCACTTATCTGCTGCAGTAGGACTGCATGAATGTTTTGTGCATGGGGCCTACTAATTACAAATGGACACATACTAATAAAATAAGTGTTTGTAATCATGTTAATTTAATTTCTGTACAAATACACCACTATTTGCATACTCTACCAAGTTCATAGATACAAGGATATGTCATAATATTCTTCAAGAATACAGTGTAGGTTAAGGACTTTGCAAATACAGTGGTTGACACAACTTTAGTTCAGAGCTGACTCTGTCTGATGTAAAAAGTACACAGCCAGTATATGGATATGTAAAGGTTGTGTGAGTTGTCTGGCATGAAAGGTTTTAGTCCCTTGCTCCCTAAGAGGTCAGTGAATGTGCTATGCATTGTCTTTTAGCCAAAGCAAGGGCATACTGAGCAGACCTGCATCTCTCTACAGGGACAGCAGCTGAAGTTCCTCCTCTGAGTCCTCCTGTGACTGTGGCTGTGGTGACCTAGGTGTTGATGGGGGGATGTGGGTACCTGCTGATCTTGTTGCAGTTGTTTCCAAAGGATCATTGTGGAGCATAGCACATACTGTGAATATTTGTGTACATGTGCATGGATTATACTGCAAGGCTTCACCGGCTATATCTAGGCACCAGAAATGTAAATTCAGAAGCCGAAACACACGCTATGTGATGTTTCTAGTTTGTGCATGTGCTTCATTACGGTGTTCTTCCGTGGGTGTGTGTTCATTTCTGATGGATGTCATCATCCACAGTTCCAAAATCATGGTACATTACATGTGAAGAAAAGCTCTTACATCCTATACTCAAACCCAGGACCATCGACGCTGTAGCCCTACACATATAGGTTCTGCCACAGGAATAGCTGCATAACAAACCTTTTATTACTGTATTTCCCATCGGTGTGTTACATGCAACAGCATGCAAACATGTTAAAAAAAAACTGAAAGCTTATATACCCCCTGATGCCATCACTGTTGACATCCATTGGAAACATAAACACCATGTAGATCCCTATACGAAGTGAACATCCCTAGAGGGTTACTGTTTTTTGTGATTCATTAAATCTACTGATTTTTAACCTTATTTGCATAATGACTGTGCTATCAGCCTGGATTTTGCATGGTTCGTACCCATGTAAGCAGGGCAACTGCATGGGAATACAATGCTGTAAACACAAGTCAAGGTATTACTCTGTCTATATATCTATTTATATATATATATATATATATATATATATATATATATATATATATATGGATCTAGGTCGAGCAAATGTCTGAATCCATAAAACCCGAACACACTTTAACGAAAGTGCTTTTATCGAAAAAGCGCTTTCGTTAAAGCGAGTGACAAAATTAAAAAAAAATACATTTACATTTTAGCAGGGAGGCTTCACACCCCTGCACCCCCCATGTGGGGGGATGTGCCCCCCAACCCCCCCCACTTTAATATTCTCCTTCCGAGACCGCACTACAGTGGGGAAAAGTACCCACACCGTAGTACAGCCTCGGCAACAGTCATACTTACGCGAAAGTGCTTCTTCGGTGAAAAGCACTTTCATGGAAGTATGCCCGGCCGTTTGGATTTTGGTCGTTTGCAAACGTCCTAGATCCATATATATATTCATATATATATATATATATATATATATATATATATATATATATATATATATATATATATATATATATATATATATATATATATATATATATATATATGATACAGAACACATTATGCTTACAGTACATTATAACAACTGTACATATTGTAAAGGGCTGCATTATATACATGTTTATTATTTAGTTGGGGGTGGGGGACCAAAGGTCCATTTATGTCAGGGCAGTAAAACACATTTTTATTTCAATGACTGATGTTCTGGAATCCAGTCAGTGTGTATTTACACTGAAGTATGTGCGCTATCTGTTAAGGTCTGTTCTGTCTAAATTGCTATATATTTTTTTGCCTGTTTCTCTGTAGACTCTTATATGCATAATATTTCCATGTACACTACCAGCATGTACACAGAGTCTACACAGCTTCATTTTAGGTTGTTGGATCACTCACTTGCACTGGTTTGGTTCATTAGCATAAATTTCAACTACTTATGCTGAAATATGCATTCCATGAATGTTTCAGTATTTGTGTGTGAGTGTGTGTGTGATTGCATGACCCTACACAGAGTTTACTGAATCTAAAACTTGCAGCGCCTGTGCATGTATTGCACTCTGACGTGCACATGGTAAAAATGGCTTATTGAATTCCCCTGCAAATTTTACCACAACTAAATGCAAACACTGTTTCTCCATTTAATAGCCATTATTTCACCTACTACATATGATCCTTTACTTGTGTGTGTTCTAATTTTCAAATTGAATTCTGCAAGCACTTCTTAGGAAACAATGTGGAAAATCATTTACTTGGGTAAAATACATATTACTGAAGCTGTATCTAACATTTATTTGGGTATAATACACATTACTGAAGCTGTATCTATTTCTGTGTCTATTCCTTTATCATTTATTTATCAAAAACATTGATAATTCAGTGTCACATATGTTTACTCATCTTGCCATACAAATTATTTGCTTTCATTAATATTATTTCTTGATGCTTTAAAACTACATTTGACTGAAAAGTGTTCATTATGTAGGCTCCCTATTGAAGTCGTCGGCATTCGAAATGTTGAATGTCGAAAAGCCAAAAAAAAAAAAAAAAAGACCAAAAACCCAGAGAAGAATAAATCTCGAAAATTGCTCTTCTCCTTAAAAGAGTAAGAGCTCCATGTGGGAGCCAAGTTCCCCAAACTTATATAAATATATATATATATATATATATATATATATATATATATATATATATATCTATATACATATACACATATATATATATATATATATATATATATATATATATACGTACAGTTTTCTGCATGTGCGATGTGGCACAATTTTACGCCGGATGCCCTTCCTGACGCAACCCTCCCCATTTATCTGGGCTTGGGATTGGCACAAAGAAATGCACTGGCTTGTGCATCCCCAGTGGGGAGTATGCTAACAGTGTTTTGGAGGTGAAAAGAGTGTCGGATAGAGTGATGTTTATGAAGCTGGAAATTGATGGTGTAATGATGAATGTTGTTAGTGCATATGCTCCAGAAGTTGGGTGTGCTATGGATGAGAAATAAAAATTTTGGAGTGCGTTGGATGAAGTGGTGATGACTGCACCCAAGGGTGAGAGACTGGTGATTGGAGCAGATTTCAATGGGCATGTTGGTGAAGGGAACAGAGGGGATGAGGAAGTGATGGGTAGGTATGGTGTTAAGCAAAGGAATGCAGAAGGTCAGATGGTAGTGGATTTTGCGAAAAGGATGGACATGGCTGTGATGAATACGTATTTTAACAAGAGGGAGGAGCACAGGATGACATGCAAGAGTGGAGGAAGATGCACACAGGTGGATTATATCTTATGTAGAAGGGCAAATCTGAAGTAGATTGGAGACTGTAAAGTGGTGGCAGGGGAAAGTGTAGTTAGACAGCATAGGATGGTGGTTTGTAGGATGACACTGGTGATCAAGAAGAGGAGGATGAGTGTGAGGGCAGCATCAAGGATCAAATGGTGGAAATTGAAAAAGGGTAATTGTGAGGTGGAGTTCAGGGATGAGTTAAGACAGGCACTGGGTGGCAGTGAAGAGTTACCGAATAGCTGGGTAACTACAGCAGAGCTAGTAAGAGAGATGACTAGAAAGGTGCTTGGTGTGATATCTGGAAAGAGGAAGGAGTACAAGGAGACCTGGTGGTGGAATGAAGAAGTACAGGAGAGTATACAGAGAAAGAGGTTGGCGAAGAAGAAGTGGGATTATTAAAGAGATGAAGAAAGTAGACAGGAGTATAAGGAGATGAGGTGCATGGCAAAGAGAAAGGTGGCGAAGGCTAAGGAAAAGGCGTATGAAGAGTTGTATAAAAGGTTGGACACTAAGGAGGGAGAAAAGGACCTGTAACAATTGGCTGGACAGAGGGACCGAGCTAGTAAAGATGTGCAGCAGGTAAGGGTGATAAAGGATAATGAGGGAAACGTACTCACAAGCGAGGAGAGTGTGTTGAGCAGATGGAAAGAGTACTTTGAGGGGTTGATGAATGAAGAGAATGAGAGGGAGAGAAGGTTGGATGATGTGCAGATAGTGAATCATGAAGTGCATGGATAAGCAAGGAGGAAGTAAGGATAGCTATGAAGAGGATGAAGAACGGAAAGGCTGTTGGTCCAGATGACATACCTGTGGAAGCATGGAGGTGTTTAGGTGAAATGGCAGTGGAGTTTTTAACTAGATTGTTTAATGAAATCTTGGAAAGATGCCTGAGGAATGGAGAAAAAGTGTTTTGGTACCGATTTTTAAGAATAAGGGTGATGTGCAGAGCTGTAGTAACTACAGAGGGATTGAACTGATCAGTCACAGCATGAAGTTATGGGAAAGAGTAGTGGAAGCTAGGTTAAGAAGGGAGGTGATGATTAGTGATCAGCAGTATGGTTTCATGCCAGGAAAGAGCACTACAGATGCAATGTTTGCTCTGAGAGTGTTGATGGAGAAGTACAGAGAAGGTCAGAAGGAGTTGCATTGTGTCTTTGTGGATTTAGAGAAAGTATATGACAGGGTGCCTAGAGAGGAGTTGTGGTATTGTATGAGGAAGTCGGGAGTGTCAGAGAAGTATGTAAGAGTGGTACAAGATATGTACGAGGGTAGTGTGACAGTGGTGAGGTCTGCAGTGGGAGTGACGGATGCATTTAAGGTGGAGGTGGGATTACATCAAGGATCAGCTCTGAGCCCTTTCTTATTTGCAATGGTGATGGACAGGTTGACAGATGAGATCAGACAGGAGTCCCCGTGGACTATGATGTTTGCAGATGACATTGTGATCTGTAGTGAGAGTAGGGAACAGGTGGAGCCAACCCTGGAGAGGTGGAGATATGCTCTAGAGAGAAGAGGAATGAAGGTCAGCAGGACTAAGACAGAATATATGTGTGTGAATGAGAGGAAGGATAGAGGAATGGTGAGGATGCAGGG